>NW_027507718.1:280439315-280951187 GCF_037356315.1 Lithobates pipiens | reverse complement strand
TGTGGATGAAGGGGGGAGAGAGGGATGGGGATGAAGAGGGAGAGAGAGGGATGGGGATGAAGAGGGGAGGAGAGAGCAGGATGTGGGTGAAGAGGGTGGAGAGAGAGGGATGGGGTTGAAGAGGGCGGAGAGAGAGGGATGGGGTTGAAGAGGGCAGAGAGAGAGGGATGGGGATGAAGAGGGGGGAGAAAGAGGGATGGGGATGAAGGGGGGAGGAGAGAGAAGGATGTGGATGAAGGGGGGAGAGAGGGATGGAGATGAAGAGGGGGAGGGAGAGGGATGAAGAGGGGGAGAGAGAGTGATGGGATGAAGATGGGAGGATAAAGAAGGATGTGGATGAAGGGGGGGAGAGAGGGATGGGGATGAAGAGGGAAGAGAGAGGGATGGGGTGAAGAGGGGAGGAGAGAGAGGGATGGGGATGAAGAGGGAAGAGAGAGGGGATGGGGTGAAGAGGGGAGGAGAGAGAAAGATGGGGGTGAAGAGGGGAGGAGAGAGAAGGATGGGGGTGAAGAGGAGAGGAGAGAGAAGGATGGGGGTGAAGAGGGTGGAGAGAGAGGGATGGGGTTGAAGAGGGCGGAGAGAGAGAGGGATGGGGATGAAGAGGGGGGAGAGAGAGGGATGGGGATGAAGTGGGGAGGAGAGAGAAGGATGTGGATGAAGGGGGGAGAGAGGGATGGGGATGAAGAGGGGAGGAGAGAGAGGGATAGGGATAAAGAAGAGAGGGGAGAGAGGAATGTGGATTAAGTGGGGAGGAGAGAGAAGGATGTGGATGAAGGGAGGAGAGAGGGATGGGGATGAAGAGGGGAGGAGAGAGAGGGATAGGGATGAAGAGGGGAGGAGAGACAGGGATGGGGATGAAGAGGGGGGAGAGAGGGATGGGGATGAAGAGGGGGAGATAGAGGGATGGGGATGAAGAGGGGAGAAGAGAGAAGGATGTGGATGAAGGGGGAAGAGAGAGGGATGGGATGAAGAGGGGAGGAGAGAGAGGATGAGGATGAAGGGGGAAGAGAGAGGGATGGGGATGAAGAGGGGAGGAAAGAGAGGGATGGGGATGAAGGGGGAAGAGAGAGGGATGGGGATGAAGAGGGGAGGAGGAGAGGGATGGGGATGAAGAGGGGAGGAGAGAGAGGGATGAGGATGAGGGGAAGAGAGAGGGATGGGGATGAAGAGGGGAGGAAAGAGAGGGATGGGGATGAGGGGGAAGAGAGAGGGATGGGGATGAAGGAGGGGAGGAGAGAGAGGGATGGGGATGGGGGGGAGAGAGGGATGGGGGGGGGAGAAAAGATGAAGGGGGAAGAGAGAGGGATGGGGATGAAGAGGGGAGGAAAGAGAGGGAGGGTGGGAGGGGGTGGGGAGAGAGGGGAGGAGAGAGGATGGGGATGAAGGGGGAAGAGAGAGGGATGGGGATGGAGAGGGGGTCACATGGAAGAGGAGTGGTTTGCTAGGTGCAAATGAACAGAGGTGTGTATCAGTGTGCAGAAAAACTGATTGTCCATGTCATCGGACTCACCCCAATCCCCGAACTCATCAGGCACTCTGAGCAGCCTCTGTATTGCTGGTGACAATCCACAACACACATGGGGGGCGGGCTTCACAAAGCAGTCAACCCCGCAGTCTGCAGCCAATTAGACTCCGGTCCGAGCACGACGAGCAGTGAGATGTTTGGCATCCGCTGAGCACACCGCATGCAGCGCCCACCTGTCAGCACTCCAACACACCTATCTGAACGATGTGCAGAGGAGAGAGCGGGCAGTGTGTGAGCTGATTCCAGCATCCTCATAGGCAATCATAGAGGACCTGTACAGGACAGGCTGAGCGGACACTGCTCACCTCCCCTGTGATCACCGGTGCCGGTCTTTTTCTTACAGGAATGTACTCACCCCGTACAGCGCTGCCCAAGCCCATAAAAGAGATGAGAATGCGGCAGGGGAGGGTGTTGGTATAGCAGACAGTGCAGTCCCGTTGCTCTAGATTGGTTCCGCCCATCCGTAGGCAATCCTTTCCGATGCTGGGCTCTCCTCCTCTCCCATTGTCAGGCAAATTGGACGGTCACGAGGCCCCTGTGAGCGCGAGGCCTTAGGCGACTGCCTAATTTGCCTAATTAGAGAGCCGCCTCTGTATGTATGTGAGTAGTTTATACACTTCCATAACCTACTGTGAGAGATATGCAAGACTTTCACCTGCAACAGCTTTGCATAGTGTTAACTAAAAATTACTTCTCCTTTAACAATCAGTTTTATTTGCAGCACCAGGGCATAGCAATATGCTCAAATTTATCTCCTATAAACTTTAACATTATCATGGTCCATTTAAAGAAAAACAAACTTTTGTTTAACCACTTGCTTACTGGGCACTTAAACCCCCCTCCTATCCAGACCAATTTTCAGCTTTCAGAGCTGTTGCACTTTGAATGACAATTGCGCGGTCATACAACACTGTACCCAAATACATTTTTTATAATTTTTTCCCCAAATAGAGCTTTCTTTTGGTGGTATTTGATTACCTGTGCGATTTATTTATTTATTTTATGGAAAAAGACAGAATTTAAAAAAAATGTTTTTATTTTGTTTTAAAATTTTATAACGGGTAATTTTTGTCTGTCATTGATGTACGCTTATGAGGCGGCACTGATGGGCACCGATAGGTGGCAGTGATGGGCAGTGATGGGTAGCAGTGATGGGCACTGATCGGTTACACTGATAGGCAGCACTTCTAGGTGGCACTGATTGGCACCACTGGTGGGCATTAATAGGTGGCACTTGTGGGCATCGATAGGTGGCACTTGTGGACACTGTTAGACGGTGTAAATGAGGCATAATTGCCTCTTCCTTTTTGGGGCCAATGTCCCTTTAAGATAAGCTGGTGATCGGCTTTTTTTTTTTCTCCAAAGCGTCGGTGTGAGGAGAAAAAAAAATGATCACCAAGCTTTTGTTTTGATCATGTGATCAGCTGTCATTGGCTGACAGCTGATCACATGGTAAGGGGCTGGGACCGGCCCCTTACTCAGATTGGTGATCACCCGAGTGTCAGGTACTCACCAGGGCCAGGTTGCTGAGAGCGGCTCCCCTTGCAACTGGGTGCACAGTACATCCTGAGAGTGGAACAGTGGGCACTGGGCGTGGAGGGGCACGGGTTGCAGCAGGTGAAGTAAGCTGAAGGTCTTCTGGTAGAAGAGGAACCCGTGCAGGATGGACTTGATACTTGGCTGTTGAAAGTCCAGCTGGGGCTCTGATACCTGAAGCTGGGAGTGGAGCCTGGAGCAGGAGAAGGCCGGGGGTCAAGCACAAGGAAGTCCAGACAGATTCGGAGCCTTGAGAATAAGCCGGGGTCACACACAGGAGTCAAGCAGCAGGCCGGGCGTCAAACACAAGGAGCAGGCTGAGACAAGTCCAGGAGGAGGCCGAGGGTCAAACACAGGTATCCAACAGGAAGAGAGGTCCGAGAGGCAAGCCAAGGGTCAGATGTGGGAGAGGTTCAAGAGTAGTCAGGTCAATCAGGGTCACAACGGGTAGGCACAGGAAACACAGGCAAGGCACAGAAACACTGGAGCTGAAAAGACAAACCAGCAATGACACAGAACACAAGGCTGCCTTTTATAGGCCTGCCAGGGGAAATTACGTTGTGCACATAGCTGTGCGCATGTGCGCCCACCGTTGCGCCAACCCACAATACTGTGTGTGTGCGTGAACCTGCTAATTTGCGTACCCGTATGCATAAACCCGCCGCATTTCACACCTGTGTGTGCCGTTGCGTCGTTCTACCCCACAAGCGCTTAGGGAAGCGCCGACCCTGACAGGCTTGTATTCTGCTAGTCCTCTAGCATCGGTCTCATCGGCTCGGTGATCACAGTGCGCAGGGAGCGTGCACAGGGGAGGCCATCATATGACGGCCTCCCGGGAATTCACATCTGCGATGTGGCCATCATTCGGCCATAGCGCGGATGTCAGGTGGTTAAACACACACATCCCGTACTTTGGCCACATCCTTTTGTGGTTAAGGTACATTCATGATTTTTTCTTTCAATGGCAAAAAACAGAGCATCTTCTTACCATGCAGATCTCAACCAATGTTTTTAAACATTTTTTTTTCAACTTGAGAATACCACCCCTCAAATCCCCTTCCTTGATGTTGACACATTTTCATGTTGGACATTTATTTACTGACATCTTCTGGAATTCCATGGATAGAATGGATAGAAACAATTACCATATTTATCGGTGTATAACACGCACCTTTTCCCCCTGAAAATAGGGGGAAAATCGCGGGTGTGTGTTATACGCCGAGGGGTTATTCGACGAGGATACGTCGAGGCGTATCTCAGAGGGAAAGGAGAGGGACGAGTGCCGCCGGAAATCGGCAAGTGCCAAGCTGAGTGCCGAGCCGAGTGGAGATGATGGCTCGTGATTTCCAGCGTTCGGGTCAGCATTCGGCGCTTGGCTCAGCTCGGCACTCAGCTCGGCTTGGCATTCAGCTCGGCTCGGTGATCGGCTTGGCATTCGGCTCTGTTCGCCGCTCGGCATTCGTCTCTGCTCGGTGCTAAGCTCAGCTCGGCACTCGGTTTGGCTCCGCACTCGGCTCAGTTGCTCAGGAAAGGAGAGTAGAGGAGCTTCCTGCACAGTGCCGCATCTGTATTCACGGGTTAAATTATGGTTTCAGGGTAGTAATCAGCTGTATTTGACGGAAGTGGGAGAGATTCCAGTTATCTACAGAGGTGAGAGAATAAGCATGGTATCCCTGGCTAGTTTGGGATCACTGGCACATCTTCTGCTAACTGGCTAATTCTTTGCTGAATGGTGGGGCGGCTAAGAGGCAAGTGACACCTAAATGCTTGCAACAGATTGGGGTCAATTAAGAGCATGTAGAAGAAGTAAATGGAAGGCTACAGATGGGCACAGATCAGATTGCATTGATGCTCACTGACCTTAGTTTGCTTAAAAGTGGTTTATTTTAAAAAAATGTTTTGTTTATTCCGAAACTTGCCTCTTAAATTGGGGTGTGTGTTATACTCCAGTGCGTGTTATACACCGATAAATGCAGTCTTTATCTGCAGCAATTTTTCACTAATATACTCTTAAAAGAGAAGTATTTTTTTCGTTTTTTTTTCAGATTATGCAGCATCAGACCAATGCTGCATCTGTCCCCCCGCCATCTCTGCACTGAGAACCAAGCCACAAACATCGCCAATGGCTTGGTTTTCTGACCTTCCCGAGCAGAGAGCTGCTGACTGTCAATGAGTATCCTCCATTGAAGCACTGAGCTGTGGAGGGGCAGGGAGTGTCCGTCTCAGTGGCTCGCTGACAGGCTGAGACTGCCATCAGTCCAGGCAGCTGGCGGATCCAGACTTCCTAAATCGGGATGACAGGCTGCCTGGACTGATTCCAGTGATGTCAGCGGAGAGCAGAATTCAGAAAGCTCTCCGCTGAAAACGACCTATAGGAGAAGCTCAAAATACAAGTAAATGACGCAAAACTACAACAATAATCCACAGTAAGTTAAATCAAAAACAAAGTGCTGGATGAGCATAAAATTATGCATTAAAAGTCCACATTAAACAATGAAAGGAGTAATAAATAATGTGAAAGGGTTGTGACTGCATAATATGGCAATGTTAATTAGTAGGATGGGGGGGAACAGGGAAGTCACAGTCCACAAATCCTGACAGCCAACCAGTGGAAACAGAAACCTTATTCCCAAAGCACTGAAAAAAACAAGAAAAAAAGGCGGCTCCCATGGGTGCTGACTATATAATAATTTTAATATAAAAAGTGGTTACAAGTAAAACTTGTAACCAAGTGGGTGGATTAGCTGTCCCCTAATCAGCTAATCCATCCCAGGGATTGACTCCACTGATGATCCCAATTGCATGAGACCGTACTATGCTTTACACTTACTACTGAAAGTTGAGTTTTACTTGTAACAACTTGTTATATTAGGTTATTATACAGTCTGCACCCAGGGGCATCGCCTTTTTTTCTTGTTTTTTTCATAGGAGAAGACAAGCCTAAAAAGCTCAGGTTGGACTCCTCCTTTAAGAAGGACTTCCCCATAGCCAATTTATTAGAGCAAAGTGCATCACTAGTTCTAACAAACAATTTAAGGTTAACGTACAGGAATTATCACATGCTTCCTTATCCAAAAGCTATTCTCGGGTAGTGTTGACTAAGGCCGCGTACACACGGGCGGATTGTCTGCCCAACTTAGTCCGCTGAACCGTGTTTCAGCGGACAATCCGCTCGTGTGTGGGCTTCAGCGGACTTTTTCAGCGGACAGTCTGTCGGACTTAGTCTTTCAGGATATCCGTAATTTTGTCCGTCCAAACTTGGTTTTGTCCGTCCAAACTTGGTTTCAGCGGACAGTCCGCTCGTGTGTAGGCAAGTTGGACGGACTAAGTATGGCGCATGCTCAGAAAGGATTTACACGGCCGAAGGTTGCATTGCAGTGTATTGGACGTCGTTTTTCTAGTCCCGTCGTACGTGCTGTACACGTCATCGCGCAAGTTTTCAGCGGACTGTCTGTTCATCGTGTGTGGTCAAGTCCGTTCATTCAAAAGTTGAACGGACTGTCTGTCGGATTGTCTGACGAACTTAGTTGGGCAGACAATCCGCCCGTGTGTACGCAGCCTAAGGCAGCTGGTAGAGCTACTAATTACAAAAAGGAATCCCTCCTCAAATCTAAACCTAAGAAACAGACCTGACATATTTCAGTTGTACGCATGCCTTCTTCCCATTCCAGGAAAGCATATTCAATTCTTCTTAAACACCGGCCAGTGTTATTGATCCCGCCTCTCAGAGCCACTTTGTTTGCTATTCAAAAGTGCAGGAATATACAGAATGAACTTGTGCATGCTGATTTCACCTTATCCATATCCTCCACAGGTAATTGTCAATCCATGCTAACCACACCTAATAGCATGTTTCCATGCAATCGCTGCACCCAGTGCAATATTTTGTCACCTATGCACAGAAAAAAAGTTTCAGATTTCTGATTTCCACTGATGTTTTCTACCTGTATGAATGTCCCGGAAACTTTACTTTATTGCCCAGACCATGCAAATAGACATACAAATCAGAAGGTATAAAAGTGATATACACAAATTCAAATTTACATCCCCTGTGGCACTAATCTTTGTGAAGGCAGGTCATAATACACCGCAATTACTCTTTACATTTATTGAAAATGTAACCAAAGCCAAGAGAGGTGACAATTTCCCTCATAAACCCCACTAGAGAGAGTTCTATTGGATTTATAAATTACAGTAATCGTGCGGACCGCTTCTGAGCAGTGAAACGGGCAGTTATCATCTAAGTGTAAGTCTGTTTGCCATTTTTCTAGTTCAATGCCTGCCTCCATTGCATTTGAACTTATTCCAAGAGATCTATTATTACTATATTATATTATATTGAGCTTGTGGACAGTGATATCGGTTTATTGAGATTACTAATCAGGGCATAATACATCCAATGGTCGTTTTCAGACAGGCTGTGGGGAAGTAACCATGAGACTATAGGTATGGCATTTAAACTAACCATCAATTTTATAGCAGCACAGTGTTTTTTAAACTACTGGGGCCCCTTGACTGCATGCTAAATTTCATTACAAAAGTGAACTAACTCTTTAAAAAAATGTATTCCATAGTTTGTCAAGTTTGCAGTGACGCTAAAGTTAATTTTCTAGTTTTCTAGTAAAAGGTAAAGCAAATTAATTTACAAATTCAATAAAGGTTTTTTGTTTTTTGTTTTTTATGCAAAGCTACCAAAAAATAAACTAAAGAACAAAAATGAGAAAATGGACAGCAAAAAATCAGCTAACAATACTAAATCCAAAGCCAATGGTTTATTTTTAATTTTGGCTGGTGATGGTTTAGAACCCCTGTCAGCTCTGTGTCTCTTTGGACAGATTTTCACTCACTCCCTATTTTGTCTATAGGAAAGGAAGTGAACGATCAATTTTACCCCACTAACCATTACAAAATCAAAGAATATTTAAAAAAAATAAGATTTTAAATTGAATTCTACTAGTGCATGGTCAGCTTTATTCAGAGCTCTACTAACTAAGGGAAAAAATAAATAAATAAATATATACATATATATATTATTTTTTTGGACGCTGCATATGGCGCTGTGTAAACCATGCAAATATCAAATATATATATATATATATATATATATATATATATATATATACACAATAAGTTTGTTGGGATTTCAGCACAAACAACATTAAGACTGTGACTTTACCAAAATGACAGGCAGCATATTGAAATCTTTTACCCATGGGTATAACCAGCTAAACAATCTGCTTCCCTGGGTGGGAAAACAAACAAAGCTCCAAAAATAAATTTATTTTACAAAGCACAAACTTATTCACAACCCATTTATTTGTTTTGTCGGTGGGGGCTAGAAAATAAAATAAAAAACAAGATCATTCAAGAACATTTATCTTCCAGAATGCATTTCTTAAAAGCTTACAACCAAAGATAATGTAAATAAAACATCTGCAGAGACATTTGGCATGTGTTCTGCCCATGTTTTCTGCCTGTTTCTGTGTACTTGTGTGTCCATGTAAAGATTTGCTCAGCATGGTGCCTATTAATCAACTTTGTAGAAGATGCAGTTTATTTACACAGCCAGTGCCTACTAAAATTCCACAGCTACAGATGCAGCCTTAAATTCTACGATTTAGGTAGAGTAACCCATAGCAACACATCCAAATCCATTATGTAGTGGTCTGACTTCAGCAAATTGTGGTTAGTTGTTGTGGGTTAAGCAGGCCATAGACAGATTAAAATGAGTCTGGTTCGGCAGTTTAAAACAAATGTAAGTACTGTAGAACAATACGTTGTTGTATTATAAACTAATTTAAAGCACGTTTTGAAATATGGAAATGCACAAAATGGACTTTGACTTTTCTGTATAGCCACACATTCCATAACAAATGGAAGCAGCCAAAAATGATGCTTGTTTCCTGGACAGATATCACAACCAATAATCAAATTGGATCTGAAGTAGTCTAGAAAACTCTCCCAATGGAGTTGATGTTTATTAACCTTTGCCTTAAAATGATATATACACATTGTAATTTCTTTATCCCACTTGGTGAGAAATTTAGCTTCCAGGTAAAATGTCACACTGTGACTTTATTTCCTATTCAGAGACACAGATACAAAATCTCAGGCCATACAAATTTTATGGTCCCAGAGTCACCAGACTGGCTGCAGAATGCATTACCTGACAGTGTAGACAAACCTGTCTGTCTGTCTTTTGCCAGAGGGAATAAAAGTTAGGAAAATATAATACACCAGAGCTTATTAGATTTACTAGAAGAACAAAATAGAGGCTGGGACAGAATTCTTATAAGATACAGTCATGCACACATCCAAACTAGTGCTTCTCAAAGGGTATGTCTGAGAGACTTAAAGGGTGTGTCCACTTGTCAAGTTAAAATCAGCCTACTAGCTTGAAAGCTTAGTAATTACTGAACCCTCTAAAAAATTGAATTACTTACTTATTGTTCATTTAAAAGGCATTGCTTGAAAAGAATTCATATACCCATAAAGGAAAATTGTATATTTAAAACAGATGGAGGCTACTGAAGGAGTTGAGAAGGTTTAAAGCTGGCCATAGACGGTTCCTGCTGAACTGCCTGAGATTAAAACTGTGTATGGGCAAGCTGAATGTACCAAGTTGATCGATAGATCAACTTGGGTACAACCAGCCTGCCAGATTTTATTTGCGATTATCGCTAGCGGCTGGTATAGCCACAATAATCAATATTTTCTCCCAACGGGGATGGCTTCCTCCACCACACCCAACGGGAGAATACAATGTCTTGGCAGGAGGGAGTCCCCTGTCAGCATCATCTGTGTTGATGGAGGAATCATGCAAATTTCTTTCCTGCAACCAGATTCGCTCCGTATATGGCCTTCCTAAAGCCCTATACAAATGGGCAGAATGTCAGGAGACATTTGGCAGTTAAAAAAAAAGCGTCTGTCATTCTGCCCATATGTATGACGGTCTGTCCAACAGAAGCCGTACGTTTGGCCTGCTACCTGTCAGCCGTGCATGCAGGAAAAAAAACAGCAGCCAACCAACTCCTGGCAGAGAGCGCTGATTGGAGTGTTCTGGAGGGGGGGGGGGGTGTCTGCCCTGTCAGAACACAACAGTTCAGTGGGGGAGATCGCTGGACTAACTTTGCATGGTTAGCACAGCTGCTCCGACCGGAGCTGACAGTTTTTGTAGTTTGTACCCGGCTTAAGAGTGAATATCCACTTTTGTTATCCAGTAATAAATAACATAATAAGCAGAAATTTGCTTTTTGATTGCTTTGAAAATGTACTTTAACCGGTTCCTGACCGGCTCACGCACGTATACTGTGGTACAATGGCACACACGCGCCCGCAGCACAGCGGGCACAACCCAAAGCGCATGGGCAGTGGTCACGATCGCCGCCGGCTATGCGTGATGGTGAGCACGAGAGCCAGCACAGGGATTTGTGTGTATAAACACACAAATCCCTGTTCTATCAGGGGAGAGGAGATATGTCGTTTGTTCCTACAAAGTAGGAACAAAGATAAGTCTACAAATCGTAGTAAAAAACGCAATGGGCGGGTCCTGATGACCAGTATTGTTGGTCAATTCAGGTAACAGGTTACCGGCTTACCTAATAGATGGTGTTCTTTATCAAAACAGGAGAAGTAGTCAAAATAAAAGGGGAGTGGGAATAGGACCCAAGGTGTCCTTACCTTCAGTGAAGGAAAAGGAACAAACTGCGGTTTAACCTGATATAACTTTATTAGAACAATTCCAAAATCTCCACCACACCATCCGCTCATTTGAGCCGGACTCAGAGGGCCACAGAATCACCCTTCACCTGACGGTTGCCTCACGGGACATCGCTATTTCTAACATATATGCCCCTCTTTCCCTTTTTTTCACCACCTGGATCTTACAAATCCCTAAACATTATCATCTTATTGGGGAGGACTTCAATACTGTCATGCATACTGCTAAAGACCGTACCCCAGGCTCTGCAAGTCGAGGACATATGGGCGACACTCCCACCATCTTAGAGCCAACGGCTTCCTCACTTGACCTTACAGACCCACCCCACCGAGTGGCAATTCACATTTTTCTCCCCACCTCATGAGTCATTTTCCCGCATAGACTACCTTTTCTGCTCGGCGGGTATACTCCCCTTCATCTCCTCCCCTATTAGTGTCCAACTGACCGGGTTCTCAACCCCCCATAATGCAGGCAGCTGGCGCTACCCATCCTATTTGGCCAACAACACGGATTTTTTACACACCCTCCGCACTGCCTGGGCTGAATTTGTAGAAATTAACGGGGCCCATCTCTCTACTCCAAATTTGTTTTGGGAGATGGGAAAAGCTTTCCTTAGAGGGTGCATTATCTCCTATACAGCTCAATTTAAGAAGCAAACTCATGTATGTAACTCGTATTTGAAGGCCAGCGAATCCTTACGCCAGGCACACTCTGCCTTAACACTAAACTACACTATAGCCAACTCACTCGCATGGCAAGCAGCCAAGCGCGCCTTTGACCACTGGTCTGCACAGCAGGAAACTGTTAGACAATCTTACTCCGCTCTCCAATTCCATAGATACGGAAATAAGGCAGGCAAGCTCTTAGCGAAGCTGTGTTCGGGAAGTCATCGGACAACACATATTGGAGCCATATGTGGAGACATTACTAATCCGCCAGCTGAGATTAGTGCCATCCTAACCCAATACTATACTAGTCTGTACTCAGAAGACCCCATAGACACAGAGGCGGCGAACAAATTGCTCACATCAATTAAACTACCCATGTCCCCTGACCATTTGGACAATCTAAATGCCCCCATCTCCCAGGAAGACATGTTCTACCATTAAATCCCTGTCTTGTGGAAAAGCCCCTGGCCCAGATGGCTTTTCAGTGGAATTCTTTAAAATGGCATCCGATTTCATCCCCGAGACCCTATCCCATGTCTATAGAGAAATGTGTACCTTCCCTCGGGCACGCAAGTACACATTAAACTCATTGCCAAAAAGGGAAAAGATCCCCTCCTACCAGGCTCGTATAGGCCTATATCCCTAATAAATGTAGGCGTGAAAATTCTCTCCAAAATCGTTGCAGCCCGTCTAGCGTGCATCCTCCCAACAATCCTCCACACAGCCCAATCAGGATTCATCCCGGGGCGATCTGCCACCCTCAACATCTATAAGGTCCTCTTAGCCCTCGAATTTGCTAAGAGGCATTCTGACCTTGACATTATATCGCTTGATGCTGAGAAGGCTTTTGATAACATTAGCTTTTCTTGGCTCTTCATGGTCATGAGAGCAATTGGACTGACTGGCCCCTTACTACAATTTGTCCAAAAAATTTACTCCTCACCAATGGCCCACCTTGTTACCCCTAATTTCGTCTCTACTGACATTAAGCTTACCAAAGGCACACGACAAGGCTGCCCCCTATCCCCTCTTCTTTTCAGCATAGCTATTGAACCACTCTCCAGACTTTTAAACTCCTCCTCAAGGGTTAGTGGTGTCACGGTAGGCAACCAAGTTTTATGCTCCATTCTATTCGCCGATGACGTCCTCTTATTCTCAACCAATCCTGCCTCGGATATCTCACACCTCCGAGACCTATTTGTGACCTTCAGGGCCTGTTTGAGGCTCCGGATCAATTTTGACAAGAGCGAAATTTTACCTTTTAACCCACAGCTGGCTCGAGCGTGGATGGGTTCATCCCCATTCATAGTAGTGAAACATCATATCACCTACTTGGGAGTTCACATTGGCAGGAAACTCTCCTCCCTATATAGTATGAAGTACCCCCCTTTGATAGCCAAGATTGTACAGGAGTTGGAAGCATGGGCAGACCTACCCTTTCACTATTCGGGAGATGCCACTTCTTTAAAATGGTCTAGTTCGTGAGACTGTTGTATCCATTACAGACCCTACCTTTACTAATGAAACATACTGACGTCCAAAAGATACACACTGTGCTGCTCGCATTCATCTGGCATGGTAGAAAAGCTTGCATTGCGCTTCAAAAACTCTGTCTCCCGAAGTGTGAGGGTGGAGCGGGCCTGCCCAGTATTAGATTCTACAATTTTTTCTGCCTATTGAGACAAGGTATTGACTGGTTATCTAAAAAATCTTGCTATTCCAACTACATGCTGGAGGGCGCCCTCATGTCTCCGTTTAATCTCCAGTCAGTCCTTCATTCTAGGCTACATGCCCTTCCCCAGCCCCTGAGAATCAACCTCTTGATTAGAGACACTGTGATCTCGTGGAGAGAAATACGAAAACTCATGGGCCTACCCTTCACCATCTCAATTTACCTCCCCATACTTGGTAACCCAATGTTCCCCCCTCTATGGATCACAAGGCCTTTACTCATGGTCATCCTCAGGCATAACAACTATCTCTAAAGTCATTGATCCTGTCCAAGTTACCTTTAGACCCTTTTCGGAACTGACCAAACAATTCTCCCTCACGCCATCGCAGGTGGCCCACTATCACCAGCTAACCAGCTACCTCAGATCATGCTGCAGCATGTGCCAAAACCCTTGTCAATGCTCCTTCATTGATGTCCTGATAGATCAGGACCAATACTCCACATCAGATATATATTCCAACCTCATCACCCATCAGGCTATAAAATACCACATTGTACCTTTCAAACCCTGGATCTCTATGCTGCATGACCAACCAGAGTAGGTTCTTGCAGAATATCAAAGGGTACGTTCTCTAGTAATGTGCGAAACCTGGCGAGAAACCCAGTTTATAATCGCCCATTGGGCGTATTTCCCATTTTGCCACAGCAAAACTGACTCAACCATCTCCGCATGCCCTTGGTGCTCTACCCCAAGACCATCCCTGTTCCACAGATTATGGACTTGTCAAGCAGCCTCCACCTTCTAGGACCAGGTGTTGGACTATATTGACAGATCCCAGCATATACGTTTGCCTAAGGACCTACTATTGTGCCTCTTCAGTTGCGACACTCCGTAAGCCTCCTCACCAACGCCTACCCATGCCTCTCTTCCTCAATGGGTCCATATCTGCCTACTGGCAGCCCGCAGGGCAATAATGCATGCTTGGATCAACCCCTCCCTGCCTCAAATTGCCTTGGTCAAACAAGCACTCTTAAAACTATTCCACATTGAAAAATTGGACACCATTAACCAACACTCTACATCTCTGAAACGTTATATTGGAAAATGGTGTCGCTTCATGAAACACTCCTTCTCTCCAGAAGAAAACTCTTCCCATATGGCTCCCTTTTGCTACACAGACTGGTACCTGCGAGCAGATCTTGCTAATACACTGGGCAAACTTAGGGTCCAATCCGCCTCCACAATGGTTTAACTCTACATAGCCCCTCCCCCCCGGGCATTCCACCTAATCTACTTGTTCAGGTTCTTCATTATCCGATACGATATATCAAACTTCTCTCTAGTGATCTTTCTACCCACTTTACGAGTGAATGTTTACATGCTTCCACTCCTTTGGCAGATCCTTCAGTTAATGTCCTTTGTTAGACCAGATACTATATCATCAGTTTTGTTCCCAATGTTTATAGGCTCCAAACCACATAGTTTTATCCTGCTCACTATGTTACATTACTTGTATTACTTTTCTGGCTGATTACTCCTACAATTACAAACTCTGTACTTTTATGCAAAAACTGAATAAACATATTAAAAAAAAATGCCGTTTGTACCATTTCCTTAGGACACCTTGGGTCCTATTCCCACTCCCCTTTTATTTTGACAATGATATGTCTCCCTACCCTAGTCAGTCCTATCCCCATACAGTTAGAACACACCTAGGGAACACACATTTAACCCCTTGATTGCCCCTAGTGTTAACCCCTTCCCTGCCAGTGACATGTATCCAGTAATCAGTGCAAATTTCTAGCATTGATCGCTGTATAAATGTCAATGGTCCCAAAAATGTGTCAAAACTGTCCAATATGTCCATCGCAATATCGCAGTACTGCTAAAAATCGCAGATCACCGCCATTACTAGTAAATAAAAATAATAAAAATGCCATAAATCTGTCCCATAGTTTGTAGTCGCTATAACGTTTGTGCAAACCAATCAATATACGCTTATTGTGATTTTTTTTTACCAAAAATATGTAAAAGAATACATATCAGCCTAAACTGATGAAGAAATTAGTTTTTTTTAAATAAGAAAAAATTGTGGATACTTATTATAGCAAAAAGTAAAAAATATAGTTTTTTTTTTTTTTTTTTCAAAATTGTTGCTCTTTTTTTGTTTATAGCACAAAAAATAAAAAATGCAGAGGTGATCAAATACCACCAAAAGAAAGTTCTATTGGTGGGAAAAAAAGGACGCAAATTTTGTTTGAGTGCAGCGTTGCATGACTGGGCAATTGTCAGTTAAAGCGACACAGTGCCAAATTGTAAAAAGTGCTCTGGTCAGGAAGGGGGTAAAATTTTCCGGGGCTGAAGTGGTTACTTTTCTCTTTTGTTAAACATTTTCATGTAAACCAACCGCATAAACTTTATAGGCTGTCATCGCAGGCAAGTTATTTGATAAACCTAATTTTGCATGAAAACAGGTAACAATTAAATTCCAGCATATATATATTGTAAGGGATCTTCCCGGGGTAGGGTGAGTTTGGACACAGTTCACAGCAGACTTGGAATTTATAAAGCAGACCTTGGCGTTTATTCGTGGTACAAACAGTCCAACAAACAAAATATACAGCAACACCGTGCTTCTTGTGTATAACAGGAACAAAATAATAATAAAACAAAACAACCTAGCCCGGCTGGGCGCTTACTAACAGGTTCTTCTCACCTATCTGACACTTATAAACACAGCGTCTTTCGCCTGGATATCGCAGGGTGGGTTTTAGCTCCAGCAGTGGCTGTGCTTGCAGCTTCCTCCAACACACAGACTGTTCATTTCCCTGGCTGAGAGCGAACACCTGCAGGCCCGCAGAGCCTTTACCTTCCCAGGCTAATTAGGATCAAAGCTCACCTGATCCAAAACCCAGAACTGGATCGAGGGATGGGGGGTGTGGAATGACAGGTCCCTCTACCAAACCTACCTGCCATTCCATATAAACCCAGGCCCGGCAAGATTAAATAACAACTCAGCAGCATATTGCTGCTGAGAAACTGATCCATCCTGGACTTACCATCTCACACTGTGTAGCAACCTAGGTGAGATGTACACCCCCTCAACCACTTCTCCAGTGACATGTCTACATATCCCCCCCCTCTTTTTCAGACCGGAGGGCTGAGCCTTTTGTCCCCACAGACAACTCACCCTCGACAATGCGTCAGCATTTGCCTGTAATTTCCCTGGCCTGTGTTCCACAGTGAAATTAAAGTTTTGTAAGGACAGAAACCATCTAGTCACTCTTGCATTTCTCTCCTTGTTTAACTTCATCCATGTTAGGGGGGCATGGTCTGTCACCAACTTGAATTTCCTGCCTAGCAAGTAATACTTTAAAGACTCTAGGGCCCACTTCACTGCCAAACATTCTCGCTCCACAATGGCATAATTTTTCTCGGCCGGGGTTAGTTTTCTACTCAAGTACGTCACCGGATGCTCCTCACCATTCACTACTTGTGAGAGTACTGCACCTAAGCCTGTGTTAGAGGCATCTGTCTGGACCAGAAATTCTCGCCTGAAATCGGGGGTAACTAACACAGGTGGTTGGCACAAGGCAGACTTAAGGCTTTGGAAAGCCTTCTCGGCCTCTGGGGTCCACGTGACCATTGCTGTCTTTCCGCCCTTTGTCAAGTCAGTTAGTGGAGCAGCAACTGAGGCAAAGTTCGGCACAAATCTACGGTAATAACCCGTAATACCCAGGAAAGCTCTAACCTGTTTCCTTGTCAGGGGTCTAGGCCAATTCTGTATTGCCTCAATTTTATTTAGCTGTGGCTTAATCAATCCTCTCCCAACAATGTAGCCCAGATATTTGGCCTCTTCTAGGGCTAGAGCACACTTCTCGGCATTTATGGTCAACCCTGCATCACTTATGGTATCCAACACGGCCTGTACCTTACAGAGGTGACTTTCCCAATCAGGGCTAAAAATGACCACATCATCGAGGTAGGCGGCTGAGTAATCCCGATGTGGTCGCAGAATCAAGTCCATCAACCTCTGGAAAGTTGCAGGCGCTCCATGTAACCCGAACGGCATCACTACATACTAGAAAGCAGTTTTCTCTTTAGCCTCGCCAGAAAGTGGAATCTGCCAGTAGCCCTTTGTGAGATCGAGGGTGGTTATGTACCTGGCGTTACCTAACTTCTCAATCAACTCATCTACCCTGGGCATAGGATAAGCATCGAACTTGGAGATCTCATTCAACTTTCTGAAATCGTTACAGAACCTCCAAGTTCCATTGGGCTTTGGGATTAGCACAATCGGGCTGGACCATTCACTCTGTGACACCTCAATTACCCCCAGATCAAGCATACGTTTTACCTCGGCAGATACGGCTTTCCTACGTGCCTCCGGTATCCTATAGGGCTTTAGGTTTACTCTGCTTCTAGGCTCAGTTTCAATGTGATGATGGATGAGGTGGGTACGCCCTGGGAGGTCAGAGAACTTGTTTTTGTTTTTCTGTAAAAATTCCAGAGCCTCCTGTTTCTGTGACACTGATAGAGCATCACCTACCTTGACTGGAGGGATTGGTGGTGACAAATTATTAACAGTATTTGTCGCCACCAAGGATTCCCTGTCTTTCCAGGGCTTGATCAAGTTTATGTGATAAACTTGGAAAGGCTTCCTTCTACCTGGTTGGTGCACCTTGTAGTTCACCTCACTGATCTTTTCAACAATTTCATAAGGACCTTGCCACTTCGCCAAGAATTTACTCTCAACAGTGGGGACTAGTACAAGGACCCTATCGCCTGGGTTGAATGTCCTGATTCTTGCGGACCGGTTGTAAATTCTACTTTGGGCCTCTTGAGCTCTCTGGAGGTGTTCCCTTACCAGGGGCATTACAGTGGCTATACGGTCCTGCATTTGTGCTACATGCTCAATAACACTCTTGTATGGGGTGGACTCACTCTCCCATGTCTCTTTTGCAATGTCCAGTAGACCCCTAGGGTGACGACCATAGACCAACTCGAATGGTGAGAACCCTGTGGACGCTTGGGGCACTTCCCTAATAGCAAACATGAGGTAGGGTAATAAATGATCCCAGTCACGACCATCTTTTCCCACCACTTTCTTCAACATATGTTTCAAAGTTTTATTAAATCTCTCCACCAATCCGTCCGTCTGGGGGTGGTATACAGAGGTACGGATGTGTGAGACTTTAAATAGTTTGCATAATTCCTTCATCAGTTTTGACATAAATGGCGTACCTTGGTCAGTTAGGATTTCTTTGGGGATCCCAGTCCTAGAGAACATATAAAACAACTCACGTGCAATTGTTTTAGATGCAGTGTTTCTTAAGGGTACAGCCTCAGGATAGCGGGTCGCATAATCTATGACTACCAAAATATACTGGTGTCCTCTAGCTGACTTTACAACGGGACCCACTAAATCCATGGCAATACGCTCAAAAGGCACCTCTATAATAGGGAGCGAAACCAAAGGACTGCGAAAATGTGACACTGGGGCACTAACCTGACATGTGGGGCACGACTCGCAGTATTTTTTAATGTCATCATATATCGCCGGCCAAAAAAAACCTCTGGAGAACCCTCTCTCGCGTTTTGTCAGTCCCCAAGTGTCCCCCAAGAACATGGCTATGTGCCATGTCAAGCACCTGACGCCGGTACGGCTTAGGTACCAGAAGCTGTTCCACAATCTCATCCTTAATCTTATTGACTCTATAGAAAAGATCATTAGTCACCGAAAAATGTGGAAATCTTTTTTCAGCATCTGGTTCCTGAGGTACCCCATTCATAACAGCAACCTGCTCTCTCGCATTTTTGAGAGTGGGGTCCTGTAATTGTGCAGCGCCAAAATTATCCCTAGACACCTCTAAGTCTAGTATATTTTGCTCAGTGGGAGGAGCCTCCTCCTCCCCAGCCAGGACCTGCAAAGGAGAACAATCATTTTCATCCTGCACACTTCTATCATTCACAGGGGACAAAGCAACCCCCTTAGAGGTATCCCCACTCCTTTTGGGGATTTTTCTTTTTTCCCAGAGAGCCCAGAATAATGGAAAATCGCGCCCCAATATTACATTATGCATGAGGTTTTTAACCACACCCACTTCATATTGTACGGTGCCTTGTTCAGTCCCGACTTTAGCCAGCACTATAGGGTACACTTTTGTATCACCATGTATGCACACAACACTCATATGCTTTTTAGACTCTAAGTCCCCAGCCACCAGGCTAGCATGCACCAAGGTTACGAGGCTTCCCGAGTCCATTAACGCCTCAACGGGAAGGTCATTGATTGTGATATTGCAGATTTGCGGTTCAGTCTCTAGTCCAGGAACTGCAACACAAGATGGTTCCGCAAACAGCGACTGACGCCGGCTAGCGTCACACTCCATGGGTTCAGTGGTAAGAGGGCAATGGGCAGACACGTGTCCCGCCTCATGGCATCTCCAACACTGGATAGGGCCTGGTCTCTTTGGCAAGGAGTCCTTTGTAGAGCCCCTTAGCCACCCGGGACCATCACCAGTCTTTTGTCCCTGAGACACCACTTGAGCCCTTTTCCCTCCATCAGCACCCCTCCACACTCCCCCAATAGATGGAAGTCTCTTACCAGCTGACGGCACAGATCTGGCGCTCCGGGGAGGTGAAGATGCTGCAGGAACATCACGGAGGTAGTCCTCAGTCGCCTGGAACCTCTCCACAAGGTTGACAAGTTAGTTTGCATTCTTAGGATCACCTTGTCCCACCCAGCGTTGCAGGTCAGTAGGAAGCGCTCGGAGGTAGCGATCCATCACGACCTTCTCTAGGATTTGTGCAGGAGTAGAAGTGTCTGGCTCCAACCACTTTCTTGCCAAATGGATTAGGTCATACATCTGGGACCTCGCTGATTTGTCCAAACTGTAGCTCCAGTTGCGTACCCTCCGGGCACGGACTGCAGTAGTAACTCCTAGTCGGGCAAGTACCTCCTCTTTTAGCCGAGCATAGTCCTTAACCTCTTGCTCACTGAGGTCATAGTAGGCCTTTTGAGGTTCACCTGTTAAATAGGGCGCAATTACCTCTGCCCACTCAGCGGCTGGTAACTTCTCTCGCTCAGCCATGCGCTCAAATACTGTTAGATAGGCCTCAACATCGTCCTCAGCAGTCATCTTTTGCAGCGCTTTCTGCACAGTCCTTCTCCCAAAAAAAATTTCTGGAGCGGCTCCCTCCACTGTGGGTGGATTAGCGACCACAGGCGCCTCTCGCATTACTATCAGGTGCTCGATAAGTTGTTGTTGGCTTTGGCGCAAAGCTTGCAACTCTTCCTTATGCATCTGTTGTTGTGCAGCCATGGACTGTTCATGTCGTCTATTGGCCTCTGTCTGAGCCTGCTGTTGTTGCAAACTCACTTGCATAAACTGCTTCAGCATCTCCTCCATGTTGCTGGACTGTTTTTGGAGTGCAGTTGCAGCTTTCACCCAGGACATAAGCAGCTGTAGCCAAGTCTGTCCACACCGTTGCCCCTAGCAACCGTGTTGCCCGAATTCTCCACCAATTGTAAGGGATCTTCCCGGGGTAGGGTGAGTTTGGACACAGTTCACAGCAGACTTGGAATTTATAAAGCAGACCTTGGCGTTTATTCGTGGTACAAACAGTCCAACAAACAAAATATACAGCAACACCGTGCTTCTTGTGTATAACAGGAACAAAATAATAATAAAACAAAACAACCTAGCCCAGCTGGGCGCTTACTAACAGGTTCTTCTCACCTATCTGACACTTATAAACACAGCGTCTTTCGCCTGGATATCGCAGGGTGGGTTTTAGCTCCAGCAGTGGCTGTGCTTGCAGCTTCCTCCAACACACAGACTGTTCATTTCCCTGGCTGAGAGCGAACACCTGCAGGCCCGCAGAGCCTTTACCTTCCCAGGCTAATTAGGATCAAAGCTCACCTGATCCAAAACCCAGAACTGGATCGAGGGATGGGGGGTGTGGAATGACAGGTCCCTCTACCAAACCTACCTGCCATTCCATATAAACCCAGGCCCGGCAAGATTAAATAACAACTCAGCAGCATATTGCTGCTGAGAAACTGATCCATCCTGGACTTACCATCTCACACTGTGTAGCAACCTAGGTGAGATGTACACCCCCTCAACCACTTCTCCAGTGACATGTCTACAATATATATATATATATATATATATATATATATATATATATATATATATATATATATACCCATAAAGTATTTTGGATTCTTTGATTAAAATAAAAAGAACTATTGTTAAATGTGTTAATGGACCGATAAGGTTGTCCTCTTTGTGCAAGGGCTATGCTTTTTGCAGTTCCTGCTATGGCTGGTAAGACTACTGGGTAGCAGATTATATGTCGCCATGTAATAAACACATCTTGGCATACTTGGTGCATTGCTATTTTGCGTTTCAGTAGTGATTCGCTGAATTTTTTTTAAATCCCAATCCTCACAAACCCAAATCTCCCATCCCTAGTTAGGGAAGTTTGTAAAATTCTGCAGGATTACTGTATAACACCTGAACTAAACAAATATGTGTGGATTTGGAGAAAAAAAAACCCTGCAATGTAAACTAAGGATGCTGTTGTATGTCATTACTAAAAAGTGGTTGTGTGTCATTACTAAAGAGCTGAACATTTGCAGGTGCTAAGTAAGTTCAGTGGGAAAAGCCTAGCAAACAACTCAGAAACAAAATGTAAAAGTGTCATTATCACTGAATATATGGGGCATTAGAGACATCCATTTCTGGCTGTTTCCATTTACTATACATAAGAAATGATAGAGCACAGTGTAATGAGTATACATATACCGCAGCTAAGTAACCTCTATACAGGAAGATTCTTGGAATCTGTAGCTCTTTTAATCCCTGTGTTGCTGTGGGGGAATGTTATGATAAATCTGATTTTAGGAGGGAGTCAAAGCAGTCCAACATTTGGAATGATTTGTATAATGACAATCCATAATTCACTCCTCAATAATTTCAGATAATTTATCACTAAGGTACTTCATTCTATCTTTTTGTATTTGTTTTCCTATATTCAACTGACTGCCACTCTTTAGAGAGTTAGTGTCATCATACAGTTTACAATGTGGATGCATGTAAATGTGTGGGAGCACATGAAGGCAATGACAGCCTTGCTCAGAAAACTTTGTTTTTTATGTATCACTATAATGCAAAAGGATTCTGCTATAAGGGTGCTGAGTTGTTTAGTAAAGAAGTTATTGATGCTTCAATGCCCTATGTGTAATAGCACAAAGGAGCTAACAATTAGTTCTAAATGCCATTTTGGAATGCCCACAGACAAAGGTTCCTAAACCTTTTTAACAAGGAACCCAAATAAGAATACAGTACTGGGATCCAACAAGAGAATTATTACCAAAATGCGAGCAAAGCCATACAAAGGCAATTAACAGTGGCCAAATAATAAAAAAACACACAAACAGTAATGGATTTGTTTCCATTCCATTTTCCAAGCTGAGTTTTTATTCTTTCTCCTTGGTATAGCAGTAAAATAAAAAGCTAACATATTGTTAATTAAAACAAAAATTATAATTTAAAACAGTGAATATTTTTACGAGTGCCATTCTAATAGGATTGTTAAAGACCTGGGGTACCCCTGGGAACTTTAACCCTTTAAAGTCCACATTTTTCAATGAGTTAGAGCGACTCAAAATGTGCGCTACCAAACGGTGGAGCAGAAGGTGTTCAGTATGGCCTCTATGTTGATAGTTTAGGAAGACTTAAAGGGGCATAGGTAATTAGAAGTCTACTCACCATATAAAACAACACCAGGTGCCACTGTTCTTGTACCCTCAAAATATGCTATGATTCATGTGCCACAATGAAAGTCTCACTTCTGCAACCTCCCCACCCCATCTTACAAAAATTATCTAGGCTGTCACATTCATTCTTCCTGCTTCCTAATAGCAGTTGTGCATGGCTGTCGATGCCACTAATACTGTAGCTTGCTGTCTTGATCTGTCAGTGGCAGTGGTGGCAGTGGTGGCAGCAATCTATTACAAACTGGTACCAGAGTTTAAGAAACAGTGACATAAATGTTATGCTACTGTCTTTTAATACCCATTGAGTTATTATATAGCTTTATGCCTTTTTTTTTTTTTTGGATAAAGTAGAAGGTTTTAAACCCATGTCAAGTTTTTATTTGCTGTGAAATAGAAGGTTTACCCACTCTATCTATCTGTTTTAATGACTATTGTCATAAACAGAAAGTGATGGTGAATCTTGCTTAGAAGCTTTGCCCTTTCTATTCCTAATGGCCATTGTCTCTGGGCAGAACATGACGGTAAATCCAAAGGGTTACAGTTGTTACTGACACAGGAGATAAGGAAAAATCTTTCAATAGATACACATTTTCCAATGACAAGTGTCAAAAATTGAATTTTTACCTAATTTTGGGGAGATGTTCTACCACTTCTTAAAAGGAGGTGAAGAAAAGCAAAAATAATACATTTTAATCACTGCCTACTTGATCCAAAAATGTTTTAGGTTTAGATACATTTAAAAGAAACTTTGCAACAAAATCCATGGTCTACTTATGCATTGGCACTCCATCTCCCATGTACAATTGCTGCATTCCACATAAAAACACACGTAAGGAGAACAATTTAAAGAAAATCCTCCTGTAACACCTAGCGACAGAATGAGCTTTCTTTTTAGGAACCCAGATCTCATGAAAACATGTTCTTGCACTGTGATGAACATGTATCTGGGATAGTTTTTATCCATCAATACCTTCTATATGCATTTAATCTCTAAATACAGCTAATTATTCTGTATGTTTGATGTGACCTGGATTTGCTGGCCCTTTGTTCCTTGCCAAACATCTCATCAATGTGTTTATTTTTATTTTGTATCGCTATCCCTGGAGGAGCCCCTAGATTGTTTTGGTCTTTCTGCCTGCCTTCCAGTAATGATCAGCCTTGTATGTGTACCTGAGTGGCCAAAAACACACCTGGAACTTTTTGATTGGCTTTATTTAAGGCTATAAAAACCCTCATAAGTAAATAGGTTGGTCAGAGTAAGAATGACAAAACAATTACAGTGACAGTGTTATGACTAGATGGAAGAGACAAAATATTGACCTATCTGCAATACCATTGGCCTAGCTATACTACTGGTCAGTAGAATTAGGTACAGAGTCCGACCAGTGTTGGGGCCCTTAATAGAAGGTGGAACATTCACTCATAGGAGGAGAGTATTTTTAATCCCAAGATACAAGCAACACAGTCCTCTTTTTGCAGAACTCCTTGCAGATAACAACAGTAATACACGATGATGCCCAGCAGGCCTTTCACTAAACCAATATTGTGGTGAAGACCTCCTGCTGGCTGGTCCTCAATCTCTCTCCCACTCATAGTGGTTGTGCAATTGGACACAATTGCAGCCCCTGAGAGGTGAAATCAGGTGAAAAGGCAGCCATCCAGGCCTTTGGCCTACCTCTCAAACCTACATTGGATGAAGGTCAATTCTCTCAGCGACATGTGGTATTTTCACTGTAACATTTTGGACACTGGAACATCTGGACACTACAATAGTAGAACAGTTCAGCTCACATGGACTTTGTGGTTCTTTAGCACACACTCACCCTAGAGAAGCACAGAAGCCACATGGCTCTCAGCAGTAAAGTCCTCAGAAGTCTTTCTCACTGCAACACATGGTACAGCAGCCTGAAGTCCTGGAAAAAAAGAAAGAAGACACTACCACACACTTTTCTCAGGCTCTTGCTACCCTTCTTTCAGGTTCTGGATCAATAATTTTCTTTGGGTATTCTCTGATCTCCATACAGGTCCCTGAAGTTCACTAATACTCTTTCCTGGGGTAGCCCAGTCTCCATGTAGGTCCCAGCAGACTGACTCCCATTGGGCTGTGGACAGGGCTTAGCTCAGTGATCCTTGGCCTCCCCCTGCACTGTCACTCAAGCTTGACCTGACTTTGAAATAAAAAGACTGTCCAGTGTACATTTGAAGCTGCAGCAAGTCAAAAAAGTTTGCCTTGCTTTTTGGCTGGAGAAGGTCCAGCATAATCTAGTGCTTTCCTTCCCAGCATTTATGTCTCTAGCCTACCCATTTCATACATTGAATTTCAGTTATTTAAATCATGGGGGCTTAGTATCACATGGGTGCTACCTAAATCAGTCTGTATGCAAATATAGCCAACATGCGCACAGACTGACATCCACACATCAAGCCATTTTTATATTTGCATAACCTCTTCCAAGAACCAGCCTGCTACTTGCATCAGGATTGACAGCTCTTGAGATGGGTATTGAGGCAGGGTGCTGTGATGTTTCAGAAAGGCTATATACAGCCCTCCCACCAGCCATAATCTGTTTGCATTGGCAATCGGGGAAGAAATGCCCATTGCATGGATCCATGTAGTGCCTGATTATTTGTCATTGGTGGAGAATTGCCCCTTGTTGGTTTAAGAGGAAAAGTATACTCCTACATTGGACTTAAGCAGGGGAGGTACCCCTTGATACTGGTGGGTAGTGTAAAGAATGGCCATTTAAGCTTAAAATATCATTAATGTCATTTTTTTCCTACCTGAGAGATGAGAGAAGTGACTCAGCTGGTACCATAGAACTGGCTCTGCCAAGTGACATTGGCATCAGAATTATGCAGGCACCATCATGCAGTAGATGAATTCACCACTGCTAAAGAAACCCTAGAAACTCCAGAGAAACCCTAGGAATCTAGAGAACCCTGGTTAAGAATGACAATGTTAGACTGTAGCTAAATAAAGGCAGTGGCAGTGCTAAAAATTAAAGATTGAAAAATGATTTTATTTTTATGTTCCTAACTGCTTGCACTAGCTGCTTCCACAAACCTAAAGTTTTTGTTACCCTAACATTTGATATTCCTGGTATGTGACTGCTGCACCATGTACTTGTATGAAAAAGTATGCTGTTCTCTTTGTATTGCTTAATTTGTGTGAAATCCCTGGTGTTCCTGCCGTCCCTTTGCTTTCCTATTAAAAACTGACTGCACTAAGCAGGAGAACACTCAGTGGTCAGTTATCTAGCTATGATGGGAACTCAGGCTGCTCTCCTCCAATGATCAAAGTTGTCCTGACCTGCCTCCCCTGCACAGCCATTCACTGGGATGCTCAATGTGCTGTTACTTCTCCTCCCGCCAGTTCTTATGCAGCTGAGAACAGAGGGAACAGAGGGAATGTGATCACTTATAAAGAAGGGAAAAAAGGTATAGATGATGCTTTTTTAATACCTATACAAACATGTTTTGACTTTCATTTCTATTCTATTAAATGGATTTCTATTCTATTAAATGGATTGTTTTACAAGGTGATCATTTACAATCACTTTAAACTGATACTAAAGTCTTGTTTTTTTTTTCTTTCTTATACTTACCTGCTCTCCTCTTCTCGGGTCCCTCTTAAAGCGCTCCTGGCCCCTCCCTCCTGTCAAGTGCCCCCACAGCAAGTAGCTTGCTATGGTGGCACCTGAGCCGAGTCGCTGTTCCGTGTCCATTCATACATGGAGCCATGGTTCGCCCCCCCTTTCCTGATTGGCTAACTGACTTTGACTGACACCAGCAGGAAAACAACTTCTGACTTTACAACCACTTTAAGCAAAAAGCTAGATGACAAAATTATAAATTTTGCTTAAATGTTATTAAGTAAGACGTTGAATGCAAAGCTTAACATGTTGTATGTTGCTGCTCCTTGCCACTCTAAATATTTTAACAGATTAAATTAGTTACCTTTAGCATTGGACAAAATACATAAAACCACAGGGCAGCAGGGTGCATGATTTTGCCAACAACACGTCACACATCAAGTTATTCTACTGGCATCATTTGCTATTCAAATATTTTCAAGCGGTGAAAAACACTTCATGCTGTTTTATATTTAATCGCTGTATTATTTATCACATCAGAGTATATTTTGCAGGTAAACCTATTTTATAAAAATCTCATAAAATGCAGAAATTCCCTACTTGCACTTTTCAGGACAGCTGTTGATCTGAAAAACATTGTAATCGTTAATCAAGTGCAGTAGAGAATTAACCTGAGTTTAGGCTTACAATGAGAGTCCTAAGCAAAATGCATCTGTAAGTCCTAGCCGTGCCTTTTGGGAGGTACAGTGGTATGTATCTGCAAGATCAGAACACCTGAGTCTACACACTTTGACCCCATCATGTAGCATGTATGGCAAATACACAAAAAGTATACATAATTGCATGAAAATTTAATTATCTGCCGCCTCTAGAGAGAGTACAGCCCTTCCAGGTCTGCTTATAGGGCGCTATGAAATTCTCACATTACAGATGCTATAGCTGACAAACTAAGCCAGCTCCATACAGTTGTAAGAAACTAAACCCAAGATGTACAAGACATGCAACAGTCACATACATTTTATGTAAAAACAACAACAAAAAAACATTATTTTAAGTCTATGCTAGTTTACAATAAAATTAAATACGGTAGGTATGATTCTTTTTTACCGCAATCATTTCTCTCCCCATAGTTTTTACCTGTATATTTAGTGTTGGTGGTATTTGGTATATTAAAATATAGTAGTATATTAAGTATATTAAAATAGTTGCAAACCTCTGAAATGAAAAATGAACAAATTGTATCTTCGTGTAGTGTAAACTTGCCCCAACCCTTAACACTGCGGATTCTGAATGTTTGCTCCTTCCTCTGCTATCTGCATGAATCACTTCTGGCAGTTTTTCCCAACACAGGGTAATCCTAGCAGATGGCCCCGCCGTAATCCTGGCAGATGGCCCCGCCGTCAACTCCAGCATACAGAAGGTGATTGACAGTGTCAGTTGTGCATGTTTCCCTATAAGACTGTATGGAGGGGGGTGGGGGGGGGGTGTCCATGCTCTCTATTCACATTTTAGATTACATTCAGCTTTCTGCCCTGTGCTGTGCAGTGTATGGCAGCAGATACTTGCTCCCTGCCTCCTGCAAACTGAGAAGTACCTTTTGATCTGAGTATTTTGATCAGCTTAAGAGAACAAAAGGCTGCAGATAAACAGGTACAGTTTATATAGGAGTATTTAAACTGTGTATCACCTGAGGCTAGTCACTTCAGTGGGCTTATGTAAGGGTTTATTATCATTTTAAAACTACAGACCCTGTTGTCATTTATAGTGGCGGTTCATAAGAAGATGTTAGAAAGTATAGTGGTAGTGGTACTGTGACATTTTTGCTTCTCCCCGCCATTCATATATTTGTAAGAATTAAGCTGTTATTACAGTCTTTCTGCTATATACATTGGAATAACCATTTCAAATCAAAACCTGGCCAATGTTCTCTCTCCAGAGTCAAAACCATCTGGCCCCAGTTTAGACATATTAAAATCCTGGCTTAAAATGTATTCACTTTCAAAATAAGTACATTGGAAAGTATGTGTCATAGTATCCACACAAGCTACCATATTGCTCCAAGTGCTGTCCTGGCCTATGTTTTTCCTAGGTTGGCTTAGTTTTCAGTCAAGGAAGCTACCATCTTTGCCTCTGTTTAATCTACATGTTACATTTCCGGCACCTGACAGAAATGAAACTGTTTTATGGATGGGTTTACTTCTGCTTTAACTTAGGACCTGTGTACATACAGGAAGGTGGATGGGACTAACATTGTGTACTGTAGAAATCATAGTGACTGGAGGTGAGACTCAGTGGGAGAAGTGTGAAGAAGAGCATGGCTGTTGTGGAGAGAGACAGAGATAAAGTCTGTTGGTGAGGCGCATGTGTGTAACTCTTGTTCTGAATAGGATTTTCTGCATGCCTAGAAGGTTAGGGTCTAGGTAATTGATGCCAGTGTAAAAGCCCAGTTGGGTGTGTTTCCCTGTGCTGTATGCACATTGACTATTTTTTGGGATCTCCTGAAGTTAGAGCGTAGAGCAAAAATCAGAAAGCAGACATAGAAGATGGTCAACAGTCATGCTACATGAGATGGTCAAGGACTATGGGAATGCCTCAAGAGATGGTTAGAGACTGCAGAGATGTTATAGGAAATTTGAAAGTCTGGGGACATGCTTCAGGAGACAGACACCAACTGAACAAATTAAATGAGACTGCTAGAAATCACTGCTGATAGCTCCTTTGCAAATCAATGCTTCCACACTAGTGCTCTCTACCAGCCCCTTAAAATTTACAATAAAAAGATAGGTGGGGGAAAAAAAGCATAAAAGAGTAAAAGGTTTGGCAGCACAGAAAAAGAAACATGGGGGGTTATTTACTAAAGCAAAGTGCACTTGGAAGTGCAGTCGCTGTAAGTCCGAGGGGGACATGCAAGGAAAATAAAAAACAGCATTTTAGCTCGCACATGATTGGATAATAAAATCAGCAGAGCTTCCCCTCATTTTAGATCTCCCCCCCAGATCTACAGTGACTGCACTTGCAAGTGCAATTTCAAGTGCACTTTGCACATTTTCTATAAAATAATTTTTCCTACTGGGGAAACTGACACTTACTGTAGTAGTCAGCCTACTAGACCCTTAGTGGTCCTGTCCCAGGTGGCTTCCTCTTTACACACTTACCACAGGGGTCCCTTGCTCGGTACTGCCACCATTCACAAAATTACTTGTATTTGTAAGCTGGTGCTGACAGGGTGCCTGTGAATATTTTAGCTTTGTCAGCACTGCATTGTTATTTACACATACAGTGAGTTACAGGCTGACCAGGATGGGAAGGGCTTAACTGTGTCTAGATTTTTTTCCCCGGCTTTGTGAGTCCTGCCCCCCTGCTTTAAGCTGCATAAATACCAGGGGAGGGCTCAGAGCTCTCTCTCTTCGACATGGGATTCACAGAAAAAGAACTGCTGCAACATGTAGTCCTCCTGGAGCATATGGCCCCCTTCTGGGTCATCCTGCTACAATTCTCCCTCGACTAGAAACCTATCATTGTTGGACTTTTACTGAATGGACTTTACTCCTCTGGAAGCTATGAGCTTGGGCATCCTGCATTCGATAGTTAGGATTAGACTCTGATGCCACCATGATGCAGAGAGGATAGAGAAGCCACTCCCTGCCGCCCATAGGAGACCACAACCCACCGCCCATAGGAGACTGCAACACGCCCAAAGAAGCCCACAATCTGGCCACTGCCCACCACCTGTAGGAGCCAACAACCCACCCATAGGAGCCCGCAACCCAGCCACTGCCCACCGCCAGTAGGAGTCTGCCCGCCTGCAACCGATGAGGTACGTGCCGGGGTAGGGGGGTGCCACCGACCAACCAACTGGGGGAGGGTTGTTTGAACAAAAACACCAGTCGCCACTGTGTTGTATTCATTAAACAATACAAAGCATTGTGGCAGTGGCATGATGACAGTGCCAAGAAAGCAATCCCCTGTGGTGTCAGTGTGCAGAAAAGGCACAGGACTTGGAAGATTGCTACCATCACTGTAGTGATGCAGACTACTACAGTGAATTTTAGTTTCCCCAGTGACCCCCCAGGTATGAGATATCCATACGTGCATTGTGCCAAGCTGTACCAATGTAACATTGTAATACAGATCATACCTGGAGTTCAACTTAATTTACCACTAAAGTTAGAAACTTCATAATGCATGGGCTGCAGCACTGCTCTGTGCTGATTAGGGTTGAACTCAGGTGTATTAAAACACCAGCCCCAACCAACCTGAGCTATCCCGCCAACAGCTGTCAAAGCCAACAGCCAATCATAGGCAGTGGATGCATTCCCCTCTCCACAGCTGCATGTATGCAAGGGGCATATATGTGCAGCTGCATGGCATTGAATGCGTCCCTCCCCCATGATTTCCAACTTTGGTGGTGACCTAAGGAATGCAAACATTTCTCCCTGTGCTGATATATAAAGGACTTAGCTAGTCCTGCAGTGCAGCCCACCAATGTAGGGCACATAGCCAGAGATCTGTTCCTCTCATTCTCAAAGTGCAAACAAAGTCTAAAACCTTCCTCCTTAGTGTTCTTGGTGAATACACAACTATAAGCGGATCATATATAAATATTGATATCATAAAATCAAACACTGATTCCTAGATAGACTCTAATACAGTGAATATAAATGTGAAACACAATTTGTACCGTGAAAAAAAATTGCAACTGAATGGCGTAATTGCAAAATGACAATATCACAATATAATCACATAAACTGAAAAAGTCCTTAAAAGTGCAACAATTATATGCAATTTATAAGTGAGTCCATTAGACTGCTTTCACACTGAAAGCGCCGGCCGTGAGCAATAAATCGCTGCTTGTTTTAGCTGTGCTTTAGCGCTGTTTAAGCAGCACTTTTGCGCTGTGTTCTGCTGCTAGTGGGGTGCTTTTAACCTCAAAAAGGGTTAAAAACTCAGTTTTGCAGCCCCTTCAAAGCCCTTTCGCGGTGCTTTGGAAGCGCTGTACATTCATTGCAATGGGCAGGCCATTTTGGGAGCGCTAAATACAATGTTCCAAACCTTCCCCAAAGCCTTTTGGTAACGCCCCGCAAGCACATCGCCCCAGTGTGAAAAGTCACACTGCAGTGAATGGGAGGTGGTTTTCAGGCTCTTAGCAGAGGCTATTTCTAGTGCTAAAGCGCCTGAAAATCACCCCAGTGTGAAAGGGGCGTAGTATTACCAAGTAATATACCACCTCATCAAATTCATTTTCACTCTATGAGTTATTCTTCTTAAGGCTAGGTTCACACCGGAGCGATGCGGAAACGCAGCGAATCCGCTGCGTTTTCCCGCATCGCATGCCTCCCGGTCGGCAGTTCACACTGCCCTATGCGGACTGCTGGGAGTGTCAGTGAAATGTTAATGACACCCCCAAATCAGTCCGCATATCGCAGTGCGATCTGCAAACTCGGACAGGAATCGGATCGCATGGTATGAACATCCATGCAATCCGATTCTGCTGCGGACCAAAAAAAGGGTCCCGTGCGAGTTTGCGGCGGGTGCGATGCGAATTCAGACATACTTTCTGTATGGCTGAACTCGCAGCGCACAGAGATCGGATGTGATTTGCACTGCAGTGCGGTGCGAATCACATCCGGTTCTCGCTGCCGCAGCGGTGTGAACCCAGCCTAAACCCCCTAGAAAATAACCATAAATGTATCATACAAGTAATATCATACAATACAAGCACTGGTCCCCATCTGAACACTATTGAGTGTGCTGATTCTACCTATGTATACTATAAAATTAGGCAGTTCAGAACAATGTACAGAATTTGAAAGTGTTTGTTTTTGCCCCATTTTTCAGATGTAAAGGTCCATGATCTAGAAAAAATCAAGAGCCCTCCTTCCAGGTCATCCTACCATTGATGTCATTTGTAGAAGAAGAAGCCAGATCTTAGTCTTATCCTGGCCTCCATGATGTTTGTAAATATCACTTTGCAGTCAGAGCTTTGGAATTTGTAATAGTAACACATGACAACAAGAGTTTAATTATAAGAAAGGTTGAATGTTGGAAAACCATTGCTCTCAGGCTGTGGCATTGTATAAAATGATCAGTATTCATAAAAACAAACTTGGATTTTGCACTTAGAAGGACTGATGATAAAATGTAAAGCTTACCTTTTTTAAACATATAATAGAAAAGCAGGTTTAATTTTTTTAATTCAATGCATAGAAAGGTCAAAGACAAAATAAGTGGGGACACAAAAGGCTGAGAGGTAGGTAGCATTAACAAAGCAATATAAAACAAGTACTATCCAAAATGTTTAACCACTTACAGACCGCCCACCGCATATATACTGAGGAAGGGTGGCTCTATTGCATGAAACAATGTACCTGTACGTTATCTACTGCAATAGATAATGTATGTGCGCCCACCGCCAGAGGCGCATGCCCTCTTCACGGAGGAAGAGCCGATGCACATGTCTGATGGACCCGATGTCCGCCAGCCACCCACGATCGGGGTACAGAGAGGCAGAATGGGGATCTGCCCATGTAAACAAGGCAGATCTCCGTTCTGACAGGGGACAACATGAAGATCTGCTGTTCCTAGTGAGCAGGAACAGCAATCTCTGTATTGTTCCTGTCAGCACTTCCCCCACACAGGAAGAAAACACACTGAGAGAACACATTTAACCCTTTGATCGCCCCAATGTTGACCCCTTCCCTGCCAGTGTCATTTATGCAGTAATCAGTGCATTTTGTTTAGCATTGATCACTGTATTGGTGTCACTGATCCCCAAAAAGTGTCACTTTTGTTGAATTTGTCCGCTACAATGTCGCAGTCCCGCTAAAAATTGCTGATCACTGTTATTACTAGTAAAAACCATTAAAAAAAAATGAAAGGTCCATATAGCTATCATGTAGTTTGTACACGCTATAACTTTTGCACAAACCAAACAAAATACACGTATAGTTTTTTTTTTTTAACAAAAATATGTAGCAGAATACAAATTGGCCTAAATTGATGAAGACATTTTTTTTTACATTTTTTTTTAGATATGTAGTATAGCAGAAAGTAAAAAATATAGTTTTTTTTTCAAAATTTTCAGTCTTTTTTTGTTTATAGCGTAAAATATAAAAAATCGCAGAGCTGCTTAAAAACCACCAAAAGAAAGCTCTATTTGTGGGAAACAGAGACATCAATTTAATTTGGGTACAGTGTAAAATGTAACATTATGCTGTGGCATCTAGTGAAACACTTGGTTCTCTCACAATCTCCAGTGGTTCAGGGTAATGATACACGTCTCCGTATTTTCATCCGTCCTGCTTCCTTACTTCCTGAGGCCCGATCTGTAGCCGCGTATCCACACCTGCCACGTTTTGTCACTTCAGATTTCGTCACAGCGCAATGTTACATTTTTTGCGAGTTTTTTTATCTTTGTGAGTAGTTTTGCATCGTGTTTTTATTAATTGCGGATTGTTTTGGTTACTGTACCATTGCTATTTGTGTTTCCTTTCATACACCAATGACCAGTATTCACTATTATGGAGACGCATAGGAACATCCTCTGATCCTGACAACAGGACATCTGTTTATGTTATTTTGCCAACCACGAAAGTGAAAGGCCATTGAATTTGGTGAGCGTGCACTCTATTGGGGAGAGGAATCACTAACACATGTGAGGAGGTGTGTGATGGAGTTTAACTACATAATTGAAGATTTGGACACTTCTTTTCACTTCTTGGTGGACTATTGTTATATTAATACATTTTTTTCCCTTTGATTTTACCCTCACTTTTATATGAGGAATATTCAGTTTTTGTTATGGTTTTGCTTTGAATCATATATGCTTATATTTGTATGTTAATTAACATTTAAGCACAGCGCTACCGTTTGCGTGCCTTTTCACTTTAAACATTTTGAATAGTATTTGTATTTTTATTTCAGGTGGCAGTAGTGTGTACGTATTTTTAAAAAAAGTTATAGATTGTTATTATTATAAATTATAGATAGTTATTCACTAAGTTGATTTACGTCTATAGCGTAGAGATCTTTTCCAATGTAAAATATAAAACAAGCCTGCATGTACTAAAAGAAACAATGAGCCACCATTCATAGACCAAACAAAGAATAAAACCATCTTGGGTGCCATATTCCTAAAATGGTATGAATCCTTAACTTGCTATAGAAATGGGACTTCCGAGGCACAGCATTTACATCAAAATGCTAATTTTTATTACACATGCAACGTATATAGAGAAAAAAGTTCCACTTTTTGTACAAAATACCATAAAATTACACTTTTACAAAAATTACTTGACATCCAAAACATATCCATTCCAAAGGTTCTGATCTGTGGTGCCTCCACACTACAGAGCCACCATAGAGCAGTACTTTTGGAATGGATATACTTTGATATAAAAGTTATTTTTTAAATGTGTAGTTTTATGGTATTTTGTACAAAAAATTGAACTTTTCTCTCTCTCACACACACATATGCAGGTTTTCACAAGTTTTTTTATGTGTTGCTGTGCTTCATGCATAGGGCAGCCTTTTTATTTCAATAGGCTGCCCTATATGTGACATACTCAGCAAAGTAGCTCAAGTATCTTCCTAAAGCTTTGAGCTTTGTACCTTTTCAGCCAAGAGTTTTGCATGTTTTTTTGCACACAAAAGCTATGCATCTTCTTTTTTGTGTTTGGGGTGCCATTAACAATGAATAAAACCATAAGCACAACATGTGGCTTTCGTGTGATTGGAGACAGGTACTGTTTTGCCAAAAAATGTTCTGCTCAGCTTCTTCAACAAAAGTCAACTGAAAACTTGACTTGTGTCGAGCCAGACTGTGCCGACAGAGTCACCCACTGAATGGATTGCGGCTGAATCAGCAGGAATTTGATGAAATTCAATCTGTGCATGCCCATATTTATTCCTACATCTATTTATCTATCTGCATGTGGTTGTGCCTCTACAGAGCGCATTGCACTATCTATATGGAAAATATACTCATGAATAACACAGCTATAGTCGCAGATGTTATTTCATAATTTCATAAAATACCAATCAAGTCAACTGAGCTGCTTGAAAAGAGACAGAAATCATATCAAGGTCATGTAAGTATATGTCTGCTACAAACAATATAGATTTATGGCAGAATTCCGCATATAAAGTACACATGAACATTGGAATTCTTTATGCTTTTATGGGTTTAAAAGATGTTCACGTTTTTTAATGTTACCAGTCTGAGTTTAGAAATTATGACAAAACCAAAAAAAGAAAAGAAAAGAAAAATGTTACAAGGTGCAAAATATTTCCTTTAATCTCTGCTTTGGGTCCACTGGCATAATCTTTTTCCTACAAAAGAAGGATTACATTTGAAACAGGTAAGGGGATTTGAACTCAGCAGGCACCTAAGTGTTCCTCAAGCATATAACCTTCCTGATTTATTGACAGGAAATCTATCCTTCAAACACACTGCACACCATAAACTTGATGCAACATCTGCTTCTCCGTGTGACAAGCCCCAGTGTATTTCTTCTATGTTCAGAATAAATGTGCATTTCTGAAATAAAACCTTAACAGGTTTACCTAAAAGTAATAAATAAATAAATAATTTTCCCATCATTTATTTTTTCCTTTAAATAGTTGGCAGACATCCACAGATTACAACTAGTCTGCTGGATTCTAACCCAGCAACCGATCTGAGATTCAGTTGCTCCTAGATTGTTACGCATTATGTTAATAGGAAAAAGCAGGACCCCTAGGCCTTGTACATGTATTCCTTAGCTTGCATAAGAATTTTTTACGAAGCATCTGCATATCTTTCAACAAGCTTCAAGCTACTTTCCTTTAAAGTAATCTTTCCTAATATTTTTGTGATGTTAAAGTTTAATTGGTTCTAAAGGCCCAAGATTTTTTACCTTCATGCATTACCTAACCTTCTCTGTACAGCAGCCACCCAACCCCTCCCCCATACTTACCTGAGCCGAATCGTGATCCAGCGATGTGCACAAGAGTCTCGGCTTCCTGAGGACTCTTCTCTTGTATTGGCTGAGACAGCATCGAGAGCCATTGGCTCCGGCTGCTGTCACTCACAGCCAGTGAGCCAATGAGGAAAGAGCCATGGATCTGTGTGTGAATGGACAGACAGAGCAGTAACTTGGGAGGGAGCCCGCTTGGGTGCTCCCACAGCAAGCTACTTGCTGTGGGGGCACGTGGCAGCAAGGAGGGGCCAGGAGCGCCAACAGGGGACCCAAGAGGAGTAGGATTGAGGCTGCTCCATGTAAAACCACTGCACAGAGCAGGTAAGTAAAACATATTTGTTATTTTTCTTTAAAGAAAAAAGAATTTCCTTTTAATATCATTTTAACTTCAATGAAACACTTGAATATATAGATAAAATACATAATAGGAAGCTGTTTTACCTGCCAAAGAATTTGTATTTCTGTCGATTTAGTCCTGATGTACCCAGCCCTGCCAGACAGCACAACCAGGATGACACTGTAATTACAGTTAAAGTAGAAGTAAACTCATCCATGAAATTGTTTAATTTTTGGCACATTCTGGAAATGTAACACTCCCATTGGTTATGCTCTCAACCAAACTATCAAACCATCCAATGGATGGTGTCATAACTGATCACATGTGCAGCATCATGGCAGTTTAAACAGAGGCAAAGATGGCAGCTTCCTTGGCTGAAACCCATAGGGGGGTTTACTTACTCTTTAAAGCCTGTAATAGAAATACTGTATTGTCTACACCCAACCTTCTGACTGGACAGTGAAAGGGCAGCAATATACTGATGAAGTCAGCACTCTGTTTACTTTATTTTCCTTCCTATCAACATGTTCCTTGTCAACATCAGCATGCAGAAACCTTAATTAGCTCCCAGTCCGCCCCTCCCTCTCCCAGGATGGATGTTGCTGTATCCGGGGGTTGCAAGAGACTAATACCAAGTCAATCTTAGATACTTATAATAGTTGCATTTAAAAATAAAAATAAAACATCTTTAGCTCCTACCCATTGGATATTGTGGATACATTTAGGTACCTGGGCAACCTGATACAATGGCCTCTACTACTGTTATGAATAATATTGACCCACATATCCTGAGATTCAAGAGACATCTATATACTTGGTCTGAATTGTCCCTAAACTTGCTGGGCCCTAAGCAATATATTTAAAATTATATTTCTACCCAAATATCTATATGTTCTAAATATGTCCCCAGTATACATCCGAAAAACATAGATTTCAAATGTATTGACTCCATAACTACACTCTCCAAATGCCCTTCTATGGTACAATCCACACTCAAATGAGTTTTCTCTAGATGGATTCTTCTGGGACTCCTATAGGAATAGACATCTATTTCAATCCTATGCAGAATTTCAGAGCACATCCAGACTACTTTGTACTGCATATTTTTGCTATTTGCAGATCAGGCATGCAGTAGCAGCAAAGCTAGGTCTGGTTTGTGTGTCTCTGTCTTCTTCCAAGTTAGGACATGTGCTTATCCAACCTGCAGAACATAAACTGATCCCCATACTATTCAACTCTTATGAATACTAAGATCAAAATACTAATGCTGACTAAAAATCAATGACAGGAAGATACAGTATATCTGGTGTTCCAGAAGTTGCCAGGCAGGACAATACAGGCCTACATTTTGCATTGGACATTTCCTCCAAAGACAAATCAATTCAACTAAAATATTTACATTGTACCTACTGTGCACCATATTTGAAATGGGAAAACACCTACATCTACCTGCTACAGATGTGGCTCAAATAATGGAACTTTTTTCATGATGGTTTGGCAGTGTTGCCTAAAAAAAAAATTAATAAGAATAAGAAGAATTTAAAAAATTATGCTTCAGTAAGATTCAGTAATACAATGAATTTAGTGAGAGCCTGCTATGAATTTCTTTAAAGTGACAACCAACACTCTGGCTATCCTCTGGCAACTAGCATTTTCAAGGCCTGTTCAAGGAGAAGGTCAACAATGGCAACTCACTCTATTTCTTTCAAGTAGGTGAAGAGGTACTTCAAATGTATTACTTTTAAAATAACCTAATATTTAGAAAACTTTAATCTAACTCCTGCTTTTTCAATGTTATTACAAAAAACAATAGTTAACCTCCCTGGCGGTACCATTATTTCGGATTTTAGGTGCTAAAAGCGGTACCATTATTTTGCATGAAAATTTGGCGTTTTATATTGTAGTCCTGCAATTCTTAGGAATAACTCTCTTAAATCTGTCCAAACCAGAGTCTAGCAGACATCCCGGGTATGATAAAGTTTGAAAAATTAAATCATAAATTATAATATAAGAAATAATTATAAATAATTGTACCAAATAATAATATAACAATAATAAAAATTATTCAATAATGTAATCACATCAAAAACACTGAAATTTGCTCGGTTGCAGAATTGTCACTGTCATTACTTTTCAGTATTTGATGACGAATCTCCCCACAAATCGCTATCGCTCAATTCTGCGAGTGATTCTAATTTATTATCGCTGTTTTCTAGCTGCTCTAAAATCATTTTTGATGTACAGTAACAGTTTTGGTTGCTATGGACAATCTCCAGTTTCCAGGTATAAAGAACAGCTTTTATTATATAAAACTACATGCAGGACACTGGGCAGACCACTAGGGACAACGGGGATGTGAAATGTTTACATACAGCAATGTAATCTGTAAGATTACATTATACTGTATGTTTACTGTGTGTTTCACTTTTTGAATTTGGCGCCGATCTCCGTGCCCGTGCGTCGCAACGCTCGCAGGGCACGGAGATCGCCGATGTGATAGATCGAGCGAGACACGGCTCGCTCGTACAGCGGGGAGACGACGCTGGATCCGAGGGAGAAGGTGAGTATTCCTCCTCCTGGATCCAGCGATGCAGTCCCGAGTCTGACTCGGGGATACCGCTAATGGTATAAAAAATCCACCCCGAGTCAGACTCGGGAAAACCGTCAGGGGGGTTAAATTGTTATTACAGTTGCAAGATAAATAACAGCCAGAATAGTCAGAATATAGAAAGCATTAGATACAGTATGTAACAACTGTAAATAGTGGCATATACAGGAAGGATACAGTGCTGTGAAAAAATATTTGCCCCCTTCCCGATTTGTTATTTTTTTTTGCATATTTCTCACACTTAAATGATTCAGATCATCAAACAAATTGTAATATTACACAAAGATAACCCACTTAAATCCAAGATGCAGTTTTTAAATTATTATTTCATTTATTTAGGGGAAAAAAGCTGTTGAAACTTGCCTGGCCCTATGTGAAAAAGTAATTGCCCCCTCCCATGCTGTATCATGAATATTGTATGTGACATAACTAATGAGGTGAAATTACTTTATACCTGCTGACTATAGGGTCTTTCCTCTATTATTATTCCTTGGCTGCGAGTGAAGCAGTAAAGGCTGTGGGCGTGGGTAATCTAGGCTTCAATACACCAAGGTCATATTGCGCACTGAATACTTTTCTCTGTGTTAGTGGTCATGATTGCTAAACAAGAAGACCGATGGCCAGATCAGTGATGGTAGCAATACTAGTGCCAGAGAGTATAAAAACATGAGGTCAGCAAACATAGCTCGTACTAAACCTGTTATTTATATAAAGGAATTAATAATTAAACCCAAATACAAGAATATAATATATTGCAACCTACCAGTCCTTAGCTATAGCAGCTGCATCAATTTTCGTTTTACAGGCTAAGAATATATTCAGCTATCACTGAAAATATCCTTGATCCTGCCAGCAATGTCACTTCCTGTGAGCTGACCTGGAGGCATAGAATAGAATAAAATATTTTTTGTGCAAACTGCAAATCCTATCAATCCCCTACATAATGGAGATGAACAAAGCTGGATATGATTGTCCAGCCTGGGTTACAACTATGGCTCCCTTCAAATATACAGTGGAGGAGTAAGCAGAGCCTCAATAACAGGAATTGTGTTACTAGCAGGTTTGCCAGGTGAAAGACTGAATAAAGAATATTAATCCAACCACCTCATCTAAGAAATAGTAAGTTACAATATATTTCAATTTTGTTTTTGAGTTTAGATATTCTTTAAATGTATATGCTCAATTTTTACATCCTCTATTGTGTAGGTGTCATGAAATTTCCATCTCCAACATACTGGAACTTTTAATTTTTATAACAGCTGGACTGTCTGTACAGAGCTGGACTGTCTGTACAGCTGTGACAAAAATCTCAAGTCTCATATGGAAAGTGAAGAGTTTACTCGACATACGAAAATTCTCATACGACCTAATTCAACTTCAGAAGTGATGTAATATGGGGGCGTGGCGACCGCCGAGCGAGATGGCCGCATAGGAGAAGGCTCCGTCTGTCGCTGGGGGATTTAGCGCTGATTCGGCGGCATTAGGAAGCACATAGATCGGCAGTGTACCGGATCACCGGCGGCTCCTTCCGACGTTCGTCTCAGGATGGGGAAGAGGCAGCCCGAGCAGCCACGAGCGGCGAAACTGCCGGACTTCTTTCCGGCGGCACAGCGAGGCCCTCCGTATCATGGCGACGGCAGACAAGCCGCTCGGAAGCATAGCGAACACACGCAGGTAAGCTCTGCGGAAACAACAGTCCACACAAAGGGCGCGTCGGGCACAGTGGAGTACAGTGACTCCAGCACAGCATCTTCCCCAGGTGGTTCCCCTCAAACAAGGAGCCCAGCAAAATCTAAACCCAGGCTGGACTTTGTAACACAGCATGAGGCCTCAGCTCCCACAATTGAAATAGAGGTGAGCGGCATGCTTAACCAGGAGCCACATGCTGGAGTAGGTAGCGATCCGATGGCACAATTCCCCACCACAGGCCAACCCCTTCTAGACAGCACCATGAAAGAAATGTTGCTCTCTCTACGCTCGTCTATTCAATCAGACATGATTGCTTGTATACAACAATGTAAGGAAGAAATAAGAGATATTGGGGACAGAGTGCACCAAGTAGAAAACCGTATGTGTGACGTCACAACTTCCTTTAATTCCCTGGTGGATTCCCACACCGCACAACAACAAACGATCTCGAATATTCTAAACAAACTGGCAGACCTTGAAGATCGGTCTCGCAGAAATAACTTAAAACTTAGAGGAATCCCGGAATCCATTTCTGCGCAGCAACTCCCACAGTTTGTACAAGAACTGTTTCAAGCGGTGGTCCCATCCCTCACACCTACGGATCTGGTGATAGACAGAATCCACAGGGTTCCAAAACCCTCATTTCTTCCCCAGGAAACACCCAGAGATGTACTATTACGTATACATTTTTTCCAATGAAAGAAAAAATCCTCGAGGCCTTCCGCAAAGCGGAGAATCTACCTGAACATGCCGCCAGTATACAAGTATTGCCAGACCTGTCTCAGCATACACTTCAACTACGGCGTAACATGGCAACGCTCACAAAAGCTTTGAGAAACAGCAAAGTAGTTTATAGATGGAAGTATCCTGCCAAGCTTATCATATTTTATCAAGGATCCAACCACACAGTTAACTCGTTGGCAGAAGGGATCCAGCTCCTAAATCAATGGCGTATTCTGATTCCGGAACAGAGTCCAGAAATGCCTACTCCTCCTCTTCAGCGACCCACTTCTGAGAAGTTAACATCGGATTGGAAGGTCGTGACGCATCGTAAGTCCTCAAACAGACATAAATGACCGCTCTGAGCCAGAGTTGTAGTGCTTCATTCATTTAAACTTCTGTCCCCCAGCGGCTGGAATTTCTATGGTACACAACACCGTACCAAGACCCTGTTACACTAGGCAGCAGATGCCTGTCCTTTGGACCTTTTTTAGTCTTTCTTCCGGGTTCTACCTGGGTTTTTGGTTATCCTCAACACGTTTAAGGCTCCCCGTTGGGAGCACGGCAGTTCATATTCAGTTTGTACCTTTGCAGAAGTGATGTAATATGTTAAATTGATTTGTATGTGTTCTTTTGATTCTGATCATGCGTAGTCTTGCTCTTACATTTTTTTTTTCGGACGAAAACTGTGCTAATTAAATGAAAATCAGACGTTGTGTTCTCATACAACAACATTTGATAGCCTGCACATCCAGTTTTTGTAGTCCGAAAATTCGGAATCGGCTGTCGAAAGCACCGTACTAACAATCCAAAAATCATCAGATCATTCATCGGACAAAATTTTACTTCCGATTTTCTGAGTGCGTGTATGGGCTTAAGTCTCTGGTTCTAAATCTATGTTTTTTTTGTTTTTTTTTGTGTTTTTCTTCCATATGTTATTCCTTTAATGTAAGCTGTGCTATTCAAAGCAACTTATAACTCTTCAGAGCTATGTAAAAAAGAGAAAGAGAAATTTATTAATTATTTATAATATATTTATTAATTATTAGATGATGTTAAAGCTGAACTTTGGGGATGAAAAGAATTTACTCTTACAGTAGGTCCACCTTCCCCTGCAAATGTTTGTCTGGAATAGGATCATAAATAAGAGATATTTACCTTATTTCTCACCTTATTTCTCACTCTTGCAGGCTTCCTTTTCTTCGTGTGACCAGTCTCCCAATGCATTTTCCCTTCCCTGCCTGACCGGTCACAAAACTGCCGGTCCAGAAACATGCATTGCATGGGAGGATGCCAAGGGCCCAATCACATTCTAGAGCATAATTTTAAGGAAGAGAGTACATTTTGCTGAGGAAGCAAAGAATTAGGTAAGTTTAACATCTTGCCACATCCTTTTAAATGCTACAGCCTGAAACAGATTACAGCCATTATGGCTGGTAATTTTTGCTAAGAAAAATATCAGTTATACCTTTACCAAAGTACACCTGAAACCCAGAGTGTTCTAATGCCGCGTATACACGACCAGACTTTCCGGCAGACTAGGTCCGACGGGATCAGTCCGTCGGACAATCCAATCCTGTGTGGGCTAGTCTGATCATTTTTTGGGAAAAAAGATCGGACAGACCTAGAAATAAAACATGTTTCAAATCTTTCCCACAGACTCGAATCCGGTCAAAAAATCAGTTCGTCTGTATGCTAGTCTGACCGACCAAATACGACAGCTATTGGCTACTGGCTATTGAACTTTTAGTCCCATCTTACTTCATCACATGCAAACCGAAAGGACTTAGTCCGTTCATGTGGCTAAGTCCATTCGTTCAGAAAGTGTGTCGGACCTCCGCTGAAAGTCCGTTGGGAAGACCGTTGGACCTAGTCCGTTTAAAAAGTCTGGTCATGTGTGCGTGGCATTAAATGTCAATTTTGACTCCTGTATATGAAAATATGGGGGCATCCACTTCCAACCACTACTGGTCAGTAACTCATTATAGTTATAGTCTAATAGTGAGGTAAATACAAACAGTAAAAACATCATATGGGACTTTCAGTGGCATGCAATTATAAACTTTACATGTATTAGTATAATAGTGTAACAAGTATTATAGTTTTGCTTTTCTACTTTGCTGTGTACAACTATGCTTAAAGTAATTTTATGTAACTTGATTTTATTGTTGTATATAATAAAAATAAAAATAAATTTATTTTGTAAAAATAGTGTCTTACATGTAACACTTATGATTTCATGCCACTGAAAGTTCCATAGGAGGTTTTCTATTATTTGTATGTACAAACCTAATTCCAAAACAGTGAGGGGACACTGTGTAAAATCGACATAAAAACAGAAGGCAATTATCTGCAAAAAATATATCAAATGTTTAAACTGAGAAAATTTACTATTTTAAGGAAAAAAAAGGTAATTTTGAAATTAATAACAGCAACACATCTCAAAAAAGTTGGAACAAGGCCATCTTTCTACCACAATGTAGCCATGCCCTTTTCTTTTAACCTCTTGGCGCCTACTCCTCCCGGCCCTTTAAAGGGTTTATGACTGGGAGGTGGGTGGCATGACTGTTGTAATTGGCTGTCACATGGTCTGAAAACTCCCGATAGCAAGGAGCGATCGGGAGCTTTCAGTCAGGCAATGGTAACTCTGCTGGGAGTGTGCAGCATGTGCACTCTTGGCACAGGTGTATTGGGGGCAATTCATGCAAATATGCCACCTCTCTGTGCTATGGACCAGGCACCGAGAGGCTGCATATTTGCATACATCTGGCGCCAAGGGGTGGAGTTTTTGGAGATGAATGTTGTCTCAGGATATTAACTGCTCAACAGTCCTGGTTCTTCTTTGTCGTATTTTTCATATCAAGATGTGCCAAATATTTTGTTTGGTGAAAGATCTGGATTGCAAGCAGGCCAGTTAAGCACATGGACTCTTCCGTGCTGTTGTCATAAATGCAGTATGCGGTTTAGCAATGTCTTTCTGAAATATGAAAGTACTACCCTGAAAAATATTGTCATCTGGATGGGAACATATGCTGCTCTAAAACCTGGATATATCTTTCAGCATAGATGGTGCCTTTCCAGATGTGCCCTCTGAGTTGCAGGCTTTTGAACTGAATGCTGATATCAAGCCAGAAGGACGTGGTGCCCGTGGCTGCAAAAAAGAATGTAAAATTTCAATTCTGACCACAGAACAATTTTCCACTCCACAACAGACCATTTAAAATGAGCTTTGGTCCAGAGAAGATGCCAGTGTTTACGGATCATGTTCAGATATGGCTTATCTTTGCATGATAGGGCTTTACCTTGCATTGTTGGATGGCGCTGCAAACTGCGTTCACAGACAGTGATTTTTTGGAGGTATTCTAGAGCCCATGGAGCGATGTCTATTGGCTGTGTTTTATTACTATTCCTTGCGCACAGAGATTTATCCGGATTCTCCAAATATTTTTATGATATTATCTACTCTAGATGATATATTTAAAGTCTCTAAAAGTTTATGTTAATAAACATTACTCTGAAATTGTTTGATAATTTTTAGAGACAGCTTTTCACAGATTGGTGAACCTCTGCCTATCTTTACTTTTGAAACACTCTTATGCCACGTACACACAGTCGGAATTTTATGACAACAAATGTTCGAAATTCCGACCATGTGTAGGCTCCATCGGCCATTTTTTGTCGGAATTTCCAACAACAAAAATTTGAGAGCTGGTTCTCAAATTTTCCGACTACATAATCCGTTGTCGGAAAATCCAATCGTGTGTACACAATTCTGATGCGCAAAATTCCGCACATGCTCGAAACCGCACTGGCTATTGAACTTAATTTTTCTCGGCTCATCGTACGTGTTGACGTTCGGAATTTCCGATAACATTTGTGTGACCGTGTGTATGCAAGACAAGTTTGAGCCAACATCCGTTGGAAATAAATCCAGGATTTTGTTGTCGGAATGTCCAATCGTGTGTATGCGGCATAACTCTCCATGATGTTCTTTTTTTACCCAGTCATGTTACTCACCTGTTAACCTAATTAGTTGCAAAATGTTCTTCTAGCTCTTCCTTGTTAGTATTACTTACTTTGGCAGCTTTTTGTTGCCCTGTCCTAACTTTTTTCAGACGTGTTGCTGCCATCAATTAAAAAACAACGTATTTTTCTTAAAATTTCTCAGTTTAAACATTTGATATGTTTTCTATTTTCTATTGTGAATAAAATATGGGTTTACAAGATGTGTTAATCATTTCATTCTGTTTTATGTAGATTTTACACAGCATCCCAACTATTTTGGAATTGGGGTTGTACTAATAGGCATGTTGGCAATATGGAGCTCCTAACAAGCCCAGGTATTATAGTGAGGTAAATTAAAGTGGTTGAAACCCCCCCTTGTAAAACAACCCATTCAGTTAAAAATAGAAATGAAAGGCAAAATATATTTGTATAGATATAAAATAACATTATAAATACCTTTTTTCCCCCTTTTTTTTGTAAGTAATCACATTTCCTCTGTTCTCAGCTGCATGAGAGCTGGGCGGAGGAGAAGCAGCAGTACACTGAGCTTCCCAGTGAATTCGGGCAGAGCAAAAGTTTGGGCCGAACATTGCCTGTTTGCCCATTTGGCGAACACCCAAATTTGCTCCACAATGCACTGCGTGCTGCACAATCGCAGCTCGGCCCCACCCCCTCTGTCCCTTGATTGGCTCACTGGCTGTGATTGACCATTTGCCAAAAGCCAATCAGGAGTGCGAGTTCCCAGAGAGGAAAGGCTCTCGTGGAAATTGCTGAATAGAGAGCAGGCTTAGGTAAGCATTAGCCCTTGTACACACGGTCTGAGAATCTGTTGGAATGAGTCTTATCGGACCGCGTCGTCTGATAATCCGACTCTGTGTGGTATGCATTGGACTGATTCCGTCCGAATCTCCGTCCGACCCAATTTTCCAACATGTTGGAAATATTTCCCGACCAACTGGGCCGGACGGACCTAATCCGATCATGTGTAGAGCATTTTCATCGGACCAAGTGCCACGCATGCTTATATCAAATTCCTACATCAAAGCTATTGGCTACTAGCCTGAATGTAGTCCCATCGTAACGAAATTACGTCATCACGTTCTGAAAGATCTGATTTTTCGCCTACTTGGCCCAACCGTGTGTATGCAACAGTTTCGGACACAATCCGTCGGACTAAATCCGACGGGCAAAATCCGACCGATTTGGTTGGCAAAAACTCTGACCGTGTGTACGTGGGCTTAAAGGGGCTGGGAGGGCTTCTGTCCACAGAAGGTTTTATTTTCATGCATAGAATGCATGAAAGTAAAAAACCTTGTACCTTTACAACCACTTTAATAACAGATGAGTCATCAGTTGTCTGTGGGCTTCCCCGCTGACAGCTGAATGAAAAAAAAAACATTGCCAGCAATAGAAAAAAGTGAAGAAAAAACAACAATCTATACCAGACCCTTCAGGTCTTTTAAGGGGAATCCCATGAAAATGTTGTGAGGTCCCCCAAAATCCCTACCTGACCCTTATCCAAGCATGCAGCCGACAGGCCAGGAAAGGAGGGAGGCCAAGCGAGTGCCCCCCCCTCCTGAACCACATAAGGCCACATGCCCTCAACATGGGGAGGTGCTTTGGGGCAGGGGGGCTTCTGCTTTATGGGGACAAGGGCCTCTTCTCCACAACCTTGGGCTGTGGTTGTGGAGGTCTGCAGGCAGGGGGCTTATCGGAATATGGAAGCCCCCTTTAACAAGGGGGCCCCCAGATCCTATGTGCATGAGGGGTACATTTTACCCCTACTCATTCACAAAAAGTTTCAATAAAAAAAAAACACAACATTTTTGAAAATTCCTTTATTTAAAAAAAATAAAAAATGTCCCGCCATCTAGATCCATCGCCAATCACGACGATGCCACCACTGCCGGAAATAAAATAAAAATCTCTGCCTTTGATGAAGCCTAACCTCCATATGCTTGTTCCACTGTTTGACTGTTCTTATATAGGTAAAGGGCAGGGCCACCTGGTGACGTCACCTGGGGGGGAACCCCATGTTATTTTTCTCACATTTTTCTATAGCTGGCAAAGATATTGTATTGTCGGTAATTTATATGTATTTTTTTTTTCTTTATAAATGTCAGTTTTGCTGCAGTAGGTTCTATACACTGTAAAGATGTGCCACTTTACGGGCAAACTAAGGGGACCTCCCAGACACTATATTTAAAGAAAAATTTATTTTTTATTGTTTCACTCAAAGTTTTTTTTTGCATTGGTCCCCAAGGGCAGTATCCCGGGCCCCATACACTTTCTGTGGTCAATAACTGATATGATATTAGCCTTTCAAGTTTGGGCCCCATAAACTTCATAAACTTCTGAGTATGGGTCCGCACTTTTGCTATGTTCGGGAGTTCTAGTGCGAACTGAACCGGGGGCTGTTTGGACCATCTCTACCAGTGAATGGCTTTACAGCAGGACATGTCAGAACAAGTCTGATCATTGGAGGAGAGCAGCTTGAGTTACCAGCACAGCTAAAGAACTGACCACATTGTTCTCTCCTGCCTAGTGTGGTCAGTTTTTAGTAGGAAAGCATAGGGACTGGCAGGAACACCAGGGATTTCACATAAAGGAAGCTTACAAAGAGAACAGGATACTTTCTCATACAAGTACAGTACATGGTAAAGCAGGCACATGAGGTAACAAACGCTTTAGGGGAAAGGGGTGGGCTTGAGTTTTTGATCACATCTGATTAATATTTGCATGCTAGAGACAAGAGCTATGGTTCCTGGCTTATACAATGTATGGGACTGTTCAAACCAGCACATACAGGTGTCTGCAATTTTTGACATTATAAGGATTAAAGTAAACATGTGTTGATGACTAATCACCACTGACTGCATTAGTGTATGTGTTCTTTATTGGACACTATGAAAAGCAGAGATGAATTCTATAAATTATTTTTATTATAAATGAGAAACCGGTGTAGGACTGTGAAAACAAATCTAAGACCACACTTGCTTTACCACATGGTAATTATTGAAGATCTAAAAGGAACTGGAAAATGTCATCATTCTTTTTCCTGATCTTCTGTCACATGAAAGTAGAGATAAAAATTTTAGCTCACAGATCCAGATTTATTTATCTAAGTAAATGCTAAGGGTTAAACTCACAGTCTAGCATATTATCCTCTTGAATTTAAACATTTGTTCCATAATTATAAATGTTTACTATAAATGTGTGTATATATATATATATATATATATATATATATATATATATATATATATACATATAAACAAATAAATTATATGTATATATATATATATATATATATATATATATACAGTATGTCATAAAAGTGAGTACACTCCTCACATTTTTTTTAAAATATATTATCATATCTTTTCATGTGAAAAAGAAATGACACTTTGCTGCAATGTAAAGTAGTGAGTGTACAGCTTGTATAACAATGTAAATGTGCTGTCCCCTCAAAATAACTCAACACATAGCCATTAATGTCTAAACAGCTGGCAACAAACGTGAGTACACTGCTAAGTGAAAATGTCCAAAATGGGCCCAATTAACCATTTTACCTCCCCGGTGTCATGTGACACGTTAGTGTTACAAGGTCTCAAGTGTGAATGGGGGTAAGTGTGTTAAATTTGGTGTGTTCGTTCTCACTCTCTCATACTGGTCACTGGTACAAGCATGCCACCTCATGGCAAAGAACTTTCAGAAATGTACGTATGAGTGCTGCCAGCATTGCTGCAGAGGTTGAAGGAGTGGGGGGGTCAGCCTGCCAGTGCTCAGACCATACGCTGCCCACTGCATCAAATTGGTCTGCATGGCTGTCATCCCAGAAGGAAGCCTCTTCTAAAGATGATGCATAAGAAAGCCCACAAACAATTTGCTGAAGACAAGCAGACTAAAAACATAGATTACTGGAACCATGTCCTATGGTCTGATGAGACCAAGATAAACTTATTTGGTTCAGATGGTGTCAAGAGTGTGTCCCGGCAACCAGGTAAGGAGTAGAGATGGCTTTGCTTTTCCCCGGCGGTTGGTTTGCAGCAAATTTTGCGTGTTCGCGATTCGCCAAACCGACGGACTTCTGGCGGGGGCATATGCGTTTACATTGTGAAAGAACTTTGACCCATGATGACACATCCATCATGGGGTACAGGACAGCCAATTGAGACATTTCAGCACATGGCCAATTGGACATTCCCCCACCTTATAAATAGACCTGATCTGGTGGCCATTTTACATTCTGTCTTATGTCAGTGTAGGGACAGGACGCTGTGTGGAGCAGGGAGAGACTGTAGTGACACAAATCACTAGCTATTAGGTCCACAAAAGTCCTTTTAAGGACTGGTATAGGTGTAGTACAGTATATAGGGTTCGGTGCACTGCTGCTGACTGCTGTGCTGGTGATTGCTGAGTGCACTGCTGACTGATTCTGCTGTCATTTGTCAGTGTAGGGACAGGACGCTGTGTGGAGCAGGGACAGTCAATTTAATCACTAGCTATTACTATTATTATACTTGACTGCTAACCGATTCTGCAGCTGTATTTTATCAGTGTAGGGACTGAGGGACAGTTTGGTGTTCTGAGCAGGGACAGTCTGCAAATCACTAGCTACTAGGTCCACAAAGGTCCTTTTAAGGACTGGTATAGGTGTGCAGTATATAGGGTTGTACACGTATAATATACTTTCTTTCAAATATAGAAAGCATATTATAGTGCAATGCATGCAGTGCTGCTGACCGATTCTGCAGCTGTCGTTTCTCAGTGTAGGGAGGGACAGTTTGGTTTTTGGAGCTGGGACAGTCTGCAATTCACTAGCTACAAGCTAGCTACTTTTAGGCCCACAAAGGTCCTTTTAAGGACTGGTATAGGTGTACTATTTGGTGTGCAGTATATAGTGGTGTAATACACGTATAAAATACTTGCACATATAGAAAGCATAGTATAGAGCATTTCCACTGTACAGCATTGGGACTGCTGAGCGGCTCAGCAGCGATACTACAAAGTGTGACAAACGCAAATCAAGTATTACAACTGGTGGGATAGACCAGTGGCCCCCAAAAACGACAGATTGAAGCGGGGTGTTATATACCTTCTTCCACATACATACTGCACTTCTCTAGACACTTTTGTCACAGGGTCATTTAAAAAATGACAGGCAGAGGAAGAGGCAGGCCCTTCCGCAGGGGTGGTAGGGGTAGGGCAGGAGCAACAGACTTTAGCCAAAGTAGCAAATTGCAGAAGACGCGTGCGATTACGTCAAATGATGCACCAGACTTGGTTGAGTGGCTCACTCAGCCTTACTCTTCTGCACCCTCCTCATCCTCTTGATCTGCACCCTCTTCTTCACTCTCTGCTGTGTGCACCCCCAAAGACACTACCACCAACACAACCACCACCATATACCTTCCGCTTGAGTCACAGAAATTATTTTCCGATCCATCACAAGACATTGCAGATGCGCAGCCACTCTTGGCATTGGATCAGGAAGAGGAGGTAGCAACAACTGCCACTCAGCAGTCTGACGACAGTACCCAGATCAGCCCAAGGAGGAGGTTGGTCCCCGGTGTTGCTGCCTACTACGAGATCTCTAATTATAGCGGTGGGGAAGGTGATGTCGATGATGACGTGTCTAGTGATGTCACGTGGGTGCCCACAAGAGAGGAAGAGGAGGGGAGTTCAGGGGGAGATATGGACCAGCAAATAGGGAGGAGAAGCAGGCAGAAATTAGATTGCACAGGAGGGACAAAGCAGACTGCTAATGTATCAGGAGTGAGGCATCAACCAAGTAACCAGGTTGAGCGGTGTCATATTTTTGGGTCCCGCAGCGAGTTGCTGGTATCAGTGCTGCTGTCAGTGCTCTCCATCTCGGTGCTAGTGTCAGTGCTCTCTCTCTATCTCGATACTGGTGTCAATGCTCTCTATCTCGGTGCTGGTGTGGTGTCAGTGCTCTCTATCTCGGTGCTGGTGTAGTCTCAGTGCTCTCTATCACGGTGCCGGGGTGATGTCAGTGCCCTCTATCTCGGTGCTGGTGTGGTCTCAGTGCTCTCTATCGCGGTGCTGGCGTGGTGTCAGTGCTCTCTATCTCGGTGCTGGTGTGGTCTCAGTGCTCTCTATCATAGTGCTGGTGTCAGTGCTCTCCATCACGGTGCTGGTGTGGTGTCAGTGCTCTCTATCTCGGTGCTGGTGTGATCTCAGTGCCCTCTATCTCCGTGCTGGTGTGGTCTCATTGCTCTCTATCACGTTGCTGGTGTCAGTGCTCTCTATCACGGTGCTGGTGTGGTGTCAGTGCTCTCTATCCCGGTGCTGGTGTCAGTGCTCTCTATCTCGGTGCTGGTGCTGGTGTGGTGTCAGTGCTCTCTATCTCGGTGCTGGTGTGGTGTCAGTGCTCTCTATCTCGGTGCGGGTGTGGTATCAATGCTCTCTATCTCGGTGCTGGTGTCAGTGCTCTCTCTCTATCTCGGTGCTGGTGTCAGTGGTAGTGATCTCTCTCTATCTCGGGGCTGGTGTGGTGTCAGTGCTCTCTATCTTGGTGCTGGTGTGGTGTCAGTGCTCTCTATCTCGGTGCGGGTGTGGTGTCAGTGCTCTCTATCTCGGTGCTGGTGTCAGTGGTCTCTATCGCGGTGCTGGTGTCAGTGCTCTCTATCACAGTGCTGGTGTGGTGTCAGTGCTCTCTACCTCGGTGCGGGTGTGGTATCAATGCTCTCTATCACGTTGCTGGTGTCAGTGCTCTCTATCACGGTGCTGGTGTGGTGTCAGTGCTCTCTATCCCGGTGCTGGTGTCAGTGGTCTCTATCCCGGTGCTGGTGTCAGTGCTCTCTATCTCGGTGCTGGTGCTGGTGTGGTGTCAGTGATCTCTATCTTGGTGCTGGTGTGGTGTCAGTGCTCTCTATCTCGGTGCGGGTGTGGTATCAATGCTCTCTATCTCGGTGCTGGTGTCAGTGCTCTCTCTCTATCTCGGTGCTGGTGTCAGTGGTAGTGCTCTCTCTCTATCGCGGTGCTGGTGTCAGTGCTCTCTATCACAGTGCTGGTGTGGTGTCAGTGCTCTCTACCTCGGTGCGGGTGTGGTATCAATGCTCTCTATCACGTTGCTGGTGTCAGTGCTCTCTATCACGGTGCTGGTGTGGTGTCAGTGCTCTCTATCCCGGTGCTGGTGTCAGTGGTCTCTATCCCGGTGCTGGTGTCAGTGCTCTCTATCTCGGTGCTGGTGCTGGTGTGGTGTCAGTGTTCTCTATCTTGGTGCTGGTGTGGTGTCAGTGCTCTCTATCTCGGTGCGGGTGTGGTATCAATGCTCTCTATCTCGGTGCTGGTGTCAGTGCTCTCTCTCTATCTCGGTGTTGGTGTCAGTGGTAGTGCTCTCTCTCTATCTCGGTGCTGGTGTGGTGTCAGTGCTCTCTATCTTGGTGCTGGTGTGGTGTCAGTGCTCTCTATCTTGGTGCGGGTGTGGTGTCAGTGCTCTCTATCTCGGTGCTGGTGTCAGTGCTCTCTATCGCGGTGCTGGTGTCAGTGCTCTCTATCACAGTGCTGGTGTGGTGTCAGTGCTCTCTACCTCGGTGCTGGTGTCAGTGCTCTCTATCTCAGTGCTGTTGTCAGTGCTCTCTATCATGGTACTGGTGTCAGTGCTCTCTATCACAGTGCTGGTGTGGTGGCAGTGCTCTCTATCTTGGTGCTGGTATCAGTGCTCTCTATCTCGGTGCTGGTGTCAGTGCTCTCTATCACGGTGCTGGTGTCAGTGCTCTCTCTCTATCTCGGGGCTGGTGTGGTGTCAGTGCTCTCTATCTCAGTGCTGGTGTGGTGTCATTGCTCTCTATCTCGGTGCGGGTGTGGTGTTAGTGCTCTCTATCTTGGTGCTGGTGTCAGTGCTCTCTATCATGGTGCTAGTGTCAGTGCTCTATATCACAGTGCTGGTGTGGTGTCAGTGCTCTCTACCTCGGTGCTGGTGTCAGTACTCTCTATCTCGGTGCTGTTGTCAGTGCTCTCTATCATGGTGCTGGTGTCAGCGCTCTCTATCATGGTTCTGGTGTGGTGTCAGTGCTCTCTATCTTGGTGCTGGTATCAGTGCTCTCTATCTTGGTGCTGGTGGCAGTGCTCTCTCTCTATCTCGGTGCTGGTGTCAGTGATAGTGCTCTCTCTCTATCTCGGTGCTGGTGTGGTGTCAGTGCTCTCTATCTTGGTGCTGGTGTGGTGTCAGTGCTCTCTATCTCGGTGCGGGTGTAGTGTCAGTGCACTCTATCTCGGTGCTGGTGTCAGTGCTTTTAATCCCGGTGCTGGTGTCAGTGCTCTCTATCACGGTGCTGGTGTGGTGTCAGTGCTCTCTATCTCGGTGCTGGTGTCAGTGCTCTCTATCTCGGTGCTGGTGTCAGTGCTCTCTAACTCAGTGCTGGTGTGGTGTCAGTGCTCTCTATCTTGGTGCGGGTGTGGTGTCAGTGCTCTCTATTATGGTGCTGGTGTCAGTGCTCTCTCTCTATCTTGGTGCTGGTGTGAGTGGTAGTGCTCTCTCTCTATCTCGGGGCTGGTGTGGTGTCAGTGCTCTCTATCTCGGTGCTGGTGTGGTGTCAGTGCTCTCTATCTCTGTGCGGGTGTGGTGTCAGTGCTCTCTATCTCGCTGCTGGTGTCAGTGCTCTCTATCACGGTGCTGGTGTCAGTGCTCTCTATCATGGTGCTGGTGTCAGTGCTCTCTATCTCGGTGCTGGTGTCAGTGCTTTCTATCACGGTGCTGGTGTCAGTGCTCTCTATCATGGTGCTGGTGTCAGTGCTCTCTATCCCGGTGCTGGTGTCAGTGCTCAGTCTCTATTGCGGTGCTGGTGTCAGTGAGGGAGATAGCAGTGGAGAAGCCAATCAGCAGGTAGTGCCAGCACCATGGCTGAGGATCAGCACTGGACTGACATCTACCGCAGTGGAGCCCTGCATAGTGGGGGTAAGGGCCAGGCAGAGGGAGGGGCTCAAGCACAGGTTGGCACACCGGGACACTGGCACAGGACTGCGCTGCCCTGAATGTGGCACTGATCATCTCCTGCACCCCCTTCATAGCCTGGCCTGGCCTTGCCTCTCCTCCATGGCCTTCATGCGCTCCTGAATTGTCAAAATTTCACAGATAAAGAATGCTTGTCGTTGTCGATCCCAGATTCACTTCATACTTTTGTTATGTCAGTGTCCATGTGGTGGCACTATGTGTACACAGCTAGTAAGTATTTTGTGGCTGAAAATATGACCTGTAGGTTTTTATTGGTTCGCCTTGCATTAAAGTCAATGGGGCCCACCGCAAACTTTGCGGTTTGCAAACTTTTGGATGCATTAGCGGTTCGCGTTCGCGAAACATCCCATCGGAAGTTCGTCCATCACTAGTAAGGAGTACAAAGACAACAGTCTTGGCAACAGTCAAGCATGGTGGTGGGAGTGTCATGGTTTGAGGCTGTATGAGTGCTGCCGGAACTGGGGAGCTACAATTCATTGAGGGAACCGTGAATGCCAACATGTACTGTGACATGAGACAAACAGGAAGAGGACTGAGCGTTGGGACTTTAGATGACTCATGCAGGTATAGAAAATTTAAATGTATTGGAAATCAGTAATATGTTCAGGAGCATGCACGTGGATAAATGAATACCGTAGTACAGTAAAAACATAATATCTATATGGTTTGACCCTGTCAAGGAAAAAAGATTAAGATGGAATAAATAGGAGGTAAAATGACCTAGGAAAAAAAAAACACAAACCACTCTAAAAGTACTTACCTTCTATGTATCTATGTCATAGAAGTGTACCAACATGAATCAGAGAACTCCTAGGGGTATCAATGGCGGGAGCTGAAGTGGTTAGGGTGACCCGGGACTCAACAAGGATGATTTCCAAGAAAGGAAATTCGAAAAGATGAAAATAGTCATAAATGACCATAATTGCTGAAACCAAAAATATAAAAAATATACTGGGAACTCATATATTGTGATATATTTCCTTTCTTGGAAATCATCCTTGTTGAGTCCCGGGCTGCCCTAACCACCTCAGCTCCCACCGGTGATTTTTTCCAGGTCATTTTACCTCCTATGTATCCCATCTTAATCTCTTTATCTTGACAGGGTCAGACCATATAGATATTACTTTTATTACTATACTACAGTATTCATTATCCACGTGCATGGTCCTGAAGAGTGGATGAATCCACAAATTGCATAGAGCTATTATATGCCGTATTTTTATGCCTAATTATATGTTTTACCTGACCAAATCATTACTTGTATTATGTGATTTGTATTACTAAGTGCCAATTTGTAATTACTGTATGAATTGCATTGGTTATCTATGTCTACTTATGATTACCCTCATGTAACATATTACTGATTTCCAATAAATTTAAATTTTCTATACCTGCATGCTTCATCTAAAGTCCCAACCCTCAGTCCTCCTGTTTGTCTCATTTAGATAGGGATGGAGGCAATTGACCTTATTAGGTCAACGGTTTAGACATTAATGGCTATGTGTTGAGTTATTTTGATGGGACAGCAAATGTACACTGTTATACAAGCTGTACACTCACTACTTTACATTGTAGCAAAGTGATTTTCTTCAGTGTTATCACATGAAAAGATATAAAATATTTACAAAAATGTGAGGGGGTGTACTCACTTTTGTGAGATACTATAGCTGGGGGCTAAAATTAATGATTGAATATTTTGAGCATGTAATGCAATGGCAGGTGTCAGTTGAAGGTCACCATATTTATTGTACTTTTGAGCCCTTTTGTATGATAATATTGTATTAGATGAAAATAGTATTCTCTGCAAACTTTGAACAGTATTCTCTGCAAATTTGGTCCAAAAAGCAGGAAAAAAGCATGTGGCCTCCCTGCAATGGCTCTTTCTCTATTACAAACCCATCATGCCTTGATTCGCTCTGTGTCTCTGGGTGGAGGTGGCCATTTTGGTAGAGGCAGGACTTCTTTTTCATGTGAGAGCCTCCAGCAAGGAGAATAAAAAGAACACAAGCACAAATATCACCAAATCAAGTCTGCAGGCACAGAAGTGTCTAGGCACACTCCAATACCAGTTAGTGCACATTTTAGCTACTTGTCTACTGGGCCCCCTTCCTGCCCAGGCCAATTTTAAGCTTTCAGCGCTGTCACACTTTGAATGACAATTGTGCAGTCATGCAATGATGGGCACTGATGAGGCGGCACTGATGAGAAAACACTCATAGGTGTCACTGATGGGCACTGATAGGTGGCACTGATGGGCTCTGATTGGCAGCACTGAAGGGCACTGATAAGCAGCACTGATAGGTGGCATTGATGGTCACTGATATGCGGCACTGATGGGCACTGATATGCACTAGTAGATGGCACTGATAGGTGACGCTGATCATGGGCAATGATTGGCAGCATTGATGAGCACTGATAGGTGACACTGGTGGGCACTGATTAGCAGCACTGGTGGGCACAGATTGGGCTTTATGTCCCTGTATCAGAAGCCGGTTACCAGCTTTCTTCTTCTCTCCTCATGCTGATCGTGAGGAGAAAAAAAGCCCATAACCTGCTTCTGTTTACTTTCATGATCAGCTTGCATTAGCTGACCACGTTGTAAAGGGCTGCTCAGATTGGCCTTTGCTCTGTGATCAACCGAGTGAGCAGCATGATCACGGGAGGACGTCTATGGACACCCTCCCGGCACTGGAAGCCCATGCCGTAGCTGTCTTTCGGCTATAGCGTGGGTTGAAAGTGGTTAAGGAAAAATTCAAGACAAAAGGCATTTCTATTTCTTCCCTATAACAGAAAAGCTTCACTTTTTAAGTGCAGGTCTACTTTAAAAAGGTAGAATTGAATATCATTTTTTTTATTTTATCAATATAATTTTTTATGTATATATTTAGTGCCATTATTTTTTGTGTATTTTTCAATATTGATATCAAATATTCACTTTACAAATAAACATTTAATACAGTGTGCACCGATGACTGTGGTAGCACAGAGTATTATCGATTTTCAAAATAAAACTGGAGCTGTTTCCTTTCAGGCTCCTTATCTCTAGATGAAATGTCACATGGCAAGGTGAGGGATGAGACATTCTTCTGATCTTTTATATTATGTATGTAAACACATGCCATATTTTAGTAAAGCAGTTAAGAATAGCCCTGTACACATGTGAAAAGGAGCCACCCTCTACCTGGAAATGTAAATATGAAATGTTCTTATGCAAGGCTTCTTATTTACTTTACTAATTGTTTTTTTGTTTTAATATTAAACATAATAAATAAAGCAATAGGTACAAGAACCCTATACATGCCCTTTCAGTAATGTTTGCTACCAGGAGTGAGAAAATTACAGTAGAGAAAGAGAGGGATGGCAAGACAGAAAGAGACGAAGAAAGAAATTCAGCAGTCATTGGCAAGGATACGCTGGAGCCAACAAACATGTGGACTTAAGATTTTTTTCCAAAGAAAACAGGAAGAAAGTGCTGTAAGGCTACTAAATGCTTTGTGCGATCCTAATGTTAAACAGATCACTTTATCATGAATCCACAGATGGTAGAAATGTGCTGATTGACATAAGCTATTTGGCTAGCCAAGCCAATACATTTCTTTCCATAAAATACACATTTCATCAGGAAGTAAAATTGTTTTATTTATCCCCATCAAAGAAAAGAACTGACTACGTAAACTTCATTTAACAGAAACTGATTAAGTTTAATACACCCAAGAAATTTACATGATAAAACATCATATTAAAACTGTGAATGCCCAACTCAAGCCCAAATTGTGTATCTTATTTTTGTATACAGTGGGGAACGGTCAAAGCCTCTGTCAAGGTGTTATTGCCATGTGTGTGCTCATTGAGGACATTTAGGGGGTTATTTACGAAAGGAAAATCCACTTTGTGCTGCAAGTGCACTTGAAAGTGCACTGAAAGTGCATTTTCAAGTGCAGTACTTCTAAATCTAAGGGGTAGATCTAAAATGAGTGGAAGCTCTGCTGATTTTATCATCCAATCATGTGCAAGCGAAAATGCTGTTAAAAATAACAAACATGTCACACACACAATGCACTCACATGCATGGTATCATTCAAACATAGAGTAACATAAGACACGATTCACACTAAAATAGAGGCAACCGTACTAGATAAAGGTCCCATGTTCGAATCATTATGACTTCCTTGGATTGAACACTACTTACCACATGGTCTAGACCAATCTCTTATATTCTCATGAAGCAATTAACTAATCATATATCTTACCCCCTATGTTACATGTAGAATTTATTAACATACCATTTTCTTTCGGAGTGGTCTCCTCCCTCCACAACCTTTATATATGCTTCCCCCACCCTTGCTTTCCCCACACCGTCTCCTTTTACTATATATAGATATACAAGCTAAATTAATCAGCTATATATTTCCTAATGTTATTACTATAGAGGAGATTTTAGGGATGGTTTAATTAAGTATATTTTATTCAGGGGATAACCAAGCCACATGGTTGGATCTTGGCCCTGAATTATCTACTTACCTCTCTATACCTTCCTGGTAACAACCTTTCTTTTACCCTATATTATACCAAATCTCCTCCAACCCTAAACCTTGAAATTACTATTTTTACTATGTATTTAATCCAGTTATTAAATGTTATACATGTTTATCTTTATCTAAAATGTGTTAAACTAATATATCCCAAATTGCATGACTATTATTATAGTATTTACCTCCTGTTAATATACTGAGAAGCCTCATATCACACTTTTATGCATTCTACTTAACTATAAATCTATTGTATGACTCTTTTTATTGCATTATATTCAATAAAATATTTGAAAAGGAAAGGAAAAATAACAAACATGTCATACTTACCTTCCCTGTGCAGTGAATTTGCAGCCCATAGATGAGTCTGTCTTTTTGCTCAACGAGTGGGTTAAACAGAAAAAAACTGACTCGAATCTACCATCCACATCCCTACTGAGCTATTGTATTCTGATAGCAGGGAAACTTCCCCTTCATTAGAATTCACTGGTCAGCATTGCAGCCTTTAGCCTGCAGTGCTGATCAAGTGGAGACAATCCAACAGGATGGTTGTACAGAAGTTGATTGGTAGATCCAATTCTGTACATCCACAGTGCCCATACATGGTTTGAAATTTGGGCAGTCCTTGTTGATAGCTAGCTTTGGTCCAGTCCAGAGGTTTGGCTAAGGAGCTAACTATCTAGATCAGCTGAATACTTAAAAGGCAAAGTATTGTCCATGTGCCTAGCCTAAGTGCAGTTGCTGTAGATCTGAGGGGGACATGCAAGAAAAAAAAAACAGCATTTTAGCTTGCACATGATTGGATGATAAAATCATCAGACCTTTCCCTCATTTCAGATCCCCCCCTCGGATCTACAGCGACTGCACTTCCATGTGCACTTTCAGTGCAAATTGTATTTGCCATTAGTAAATCAACCCCATTGTCTCATTGACTTAAGGAGTTAAGAAACTTCACTCAAATTGTGTGAATACTTACTGCAATAACTCTAACATGAAGAGCAAATTCCTTTTTTATTTAATCTGCACATGATTGGATATTCAGAGTTAACAGGAATTTTTCATACAGTATGATTGTATTATTGAAGTGAATATTCACACAATTTATTGGGTGAATATTTCTAACTCCTTTAGTAAATCAGCCTCATTTTGTTGAAAGAAAACACACCCGAATTGATTCAATTTCAGTAAACCTCATCTGATATTGGTTGTTCTGAGTTATTATTATACTTTGTAGTCTTATCTATTTACATTATCATTGCCCATTTGTACTTTGCACATTATCATTGCCACTTTTCCTAATGTATTATTTAAGCCCAGTTCTGTAACCTGTTTGTGAACTGGTTTTAGTTTTATTTGCCCATCTGCATTTCATATGTGTGTTCTATAAATTGTGACCTACTTGGAAACTATTCTAAAGTTCACTGAAAAGGTCAAGTAACAGTCTGACTAGGTTAAGAACGTAATCCCTTGATAATGCTATGCTCCTATAACTACAACACAGCTTAAATTCAGTGAGCCTATGTTTCAATATTTCAAATGGTTGATCGGGGAGTCATAGAAATGATATCCATCCAATAATGTCTGTTTAAATTAGTGTTATGTTCATTGTAATACAGTTTTCTTTTCAGCGGGGTAGCCTTTGCAGATATAAATAATGCCTGGACAACTGCAGAACAGAATGGCAATCTTTCTCTAATATGGGAATCTCTCTGTAACCAGGCATCCTTGGTTTAACAGGGTAATCTTTAATGTGGCAGACTATAACAGGGCAGTCTCTTGTGTGCAGATGAATCTTCCTCACAGAGGAGTATCTGACATGGAAGTGTCCTTCTAACAAATACAACTGCCAATTGGCACTAAAAGGATTATCCCTAAAACAGAGCATCTCTCACTTGTTTGTCAGTTTTAGAGGGCAATCCCTCTCATAATAATCACTCTCTAAAAGGGTTGTACTATCATATTTGAAAACCTTAAAGAGGGCAGTCTCTCACAGGGCAGTCAGTTTAACAGGGCAATCTTCATAGTTTCTCACACATGGTAGACTTTGATATGGCAATTTCTAACATGTCTTTTTCTAACAGGACAAAGCTGACTTTAGGATTGCAGTTTCTCTTGAAGGACAGTCTTTCTCTCTCTCTCTCTGTCTCTCTCTCTCTCTCTCTCTTTGACTGTCTATAAAGAAGCAGTCCCGTGTCCGGGGTGGAACTTCCAGCTTTTAAGAGGCCATGACCTCCTGCCTACCTAGCTTTGTTATCACTCAGTTTCTTTCTTATAATTTTTTTTTTTCATTTTCATTACATTGTCAAAAGTATAATGTCTCTAACCATTCAGAAATCCTGGGGAACTGTGACGGAAGTGACTTACAAAAAAGAACAACATAATTACGTTCTAAACATAAAATCAGGCATATGACATCCTCCCCATTAGAGAACACCAGCAAGATCTCGTCCTTCAAACTATGGTGCTCTTCATTAAATTACAGGAACACTCTCTTAATTCTCTATATGGGTGGTCCCCGGGTTACAAACAAGATAGGGTCTGTAGGTTTGTTCTTAAGTTGAACCTGTTTGTAAGTTGGAACAGGTACATTTTTTAAGTGTAGCTCCAGCCAAAATATTTGTAAGCTTTTTGGATAGCATAGAGAATAGTTAACACCCCTGTAATGTTTGTTTTGCTGTCTGGGGCCCTGTTCAGAAGATTTCACCTCACTTTCTGTCCAAATGACAATTGGATTTTGAAAATTTTGGGTTGTTGTGGAAACAAGCCTTGGTGATAAAGCATCAGTGGACACACCTTTTTCCCATGATAACTCTAACAGGAGTGAATTTACCTTCCTAGGGGTTGATGTCCTTTCACTTTCTGCTGTCTCCCTCTGTTTGTAAGTAGGAGTCGTTTGTAAGTCCGATGTTTGTAACTAGGGGATTGCCTGTACTTGTTGGAATGGTGATTTTACAGAGGCTTAGGGACACCAAGTATTTTCAAATAGCTCTATTAAAAAGACCCTTCCATTCCCATTCAAGTTAGTCAAATAACTCCTCACCAATTTAAGAATTTAAGGAAATCCCCTTCCATATTTTAATCACACCTGTAGTACTGCGGCAGTCTTGAAAATGTAGTAAGATACCACCCCTGTCCTTATGTTCAGAGTGCTTAACTTCCAGCATTCCAGCAAACTCTTGAGCAGGAGCCCTCCAAGGGAAAGTTAACAAACCAGGGGACATACTAAAACATTTAATGTGAAAATGGCTTAATGTAGCTTAACCACTGAAGGACTGGGCCTCTTTTCCAGACTCATTGTTTACAAGTCAAAAAACACATGTTTTTGCTAGAAAATTACTTAGAACCCCCAAATATTAAATATTTTTTTTGAACACCCTAGAGAATAAAATGACGGTCATTGCAATACTTTTTGTCACACCGCGTTTGCGCAGCGGTCTTACTAAAGTAAATTGATACCCAACATGTCACGCTTCAAAATTGCGCCCGCTTGTGGAATGGCATCAAACCCTTAAAAATCTCCATAGGCGACATTTAAAAAAATTCTACAGGTTGCATGTTTTCAGTTACAGAGGAGGTCTAAAATTATTGCTCTCCCTCTAACAATCACGGAGATACCTCACATGTGTGGTTTGATCACCGTTTTCATATGCGGGTGTTACTCACGTATGCGTTTGCTTCTGCGCGCAAGCTCGTCGGGACAGGGGGCTTTAAAAAAAAATGTTTTTCTTATTTATTTTATTTTATTTTATTTATTTTTACACAGTTTTTAAAAAAAAAAAGAGTTTGGGTCACTTTTATTGATATTACAAGGAATGTAAACATGCCTCCACCGCTGCTGGCGGCTCCGGTAAGCGGCAGAGGGTGCAGGAGAGCGGCGGGGGGTGGCATCTCTCCCGTCGCTGATAGCGGTGATCTCGCAGTGAATCCGCCTCAGAGACCACCATTATTGTTTACCGAACTGCCACCTGAAGAGATGGATACCTCGGTTGTGGCAGCAGCTGCTGCCGTTACCAAGATATCCCTCTTCAAAAAAGGGATGCACATCGTCGTGCGGTGGTCGGTAAGTGGTTAAAGTGGAGTTCCTCCGGCGGAAAAAAAAATGAAAAGTCAGCAGCTACAAATACTTTTAATATAAGGACACTTACCTGTCCAGGGAGTCCGCGATGTTGGCACCCCAGCCGATCTTTGGATCATCTCCCGGGTGCTGCCGCTGCCATTTCTGGTAAGGGAACCAGGCAGTGAAGACTTTCGGCTTCACTCCTGGTTCCCTACTGCTGGGGCAATTTTCCCCGGAAGTGGGAGCAGATACCTGGATTTGACAGTTATCTGCTCCCCCCTCCCCCCTAAAATATGCCAAATGTGACACTGGAGGAAGGGGAGGAATACGAACAGCGGAAGTTCCATTTATGGGTGAAATTCCACTTTAACGTGTAATAAAGTGCGTAAACCTCAATCAATTGCCCTGGAACTCTGAGTTTTTAACTCTCTAAACCTATCCTAGAAGTTTCAATGGTTTTGGTCTCCCACAAGGCAAACTAGTTTCATTAAGCTTGTTTTTTGGGATGCTGCATGTGGCTTAATGTACAAAAAAAGAGCATAGATGTTAACCAATTTCCCCCAATGTCAATATATTCTGAAAATTTCAGCTCATTTGTTAAATCACACAAAAGTTATTCACATTAAGCTATATTTTGCATTCCTAAAACATTTAATGTGAACAGTAGGGATGAGCTGAACACCCCCCGGTTCAGTTCGCACCAGAACCTTTGAATGGACCGAAAATTCGTAAAAACTTTAGAACCCCATTAAAGTCTATGGGATTCGAACGTTCTAAATCAAAAGTGCTAATTTTAAATGCTAATATTCAAGATATTGTCCTAAAAAGGGTTTGGGGACTTGGCTCCTGCCCCAGGGGACATGTATCAATGCAAAAAAACTTTTAAAAATTGCATTTTTTTTCGAGAGCAGGAATTTTAATGACGCTTAAAGTTAAACAAAAAGTGAAATATTCCTTTAAATATCGTGCCTGGGGGGTGTCTATAGTATGCCTGTGAAGTGGCACATGTTTGCCGTGTTTAGAACAGTCCCTGCACAAAATGACATTTCTAACGGAAAAAAGTCATTTAAAACTGGTTGCAATTTTAATGTAATGTCTGGTTCTGGCAATACGGATGAAAATCATTGAGAAAAATGGCATGGGTAGCCCCCCTGCCCATACCAGCCCCTTTCGGTCTTGTACGAATATTAAGGGGAACCCTGTACCCAAATTAAAAAGAGGAAATGCGTGTGGCCCCCAGGCTCTGTATACTCAGAACAGCAGTATACAGGTGGTGCAAACAAGACAGGGACTGTGTAGGTTTGTTTTGTTAAGTAGAATCTGTTTGTAATTTTGAACTGGTACATTTTTAAAGTGTAGCACCAGGCAAAAAATCTATTTTTAAGCTTTTTGAAAAACATAGGGAAAGGTTATCGCCCCTGTATAATTTTTTTTGCCGTCCGTCTTTTTTCATCTCACTTCCTGTTGTCTCCTTCCGTTTGCAAGTAGGAGACGTTTGTAAGTTGGATGTTTGAAAGTAGAGGCCTGCCCTATATGCTCTGCAGAAATTTTGGCCTAAGGTGTTGGTGTTGCCATAACACTGTAAGCCCTCAAAGTGACTCTTGGTGGGCGCTGGAGCGCCCTGCTGTGAACTATTACATCAAGAATTGTAATTACATGCCATTGTTGAAAAGTGGTAAAAAAAAATGGGCCTTTGGTGGTGGTGGTGGGGGTGGGGGTGGTGCTGGTGCCACAACACTGTAAGTCCTCACAGTTACTCTCGTTGGGAGCTGGAATGGGCCCTGCTGTGAAATATTAGATCAAGAATTGTAATTACATGCACCTGTTAAACAGGGGGCTGAAAAATTGGGCCTTAGGCACTGGTGCCACAACACTGCAACACCTCACAGAAACTCTAGTTGGAGAGCAGATATGAGACCTGCTGCAAAGTATTGCATCAAAAATTGTAATTACACACCCCTGTTAAACAGGGGCTGAAAAATTGGGCCTTAGGTACTGTGCAGGGGGCACAATACACTGACTGTAACTGCTGCAGCTGCCTGTGGTATAGGACCAGAACAACACCAGCAATTGGGGTAGCTTCAGATGTATACTGTGCAGGGGGCACAATACACCGACTGTAACTGCTGCAGCTACCTGTGGTATAGGACCAGAATAACACAAGCAATTGGGGGTAGCTTCAGGTGTATTCTGTGCAGGGAGCAGAATACACTGACTGTAATTGCTGCAGCTGCCTGTGGTATAGGACCAGAACAACACCAGCAATTGGGGTAGCTACAGGTGTACACTGTGCAGGGGGCACAATACACCAACTGTAATTGCGATGCCGCAGTGCATTGTGGGCCGTGAACGCCACACGAATATGGCGCAAATGGCCCACAAAGTTCTGGCTTCGCTGAACGGACAAAAACTTCACACAAGTTAGGTTGATTTACTAAAGGCAACTAGACTGTGCACTTTGCAAAGTTGGCGCAATTGCTGCAGAGCTTAGTAAATGAGGTAAAGCTTCACTTTGCAAAGAATACCCAATCACATGCAAAGTCGATTAAAAAAACAGCATGTTTGCTTGCATGTGATTGGATGATGGAAGTTAGCAGAGCTTCTGCTCATTTACTAAGCTTTGGAGCAACTGCTCTTGCAGAGTGCATCTGCACTTTGCAAAGTGCACAGTCAATTTGCGTTTAGTAAATCAACCCCTTTGTCTATGACAACATATTCTGAAAATGTCAGAGCAGTTGGTAACTTACACCAAAAGTTATTCACAATTAACCATTTTTTTTTACAATCCTTAACCAGTTGCAGACTTTGGGTGTACTAGACATACCCAAAACATTGTCATCATTGTACACAAGATGTGACACGTCCAGTCCTTCTGCTCTGTTGCCAGGATCCTTCCCTGCCCCAGTACCTGCAATTCAGGTCTGATTAATCACAGCTGCATTGTACACAGAGAAGGTCGGCAGCGGGAGCTGTAAAAAAAAATCAGTCTGGCAATGTTTGTCGGCATATACGATCACAGAAAGCTACATTGAAACATTGGGTGTTATTTACAAAAGGTAACTCCACTTTGCACTGCAAGTGCACTTGGAAGAAAAGTCGCTGTAGATCCGAGGGGGACATGCAAGGAAAATAAAAAACAGCATTTTAGCTTGCACATAATTGGATGATAAAATCTGCAGAGCTTCCACTCATTTCAGATCTACCCCTTAGATTTAGGCCCCTTTCACACTGGGGCGTTTAGAAAACGCTCTTAAAACGCATATCGTTTTTACCGCATTAGCGCTAAAAATAGCGCTAACACCCATGCGTTTTTCTAGCGTTTTTGTAGCATTTTTGAAGCGTTGGAATCAACAAACAACCCCACCCGCTTAGATCACTTCCTGTTATTCCATGAAGGAAGGAACAGACCTACAAGAAGATGGAGTATTTTGAGCTGCTGTTGATATTAGTGCTATATGTTTGGGAACATCAACAACAGAGAGCGCAGCGTCGTTATTGGGTTCATCCCATCAATCAAATGCGTGCAGACAGAGGACAATACATGTTGCTCTATCAGGACCTGAGAGTGCACCCTGAGAAATTTCGAAATTATACTCGGATGAGCATCACAACGTAAGTGGCAATATGTCCTTCATCAACACCCACTCCTACTCCCAAACTCACCCTCCCACTCCCCCTACTCTCAAACTCCTAACCTTAATCCCACTCCCCCTACTCTCAAACTCCTAATCCTAATCCCACTCCCCCTACTCTCAAACTCCTAACCCTAATCCCACTCCCCCTACTCTCAAACTCCTAACCTTAATCCCACTCCCCCTACTCTCAAACTCCTAATCCTAATCCCACTCCCCCTACTCTCAAACTCCTAACCATAATCCCACTCCCCTTACTCTCAAACTCCTAACCTTAATTCCACTCCCCCTACTCTCAAACTCCTAACCCTAATCCCACTCCCCCTACTCTCAAACTCCTAACCTTAATTCCAATCTCCCTACTCTCAAACTCCTAACCCTAATCCCACTCCCCATACTCTCAAACTCCTAACCTTAATCCCACTCCCCATACTCTCCAACTACAAACCCTAACCCTAATCCCACTCCCCATACTCTCCAACTACAAACCCTAACCCTAATCCCACTCCCCATACTCTCCAACTACAAACCCTAACCCTAATCCCACTCCCCATACTCTCCAACTACAAACCCTAACCCTAATCCCACTCCCCATACTCTCCAACTACAAACCCTAACCCTAATCCCACTCCCCATACTCTCCAACTACAAACCCTAACCCTAATCCCACTCCCCATACTCTCCAACTCAAAAACCTAACCCTAATCCCACTCCCCATACTCTCCAACTACAAACCCTAACCCTAATCCCACTCCCCATACTCTCCAACTCAAAAACCTAACCCTAATCCCACTCCCCATACTCTCCAACTATAAACCCTAACCCTAATCCCACTCCCCATACTCTCCAACTACAAACCCTAACCCTAATCCCACTCCCCATACTCTCCAACTACAAACCCTAACCCTAATCCCACTCCCCATACTCTCCAACTACAAACCCTAACCCTAATCCCACTCCCCATACTCTCCAACTACAAACCCTAACCCTAATCCCACTCCCCATACTCTCCAACTACAAACCCTAACCCTAATCCCACTCCCCATACTCTCCAACTACAAACCCTAACCCTAATGTATTTCTTTCAATAGATTTGACTTTCTGCTCGACCTATTGACACCGGCCTTAATGAGACAGGATACCAATTGCAGAGATGCTATAACACCATGTGAACGATTACTGCTAACGCTGAGGTAATTTGAGCAGCATATGACTGAGAGCGGACAGATGTAGATCCTGATCTCTCTTGTTATGACTTTATTTATTTTGCCTAGTTTCCCATCTAATCCTCATTTTTTTTTCGAACGATAAAATTAATTGTTCTCTTTTTACAGATACTTGGCAACTGGAAATACGTACACATCACTACAGTATGAATTCCGAGTAGGAATATCTACTTTGAGTGAAATTATCAAACATACGTGTGATAAAATATGGGATCTCAAACATCTATTTATGCCCGTTCCGAATAAACAGAAATGGAAGGATATTGCACAGTGGTTCTTCATCAAGACTAATTTCCCGAACTGTCTAGGTGCAATTGATGGCAAACATATTAGGTTAATAAAACCTTGCCATAGTGGAAGTCAATACTATAACTACAAAAAGTATTTTTCTGTTGTTTTGATGGCTGTAGTAGATTCCGACTATAAATTTATATTTGTAGATATTGGATCATTTGGTAGCTGTGCAGACTCCACAGTTTTCCTGAATACCAAATTTGGAAAGCGTCTTGCTTCCAATCAACTGGACTTGCCGGATAACCAACCATTGCCTGGGACAGAGGGTCCTGATTTGCCATATGTTTTTGTGGCTGATGATGCATTTGCCATCCATGAGCATCTTATGAAGCCATACTCTTTGCGAAATCTAGATACTCGGAAGAGAATTTTCAATTACCGTCTATGCCGAGCAAGAAGACTAGTCGAATGCGCCTTTGGAATACTGGCCAACAAATGGCAGATATTCCAGAAACCAATTAATTTAAAAGTAGAAAATGCTTGTAAAGTTATAAAGGCAGCATGTGTGTTACACAACTTAGTACGGGAGAGAGATGGCATTAATTTTGAGGATACATTGTCACATAACATGGAACCAGCCGATTTTCCACATGTCCGTGGCCCAAGAGTGGGTTTTACTATAAGGGACGAGTTTGCAGAGTCCTGCAGGTGCAGTAAATTGGCAGGGTGATATGATCTAAACCTTTACAAATATGAAATTGAAGGTTTTTTTTTGATTTCTTCGTCATTGACATGTTCGATTATACATAAAAAAATTTGTTTGAGTCATTAAATTTTTTGGATGTTTGTCCAATTACATATTTATTTGGATTTATATAGTCTTCTGCTATTCTGCTATCACATTTGATCTATGCATTTAATAATGTTTAGATTAAATACAATTGATAAAATTTTTGAGAGTCGTTGAAATTTCATTAATTAATAATCCAAAAATTCATAAAATTGAGTCGGATTCTGTCTTTTGGGACTATGGTGCGTGGGACAAAGGTTGGGATTATGTCTTTTTGGAGTAGATGGAGTGGTTTTAGGGTTAGGGTTGTGAGTAATCCCACTCCTCCATGTCCAAATCTATGAACACAGGCAGGTTTCCGTTACATCAGAGGGGGGGGGCACCCATACATCACGAGGAACCCCGGGTTTCCCCTTGCGTCAGAGGGGGGCGGGGTCAGGCGACGGGTGGCCCCGCCCTCCGTATATAAGAAACGTCAGCCGCCGGAATGCCTGCAGTGTCTCCTCCACGGAGACAGAAGAAGGATGCTGCACTGCGCTGGATGAGATGAGACATCGCTGGAGAGATGATCGTCCGTCGCTGGATAGCAAGAGTGGATTACCGCCGCTGGAATCTTTTTATTTTTTTTTAGTTTTAATAAAGGTATTTTTCAAAAGTGTGTTTGTTTGATTTAACCATTTTTTACACTTTCTTTGTGAAATGGTAGGGGTACTTTTGTACCCCCTTACCATTTCAAACAGGGGGGGGCCGGGATCTGGGGGTCCGCTTGTTAAAGGGGGCTTCCAGATTCTGATAAGCCCCCCGCCCGCAGACCTCCACAACCACCGGCCAGGGTTGTGGGGATGAGGCCCTTGTCCTCATCAACATGGGGACAAGGTGCTTTGAGGGGTCACAGACCCCCAAAGCATCCTCCCAATGTTGAGGGCATGTGGCCTGGTACGGTTCAGGAGGGGGGGCCACTCTCTCGTCCCCCCCTCTTTTCCTGCGGCCTGCCAGGTTGCGTGCTCGGTTAAAGGGTCTGGTATGGATTTTTATGGGGAACCCCACGTCAATTTTTATTTAAATTTGACGCGGGGTTCCCCTTAATATCCATACCATACCTGAAGGGTCTGGTTATGGATATTTAGGGGGAACCCCACGTCAAATTTTTACATAAATTTGAGGCAGGGTTCCCCTTAATATCCATACCAGACGTGAAGGGCCTGGTAATTGAATTTGGGGGACCCCCACGCTTTTTTTTAAATTTATTTTTTTATTTTTTAACAATGACTTTCAATGAGTGTTCTCTGTATTACGGGAGCCGACAATTCATAATAGCTGCGAGTGATTTGAAAGGACTTTTTTTCCAGCATAAATGACACTTTGTGCAGGGACAGTTCTAAGCACCAGAAACATGAGCCCCTTCACAGGCATACTATAGACAACCCCCCCCTACAAAATTTAAATGAATATTACACTTTTATTGTTTCACTTTAATCATTATTAAAATAACTGCTCCCGAAAAAACGGCAGTTTTTCAAAGTTTTTTTTGCATTGATACATGTCCCCTGGGGCAGGACCCGGGTCCCCAAACACTTTTTAGGACAGTAACTTGCAAATTAGCCTTTAAAATTAGCACTTTAGATTTTGAACGTTGGAGTCACATAGACTTTAATAGGGTTCTAAAGTATGCTATATACTAGCTCCGTCGAATATTCTTTATACATTTGACAGACACCATAAGCCTTCAAAGACAGATTCGACCGTAATTCATGTGGATTTTCGGACGAATGCAATTTTTGAACGAAAAACGAAATAAATAAAAACTAAGTTCGGGAGTAACTAAATAAATTAAGTTTTCTTACGAAAATGAAATTCCGAAACGAAAGATTTTACTCTGCACATGTCTAGTTTTTAACAACATATCCCTTCTTTTATATTGATTTGACTTTCTTCTTGACCTGCTGACACCTGCCTTGATGAGACAGGATACTATTATATCACCATGTGAACGACTACTTATAATGCTAAGTGATTTTATAATCACATGTATTAATATTATCAATCATAAACATACTACAAATTTTTAGATTTATGCCAAAAAATTAACATTTATTTGTCAATTTGCACATATGCATGAACTGGCATTTCTTTTCCTTTAATAATATCAAACAAATATATTATCATTTGTAATAGAAAAAACGATATTTCAAAAATAAACTATCATAAGTAAAAAAACTTCTTTAGAAACAAAAACATATATGGTATTTTTTTATACATTTTAGCTTCAAACATCGTAAGAAACAGTGCAGTGCAACAAAAAATTCCTGGAAGGTTTAACTGTTCTGATAAAACATTACAGATCTTGATAGTATGAGGTGTGAGTGTGTATTTCCTCTCTAGTGGTGTTTGGCTGAGGCGTAGGAGGAGGGGGAGGCGGAGGAGGAGGAGCAGCTTGAATTGGGGATAATAATTTTGGGGCATATTGTATGGTGCTGGATTGAATTGTGGAGTGAACTGGGGAGTCATGAACATGTTTGGGCCACATGCATTGTTGTAAGAAGATGGACGATAACCAGATTCTTCCCATTGATTCCCATACCGGATATTTTGTGGCTGGTTGAGGTTTTCGGAGGGTTGGGGATGTAGAATGGGAGGATTACCTTTCAGTTGGTATGATTTTATGATTTTCAAAATATCTATTCGAAGATGGCATTGGAATTCCCTTTTGACCTCTGCAATTTGAGGTATTAAACTTTTAGTGAAGGCAGCAATTTCCGAATTCTCAGTTTTTTGTGAATCAATGAGCTTTTTAACAAGATCAATGAATTCTTGATTGTCAGGGTTTTTCTTTGTTTTGCCTTTTGTTGACCTTCTTGGAGGAGGCTCCGGTGTTTCCCTGTCATCAACATATTCTTCTGGTTGTGGTTCTGTGGTAGTGCTTGTTTCGGGAATAAGCTCCTCTTCCCCACTCTCGCTACTGAAGTTGTTGTCTGTTCTTAAATTAAAAAATGATTACACAGTGTTACTTGAAAATTGCAGTTATTTATATACCTTTATTAGCAAAAAACAATCATTTAGAAAATTATGGTTAATTTGAATACTTACTGTCTCTCCAGCATAACTGGTCTTAAAAAATCCAATTCGTAGTAATGGCAGTATATTCTTCCCTTTCTCGCGCCGGATCCACTCCTGATTTGTTGCTGTTTCACGAGTTCACGCTTGTAATTATCTCTCAACGTTTTCCAACGCTGTTTATTATTTTTACTGAAAGGCAAAAAATGTAAGTATTAGGGTTATGGTGGGTGGTTTGGGATTATGAGGGGTGGGATTAGGGTTATGGTGGGTGGTTTGGGATTATGAGGGGTGGGATTAGGGTTAGGAGTTTGGGATTCTGAGGGTGGTATTAGGGTTATGGTGGGTGGTTTGGGATTATGAGGGGTGGGATTAGGGTTATGGTGGGTGGTTTGGGATTATGAGGGGTGGGATTAGGGTTAGGAGTTTGGGATTCTGAGGGTGGTATTAGGGTTATGGTGGGTGGTTTGGGATTATGAGGGGTGGGATTAGGGTTAGGAGTTTGGGATTCTGAGGGTGGTATTAGGGTTATGGTGGGTGGTTTGGGATTATGAGGGGTGGGATTAGGGTTAGGAGTTTGGGATTATGAGGGGTGGGATTAGGGTTATGGTGGGTGGTTTGGGATTATGAGGGGTGGGATTAGGGTTATGGTGGGTGGTTTGGGATTATGAGGGGTGGGATTAGGGTTATGGTGGGTGGTTTGGGATTATGAGGGGTGGTATTAGGGTTATGGTGGGTGGTTTGGACTTTAGGGGGTAATATGGTAATGAATACCACAATTCGGAATATGAATAGTTTGGGATTTGAACTACTTACTTTTCTCAGCTTTTCTTTTGTTGGATAATGATGTCCAATTTTCTATATGATGCTCAGCCACATCATTCCACCCAGCCTTTTTCTTCAGGCGGTTTGCATAGAAGATGTGTTTTTTTGTCCCAGAGTTCTGGGTGCCTTCTCATGGTGTCAATGAACTCCTCTGGATCTCCAGTCTCTGAGGACTTTTCAGCTTCTGCAGCTGATCCTGCAGCTGTTGGCTGCATTTCAACAGATTGCTCTGCCATGATTTAATTTGTCACTTGTCTGACTGATCTCCTCTCCTGTTCCAAACAGGATTTCCTGGTATCCCAGCATCCTATACTCTACTGTGGTCATGTGACCTTCCCATAGCTTCTGGGCATTTTTAAAGCGGTATTACCGCGTTTTTACAGCGCTACTCATTATTTTCAATGGGGATAGGCGTTTTTACAGCGCTATTTTTAGCGCCTCAGTGTGAAAGCACCTCAGGCTTCCACATTGAGAATACTGGGGCAGGATTATTTCAGGCGTTATTTTGGCGCTATTTTTAGCGCTAAAACGCCTTAAAAACGCCCCAGTGTGAAAGGGGCCTTTGAGTGACTGCACTTTGCAGTGCAAAGTGGATTTGCCTTTCGTAAATAACCCCCATTGCATCATTTGTAACTTTATGTGTTTTGCATCTACAGATCAAAGGGATGAACTTCAGTCTGCAGATGAAGAGAGTTAAAGCAACCTTGACAAGTAAAAAATTAAAATAAAAAATCAATTTAAATGTTCCTCTGTTGAACTTCTTATTAACCCCTTGGTTTACTCTAATCAACACTAATCAACTGTATATTCTCCTTCACTTTTCAATTGTAATTTTCCTGGTAATTTTTTTTCTTTTCTATTTAATTAATTTATAGTTAAACTTTTTTCTTTTTTGTTTGCTTTGTTTATTAATATTTTTACACCTTTTACATATATTTACACATATCACACTGAAAATAGCACAAAATTGAAAAAACCCACTTTACTTCATTTGTAAATAACTTTGCAATGCTTTGTACCAAAATCATGTCCTGTGTTGTTTTACACAGGACAAATTACAGAATAAAATATACAGTACACTTTTTTATGCGTAGTAATACTATTTATTTTTAAACTAGCACTACTCAAAAAAAAAGAAAAAAATGCCTTTTATTTAGTTTTATTACATTTAATTGTCTAAGGATTGCAAAAAAAAAACGCTTTGTTTGTCCTTAAAAAAAAAAGAAAATGTAGGTATTACATTGTTATCTTGAGTAATGACAAAATGATCTCCAAATAAACGGGCTCATAGCAGAAATGTGAAAATTGCTCTGGTCCATAAGGAGTAAACAGGTGTGAGAACCGAAGTGGTTAAACATGTGGCTTAATGTAAAAAGAGCTTAATGTACCATAATGTGCTTAAACTTTAATCAATTGTCTTGAAACTTTGTACAACCTAAGTTCTCATCCTTCCAAACCTGTCCTAGGTATTTCATGGCTTTTGATCTTCCACAAAGAAAATGAGGGACATTAAACTTGTTTTTTGGGGAGCTTAATGTAGCTTAAAGTGGTTGCAAAGGCTGTGTGCAGCAGCCCTCCTTAGCCCCCCTAATACTTACCTGAGCCTATCTCTTTCCAGCGATGTGCACGAGTGCCTCGGCCATCTGGGACTCTCCCAACTGATTGGCTGAGACACAGCAGTGGCACGATTCATTAAGGCTGCTGTCATTCAAAGTCAGTTAGCCAATCAGGAGAGAGAGGGGGTGGGGCCAAACCACAGCTTCATGTCTAAATGGACACACAGAGCTGCAGCTCGGCACAAGTACCCCCATAGCAAGCTGCTTGCTGTGGGGGCACTTGGCAGGAGGGAGAGCCCAGGAGCGCCAGCAAGGGAACTGAGAAGAGGAGGATCAGGGCCGCTCTGTGCAAAACCCCTGCACAGAGGAGGTAAGTATAACATATTTGTTATTTTTAAAGAAAAAAAAAGGGACTTTAGTATCACCTTAAAATACAATAAAGTGCCTAAACCTTAATCAATATCCTTGAAACTTTGCACAACCAAAGTTTTATCTTCCCAAACCTATTCTGGAGGTTTTATGGATTTTGGTTTCCCACAAGTGAAATGAGTGACATCGAGAGAGAGTGACATTTAGCCCAATTTTTTTGGGAGCTTAATGTGGTTTAGCAGTTGATTGAGATTTAGGCACTTTATTACACACAGAACTCATTTTACATTAAAGTGTAAGTTCACCTTTACAGAAAATCACTGGACCCCCCCCCCCCGTCCCGCTGACCTGGAGTCCCCAGCGATCACCCACTATGAAACATCAGGGCACCGCTTTACCGGTCCAGGTATTTGAAATCCCTGTGGCTTTCTCTCCTCCTCCAGCGCTAACAGGACCGGCTAGGTGGGTCCTGATTGTCCGGTACCATCCATGTGACAATGCAGACCAATTAGAATGCCTCCTATACGTACCTTTAAGAGGTACGTTTAGGAGATTAAGCCACTGGGATGGTGAAGCGGCGACCCAATGTGTCACAGTGGGTGATCGCAGGGCTCTAGCGGGACCTGGGGGGATGGCCAGGGGGTCCAGTGTAAGTTCACATTACAGATTTTCTGTAAAGGTGAACTTACCCTTATACCAACAACTGAATAGGCATAAGATCTTCAGTAGGAGAGACACCAGACTTGCTCCCTAGGTACTTTCTAGTAACAGGTATCTCTAGTAGACATCCAGCGTCTCTGGTTCTCCTCCTCAATCAGCATGTGAGGCCTCTTCTAGGCTTGAGGTCTAGTCAAAACTTTCCCACACTTGAGCATTCCCATCTCCAGGCCAAGCCTGGAGGAAGGCTGTACGAAGACTGAGCACATGGCAATTCTCCCAAGTATATATGTACTTCCCCCAGCATGCACCACTGGCCAAGAAACCCCTAGTGATTGGCTGGTAAACCACATACAATCTATGTTCCCCCCATTGGCTGTCCCACTTTACGGCCAATACACAAAATGTGTTGGAGCTACACAAGCTTAATGTCACTCACTTGTTTTCTGGGAGACCAAAATTCATGAAATGTCTAGGATAGGTTTGGGAAGCTGAGGTTGTGCAAAGTCTCAAGACAGTTGATTAAAGTTTAGGCACATTATGGTACATTGAGCTCTTTTTACGCTAAGCTATATGTTTTAGGATTGTAAAATATAGCTTAATATGAATAACGTTTGATGTGATTTACCAAATAATCAGAAATTTTCAAATATATGTTGGCATAGACAGAGTCTTGTATTGTGTAAAGTTTGGAGGAAATTGGTTAAGATCCAAGCTCTTTATTGTACATTAAGCCACATTAAGCTCCTCAAAAAGCAGCTTAAAGGGGTTGTAAACCCTCTAGGTTTTTCACCTTAATGCATTCTATGCATTAAGGTGAAAAACCTTCTGCAGTGCAGCAGCCCCCCAGAGCCACCCATTTGCTTACCTAAAACAGATCTTTCCAGCAACGAGAATAAGCACAGCAGCTCCAGCCACTGTATTGGGTCCTCATGGGATAGATTGATAGCAGCAGGAGCCATTGGCTCCCGCTGCTGTCAATCAAATCCAGTGACATGGGAGCCAGAGGGCAGGGCTAAGTCCTGTTGTCTGTGTCAATGGATGCAGCAGCAGGACTCGGGAGCGTGGTCGCACCAGTGCCCCCATGGAAAGCGGCTCTCTGTGGGTGCACTGGAGAAGAGGAGGAGCCAGGAGCACTGCTGGGGAACCCCAGAAGAGGAGGGTCTGGGGCCACTCTGTGCAAAAACCTTGCACAGAGGAGGTAAGTATGACATGTTTGTTATTTAAAAAAAAAAAACCTTTACATCCCCTTTAATGTCCTCAGCTAGCTGCCATAACCACGGTATCCTCTTCTTCAGCGGGCAGTCCGCTTTCAGATAAAAGTGGTCTCTGCGGTGGATTTGCCTTAAGGTCACTTTTATCAGCAGCGGGAGAGGGGCCCCTTCTCTGTTAGGTATGGAGCTGAGTGAGGGAAAGATGGCCCCCACCCAGCTCCATACCATTGCAGGGCGGAAGCAATGTTTAAAAAGAACAGTGTAAAAATAAAAAATAAAAGGTAAAACAAATAATAAGAAAAAAATGTTTTAACGCTCCCCATCCGGCTGAGCTCGCGTGCAGAAGCTCAAAACATGCAACCTGTAGAATTTTTTAAGGGTAAAAGTTTTTCGCCATTCCACGAGATGGCGCAAAGTTTGTTGCCATTCCACGAGATGGCGCAATTTTGAAGCATGAGGGCGCAATTTTGACATGTTGGGTATCAATTTACTAGGCTTGACATTATCCTTCACAATATAAAAAAAAATTGGGCTAACTTTACTGTTGTCTTATTTTTTAACTCAAAAAAGTGTATTGTTTCCCAAAAAAGTGTGCTTGTAAGACCGCTGTGCAAATACGGTGTGACAGAAAGTATTGCAATGATTTTATTCTCTAGGGTGTTAGAAAAAAATATATGTAATGTTTGGTAGTTCTAAGTAATTTTCTAGCAAACAAAAATAGATTTTAACTTGTAAATGACAAGTTTTAAAAATAGGCCCGGTCCTTAAGTGGTTAAGCTGTTCACAATGTTTTAGGATTGTAAAAAAGTTGTTTAATGAGAAAAACTTTTGGTTTGATTTACCAAATGAGCTGATATTTTAAGAATATGATGGCATAGACAAAGTCTTCTATGAAGTTCGGGAGAAATTGGTTAAAATCTAAGCTCTTTTTTGTAAGTTAAGCCACATTAAGCCCCCCACCCCAAAAAAAGAAAAAAAAACTTAATGTCCCTAGTTTGCCTTGTGGAAGACCAAAATGCATGAAACCTCTAGGATAGGTTTTGAAAATTAAAAACTTAGGCTGTGCAAAGTTTCAGGGCAATGGATTGAGGTTTAGGCACTTTATTAAACATTAACCAGTAGAGATCCGTGCTATAGCCAAATGACGTCTACAGCGCAGACCTCCTTTGCCAGGACGACATCTATTGACGTCGTCCCGTGCACGAGCGGCCTGCACGCCCCCTGAGGGGCGCGCGCGGCGCGCTCTGTGATCGGCGAGTCTATGAGACTCGCCTGATCACGGATCCGAGCAAGGGGTCGATCCCGACCCCTTACCACGTGATCAGCTGTCAGCCGATGACAGCTGATCATGTGATACAACGGAGTCGGTAATCGGCTATTTTTCCTCCTCGCGCTGATAGCGTCAGGAGAAAAAAACAAGAGCCGATCACCGGCGGCCGTGATCGGGACATCAGTCCCGATCACGGCCAGCCCTGCCAGTGCCCATCTGACCCCTGCCAGTGCCACCTCATGAATAAATAAGTGCCCCCATCTGTACCACCCAGCAGTGCCCATAGTGCCACCCAGCAGTGCCCACAGTGCCACCCATCAGTGCCTACAGTGCCACCCATCAGTGCCCACAATCTGCCTTAACAATGGTGCTGCACCCCAGTGCTACATATCCGTGCCCATCAGTGTCATCTGCCAGTGCCTATCAGTGCCCATCAGTGCCGCCCATCAGTGCCACCTATCAGAGCCCCCTATCAGTGCCACCTATCAGTGCCCATCAGTCCCATCTATCAGTGGTACCTATCAGTGCCCCTTAGTGCCACCCATCCATGCCACCCATCCGTGCCATCTTATCTGTGCCCATTTTTGCCCATCAGTGCCACCTTATCTGTGCCAATCAGTACTGCCTTATCTGTGCCTATCGGTGCCACCTTATCTGTGCCTATTAGTGCCGCCTTAACTATGCCTATCAGTGCCCACCAGTGCAGCCTATCAGTGCCCACCAGTGCAGCCTATCAGTGCCCACCAGTGCAGCCTATCAGTGCCGCCTCATCAGCACACTTCAATGAAGGAGAAAAATGACCTGTTTGCAAAATTTTATAACAAACTATTAAACATGATTTTTTTTTTTTTTTGCATTTTTTTTGTTTGTTTAGCAAAAAATAAAACTCCCAGCTGTAATTAAATACCACCAAAAGAGAGCTCTATTTGTGGGAAAAAAATCATAAAAATTTCATTTGGGTACAGTGTTGTATGCCCGCGCAATTGTCATTCAAAGTGCATCAGCGCTGAAAGCTGAAAATTGGTCTGGGCAGGAGGGGGGTTTAAGTGCCCAGTAAGCAAGTGGTTAAGCTACATTAAGCCATTTTCACATTAAATGTTTTAGTATGTCCCACAAACCAGCAGCAAATCACCTCCCCAGTCTGCTTGAGAAACAAGGTAGAGCTGCTCCCAGACCGAGGGATTGATGAGGAGGTCGTTTATCTCTGCAGGGAGAGATGTTGTATCTGCTATCTCTTCAATTGCTTCCTCCGTTGTACCCTCTGGATAGAGAACTTCCTCTGCCAATTTGTTTTTGGGGGTCTCAAAACATCCAGACACAATACTACATTTCTGCCATCTAGCCCAGTGGAATATTTGGCTCCCCCAACAGGGCAACCATGAGTTCCAGAGCATCCAACAACTGGGTAACCTACAAGACTGATGATGTTGTTGTCATTTACACAGCACTCAGCACCTCTCTCAGGGATTCTGACTCCCCTCGGGATGCCTCGACCCCAGATTCTTCAGCGCCCTTACCTCTCAAGGCAGGTTGCCACAAACCAGCAGGACAAGCATAATGTTTCTAACTTCTCTTCTGCTTCTCCCCCTTTCCCTTTTTATCAAATAAGAGTCACACCCAGTTGCAGTTGCTTAATATATATTACTAGGAAGAAAATTCCCAATGCAAGCAGGGATGTACACCCAAACACAAACAATAAATGGGTCTCCAACAGAGAACACTCACATAGTCTTTGATTTTATTATTTTAAGCAAAGCTTCAGAAAAAAAAACACCTAATCCCTCCTCCCTTACCCCAACAGGGGGTAACTCCACTCCTCTAAATGAAAGCCTAAGTTCCTGGGAAATCATATTTTTGGTGTCATCTTTCTATCCTGAGGAAATAGAGGTTCTCATCAAACTAGTCCTCTATTACACAACCACTTCACTGATTCCTACTACCTCTTTTATATATCTCCCTCTGGATACCTTGAGTGAAAAGGCACTTCCATGAAGACTAGAACAGCCCCATCCCTTAAAAGGTCCTACATGTAAAAGTGCAGTTTTCTTTCAAATTGACTATCTATACTTATGTAAGGCCGCGTACACACGCGCGGACTGTTCGCCCAACTTTGTCCGCTGAACAGTGTTTGGGCGGACAGTCCGCTCGTGTGTGGGCTTTCAGCGGACAGTTTCAGCGGACAGTTTGACGGACAAGGTTTTTCGGAAATTCCGAAAAACTGTCCGCTGAAACCTTGTTTCAGCGAACAGTCCGCTCGTGTGTAGGCTTGTTCGTCAAACTAAGTTCCGCGCATGCTCAGAAAGGATTTTCAAGCCGAAAGTTATAATGCAGTGTATAGGACGTCGTATTTTGCGTCCCGTCGTACGTGCCGTTCACGTCATCGCGCACGGTTTCAGCAAACTGTTCGTTCGTCGTGTGTGGCCATGTCCGTCCATGCTAAGTTTGAGCGGACTGTTCGCTCAAACTGTTGGACGGACAAAGTTGGGCGAACAGTCCGCGCGTGTGTACGCGGCCTTAGTGTTTCTTGCTCCTTCCATACAACATTCATAAACGTCTCTCCCTAGACTGGAATTTTAGCAGCCACCTCTCCACTGTCTAATAATCAACTGTAACTACAGTTTTCTTTACAGAAATCTTCCAAAACACATCAGTAGATATATATGTCTATATATATAGATAGATATCTATCTATAGATATATATATATATATATATATATATATATATATATATATATATATATATATATATATATATATATATATAGACCTACGACCACAAAATCCGTCCGATTTTTTCCAACGGATTTTGGCCAAAACTTGTGTTGCATACACATGGTCGCAAAAAGTTGTCGGAAAATCCGTTCGTTCTGAACGAGGTGACGTCAAACACGTACGACGGGACTATAAATGGGCCAGAAGCCAATAGCTTTGGTCTCTTAGTTTATTCTGAGCATGCGTGGCACTTTGTCCGTCAGAATTGTCTACACACGATCAGAATTTATGCAATCGGATTTTGTTGTCGGAAAATTTTAGATCCTGCCCTCAAACTTTGTACATCGGAAAATCAGACGGAAAAAGTCAGATGGAGCCCACACACGATCAGATTTTCCAACAACATGATCCGATCGCACATTTTCCATTGGAAAATCTGACCGTGTGTACAGGGCATAAGGCTAGGTTTCCACTATTGCGACCCCAAAGTTGTGTGATTTAGAGTGCGACTTTGATGTGATTTTGAGTGTAGCTTTGATCCAACTTTACACTCTCTGGATCAAAGTTGCATCAAATTAGTGCAGGTACCTTTTCAAAGTCACTGATTTTCAAAGTCACATAGATGGGAACGGTGCCATTAAACTCAAAGGGCTGTAATGTGACTTTATGTGTCCAATGTCGCATAAAAAGTCGCACTAGTGGAAACGGAGCCTAATACATTAACACTTAATTTTCATCCACTTTAGGGCTATGCAAGTGATAAGGGAAATAGGGACAGTTGCATATGTTACTATGCTCTCAGGGGAAATTAACTATCTCGGTACCATGAACAGTGTTAGACTTTAAGATAAAATAATTGTTTATTACATTTAAAATGACATATATTTACATGAATCAAAAACACAAAAAATTCAGGAGGGAAGATTAATACAGCATTCAGATACTTGTAGACTTCCAAACAGGTTACTGGTTATAGAAGTTGCTCACAGATTTATGCAATCCTCAACAGTTTCGTGATCAAAAGACCGCTTCTTCAAGACGCGATCAAAAGATCACTTCTTCAAGAGGATAAATCTATGAGGTAAACAGTATATATGAAACAATCATAGAAAAAATACACATGGTATTACACATCAAACGACATATACAATGAATACAGCAAAAGCCAAGCATAGCTGCTTATCAATGACTCTATGACCAGGCTCGGGGGGAGACATGAGGGATTTATGAATAGTGGATCATCTAAATAGATTATATATATATACTGTATATATATATATATATAAATATATCTAAATAGATTCCATTGGTACAGGGGCGGATCCAGAGTTTACTCTCGGGAGGGGCACTGCCAGAAAATAATTTTTTTTTTTGCGGGCAATTTATGAGGGAAATGGCTGGTGTTGGCGCTTCAATCATCATGGCACCATAGTTGTTATGGTGTCAGGATGATTGAAGAGCATTATTTATATTATTACACTGCAATATAAAATGAAATGGTTCAACTCACCTTAATGCAGAATCATTGGGAGCCCTGAGCGTGTCACTTGCCATGTCATCTGCCACACGTTGCGGATTGTCCACCTGCCATATGTTGCAAATTGTCACTTGCCACGTCACCTGCCACGCGTTGCGGATTGTCCACTTTCCACGTCACCTGCCAAATGTTGTGGATTGTCCCTTGCCACGTCACCTGCCACACGTTGCGGATTGTCCACCTGCCATGTCACCTGCTACACGTTGCGGATTGTCCACCTGCCGCGTCACCTGCCACATTTTGCGAATTGTCACTTGCCACGTCACCTGCCATGCGTTGCGGATTGTCCCTTGCCACGTCACCTGCCACACGTTGCGGATTATCCACCTGCCACGTCATCTGCCACATGTTGTGAATTGTCACTTGCCACGTCACCTGCCACACGTTGCGGATTGTCCACCTGCCACGTCATCTACCACATGTTGTGAATTGTCACTTGCCACGTCACCTGCCACACTTTTCAGATTGTCACTTGCCACAAGTTGGGGGCGGAGAAGGAAGAATACTGTCGCTCAGCCACTTACAGTGGACGCTGGACATTTTAACAGTCTGTCTAAACTCTAAACTGCAGCAACAACTGTTCCCCTATTTGAGGCTTCAGCTCCTGTCACATCGGCTCTGAGACTTGAGTCCGACGTGACTCACTGACGTCACTCGTCTGAGACTCAAGTCTCAGTGCAACTGCGAGTGTGACTGCAATTGTTCTCTCCCTGGCCTGTTACAGTGAGTCACGTCGGCTCTGAGAGTGAGACTGGAGTCCGACGTGACTCACTGACGTCACTCGTTGCTAGACGCCAGGTGTTAGCAACGAGTGCAGGGAAGAGGCTCCACCCACCTGTTCCTCCTGCTCCTGGTATTAGTCGAGTCTCTCTCTCTGCACCGCTGATCGGCTGATGTGAGAGAGACTCGGCAGAGGCAGCGACAGAGAATGGGAGACATGTCATGTCAGTGCAGACAGTGCTACTATTTTGGGGGGGGCAATTGTCCCGTTGCCCCCCCCTGGATCCGCCCCTGCATTGGTAGGCCTATAAGTAAAGAATAAAAGATGGTAAAACAAGATGAAGAAAGAAAGGGGTAAGCGAGAGAAAAGAGGGATGAAGGGGAAAGGAATAACAAAAGGGGGAGGGGGGGAATAGGTGAAGGGTGGGAAACAAGGAAAGCAAGAAACCGGTATACGGCCACCTGATAATAAGTAAGCAGATGGTAGAAAGCATACCTAAAATTTAACACTGAGAAGTGTGATAGCAATAATACAGAACCAAGGGGGAGAAAGAAAGAGAAGACCGTTCTAACATATAGTGAAGGTAGATGAATTAGTGCGCTGTGTAGTGTCCAGGATAGTACCCTGCTTTGTCTATCCAAGGTATGTAATGGTACAGCCAGTCAGATCTAAGAATGCAAAGCAAACAAATAGTGTGTCAATAGTTGGCAGCACACTTGCGTTTTTTAGAAAAACCAGCAAGCAGCCAAAGTGGAGGCTGAGTAAATACCTGGCTGGTGGTGGGTCAGGGTTTCACTTTCCCCCCTTGGGCAAAGATATCCGCAATGCTTAACAAGCGGGCAGGAGCCAGCTTATGAACTCCCCAATCCCGAAGATGTCAGGAGGGCGCATTTTTCGGGCACATGAATACATAATTTTTTCTTTCTAAGGTGTCCGTTTAGTATATTTTGATATTTTACATCTCTGGAGTTCTCTGCTCTTCTCAGAGATATTTGTTCTCACCCATGTGGCAGTTTAGTATATCATGTAGATCACTTCTCCCACTGAGAATAGAAGTGATCTACAAACGCTCTGAGAACCCTGAACGGCTTCTGTTTCTGTAATCTCACAATAGCTCAGGAGATTTCAGTATCAGAATCCCAAAGTGAAATACGAAGCACTCCACATACACTGCACATATTAAGTTAATAATAAAGATATAATCCCCCTACCCAATAAACAGACACCCCATAACTGTAAAACATTCTAATTAATACATAACATATGTGCATACTTATGCGAATGGTGTATTCTGAAATGATAGTACCCTATTTGTCATGCAGATATGCACCATTCATATAAAAACAATAAATATATATATTAAATAGTTCAAAGTAATTTTAAAAAAGCATAACAATAAAAATATGAATTAATTAATATTATATAATTCATTTATATTAATATTAATTAATATTAAAAATATTAAATTAACAATTAAAATAATAATAAATAAATACATAATAATAATAAATATAAAAAATAAATAATACCGGCGTATTAACATATACACTTATGCAAACGCAGTGTGTACTGGACTCATCTGATGCTCTGAATTTTACAGCCACCTTGCGTTATCAGCGATGCATCATCTGCGCAGCTGTCAAAATTACAGCATCAGTTGTACTTCTGTAGCCCCAACACTGCCTTTATATATATGCCTATATATATGTGTAAATCTGTGTGAGTGTATGTGTGTGTGTGTGTTTGTATGTATATATATATATTATATATATATATATATATATATATATATATATATATTAGGGGTGCAACAGATCGTCACTGATCCGTGATTCGAATGGGTCACCCTGTTCGGATCGGCACACGCAGCGATCCGCGGTCTCGGCCTTAGGAAAGGTCGTGGCTTCGGCCTAGCTCTGGAGCGGCAGCTATCTTGGTGCACCCATCAGCCGTTTACGATTCGATCACTCTGTCAAATGATGGAGCGATCACTTGTAAACAAACGTGGGTTTCTCTCTCCCTTCTGTAAAGTGGAGGGGAGAGATCGGATAGAAGCAGCACTGTGGGTAGGGTTACCACCTGTCATGGATTCACCCGGACAGTTCGGGTTTGGAATCATGCGTTCGGGTTTCAGACTGCCTGAAACCCGGACACATTATTTAAACTGGACTATGGCCTCCCAGCCGGGTTGCTGCATGCAGTTGTCTAAGCTGAGAGTGCCTGTTACACTCTTTAACACTGCCCAAAGCCAGCACTAACAATCCCCCCCAAATATACACAGGAGTGTCTGCCCACACTCCAATCCCTGGTGCTGAGCCCCAGAATAGGAAAGTAAGTCGGGGCCAGAAATTTGAAGTCCAGCAGCCTCAGATACATCTGGATGAGAGGTGGTGAGTGAGCTCACCATCCATCCCTGTCTGTGACTGAAGTCTCCCCCCTTCTCTCTCCTGCCTCTGAGTAAGTACACTAAGGCAAATCAGGGTTCTCAGAGCACCCCTTACATCAGATTTCTCCTTTACACCAGAGGCCACAGTGTTTCCCCTTTACATCAGAGTCTTCTCCGTACATCAGAGTTCTCAGGGTCCCTCCTTAAATCAGGGTTCCTAGAGCATCCCTTATGTTAGAGTTCTCCCTTACATCAGAGTCTGCAGAGTCCCCTATTACAGTGAAAGGGAACTCTGCGAGTTCAGATGTAAAAGGGGAACTATGTGGACTCTGATGTAAAGGGGGGGCTCTTGTTCTTAACTTCATATGATTAGAAATGTTATTTAATAGCAAAATATATATATATAGTTTATACTATAAAAAAAATTGCTGTGCGCCGCAAAAGTGTTCGGGTTTGACTTGAAGAAAAGGTGGCAACCCTAACTGTGGGCTGGATCTGTAGTGTCCACAGCGCTGCTCTGTAACAATTGCAGTCACAGTCATCCCTCCATACTCTGCCAATACTCTGCAATTCCCTGCCAATACCGTGCCAATAGTCTGCCATACCCTGTCAATACTCTGCCATACCCTGCCAATAGTGCTATACCGTGCCAATACCCTGCCAATACTCTACAATGCCCTGCCATGCCCTGCCAATAACGTGCCAATACTATGCCAATACCGTGCCAATACTCTGCCAATACTGTGCCAATACTCTGCCAATACCGTGACAATACTCTGCCAATACCGTGCCAATACTACGCCAATACCGTGCCAATACTCTGCCATACCCTGCCAATACTGCCATACCCTGCCAATACCCTGCCAATAACGTGCCAATACTCTGCCAATACTCTGCCATACCATGCCAATAGTCTGCCATACCCTGTCAATACTCTGCCATACCCTGCCAATACTGCCATACCCTGCCAATACCCTGCCAATAACGTGCCAATAACGTGCCAATACTCTGCCAATACTCTGCCATACCGTGCCAATACTCTGCCATACCCTGTCAATACTCTGCCATACCCTGCCAATACTGCCATACCATGCCAATACCCTGCCAATACTCTGCAATACCCTGCCAATAACATGCCAATACTCTGCCAATACCGTGTCAATACTCTGCCAATACCGTGTCAATACTCTGCCAATACCATGTCAATACTCTACCAATACCGTGCCAATACCGTGCCAATACTCTGCCAATACCGTGCCAATACTCTGCCAATATCGTGCCAATACTCCGCCAATACCGTGCCAATACTCTGCCAATCCTCTGCCATACCCTGCTAATACTGCCATACCGTGCCAATACCCTGCCATACTCTGCCAATACTCTGCAATACTCTGCCATACCCAGCCAATACTTGCCAATACCCAGTAATACCCAGCCATACTCAGCGATACCCAGTCATGCTCAGCCAATTATTATTTGCTGATCCGAAAAATGATCCAATCCGTGACTCTGATCCCAGGAACGATCCGTTTCGTGAGTTTTTTGAAAATATATATACACACACAAATATAAATATATACACACACAGATATATATATATATATATATATATATATATATACATATAAATATATGTATATATGTGTGTGTGTGTGTGTATATATATATATATACATATATATATATATATATATATATATATATATATATATATATAGAGAGAGAGAGAGAGAGAGAGAGAGAGAGAGAGAGATACATATATATACATATATATACATATATATATAATCTCTGTGTGTAATTGTATAGTTATTGTATTTGTAACCTGCTGTTGGTGTATTTTTCACTGCAGTTAAGAAAGTTTTTACTTTCATTTTTGGCCACGGGAGAAGGAAAAAGCTATTCTCTGGCAGAGATCTCCTGATATCTCCACCTCTGGGCTGGAGAAGCTAGAAAGGAGAACTTGAAAGAGAAGCACAGAGATAAAGTGGCATCTCTGTATACTAAACATGCCGTTTCTGTTGCAGTCAATGCAGCCGTTCTGTGTTCTGAGATGAGAAGAGAAAAAATAGTTCTCCAGCACTGATCTCGGTATATTAAACCTGCAATGCTCTGAGATAAGCAGAGATCATCCTGATCTCAGCTTATCAAATTTTACTAAACGGACACCTAAATTTAAATGATTCAGTGTATTGGAAACTTTTGCTAGTATGAAAAATCAGCACATCTTTTTTCAAATTATTATTTCTGCAGGTAAAAACATAAATTTTAAAAAAACATAATACTCTCATTTGTCAGCTCAATGCTGAAATCACAAACCTATTTATCTCCTTTAAAAAAGGCAACACATGAGTTTGTAGCGGAAATGATGCAGTGCAGTTCAGTCTCGGACAGGTAATGATTAAAGTAGTGGGAAGTAATGGCATCCTCACTAGATAATAGGATTTCAGATGGAGTAGCTTAGCCATGATTTTAACCAGGATTTAATTGAAAAAAAAAGGCTTTTATAGCTAATAAAGGCTTTAACTTTTTATTAATGAGGGGGAAAAAAAATCCTAAGTAGGAATGTCATGGCCCTTGCTTTTGGGTAGGACACTTGTTTTTAAAGTTGAAAATGTTCTCTTTAATACTGAATTTTGTTAAGATTCCCATGATTTTATAAAGTCATAAAACTTCCAACATGTTTTATAGTGAGTACTTTAGGGAATATTACTGTTATATAATTAATGTCTGCAGTATAAAATGACCCTAGATTGTTATACAAGCATAAAGGATATAATTATTATTTAATGGCTGAAACATCCGATTATATTTATTTCAATTAGCTACAGATGTGTAAAATAGGGGCACTTGTAAAATGTAAAAAGAAAATTTGATGTGATTTATAAAGAATTTTATAGAATTTTTGTGGTCGGCGTTCAGTTGATGATCACTTACTGGCTAATTTGCGTAATAAATTCTTAATGGCATTTTTAATGAAAACACTATGCCCAGGGCACACTCTTTAAAGAGAAAACATTTTCACTATTAGTGCCTTGGGCTATGTTATTGTAACTATGCACAATCTTTAACCACTTCAGCTCCGGACCAATAAACACCTTAAGGACCAGAGGTCTTTTTGCAATTTCGCACTGCGCTGCTTTAACTGGTAATTGCGCGGTCATGCAATATTGCACCCAAACGAAATTTGCGTCCTTTTCTTCCCACAAATAGAGCTTTCTTTTGATGGTATTTGATTGCCTCTGCGATTTTTTTTTTTTGCGATATAAATGGAAAAAGAGCGAAAATTTTGAAAAAAAAAGATATTTTCTTCTTTTTGTTATAAGAAAAATCGAATAAACTAAATTTTAGTCATACATTGAGGGCAAAATTTATTCAGCCACATGTCTTTAGTAAAAAAAATGTCAATAAGCGTATATTTTTTGGTTTGCGCAAAAGTTATAGCGTCTACAAACTAGAGTACATTTTCTGGAATTTACACAGCTTTTAATTTATGACTGCCGATCTCATTTCTTGAGGTGCTAAAATGGCAGGGCAGTACAAATCCCCCCCAAATGACCCCATTTTGGAAAGTAGACACCCCAAGGAAATTGCTGATGGGTATGTTGAGCCCATTGAATATTTATTTTTTTTGTCCTAAGGGATTGAATAATGACAAAAAAAAAAAAAATTGCACCCCAAAATATATTCCGCTACTTCTCCCGAGTATGGGGATACCACATGTGTGGGACTTTTTGGGAGTCTAGTCGCGCACGGCACCCCGAAAACCAATCACCACCTTCAGGATTTCTAAGGGTGCAAATTTTTGATTTAACTCCTCACTACCTATCACAGTTTCGAAGGCCATAAAATGCCAAAATAGCACAAAACCCCCCAAAATGACCCCATTTTGGAAAGTAGACACCCCAAGCTATTTACTGAGAGGCATGTTGAGTCCATGGAATATTTTATATTTTGCCAAAAGTTGCGGGAATATTACAAACTTTTTTTTTTTGCACCAAGTTGTCACTAAATGATATATTGCTCACACATGCTATGGGCATATGTGAAATGACACCCCAAAATACATTCTGCTGCTTCTCCTGAGTACGGGGATACCACATGTGTGGGACTTTTTGGGAGTCTAGTCGCGCACGGCACCCCGAAAACCAATCACCACCTTCAGGATTTCTAAGGGTGCAAATTTTTGATTTAACTCCTCACTACCTATCACAGTTTCGAAGGCCATAAAATGCCAAAATAGCACAAAACCCCCCAAAATGACCCCATTTTGGAAAGTAGACACCCCAAGCTATTTACTGAGAGGCATGTTGAGTCCATGGAATATTTTATATTTTGCCAAAAGTTGCGGGAATATTACAAACTTTTTTTTTTTTGCACAAAGTTGTCACTAAATGATATATTGCTCACACATGCTATGGGCAGAAGTCAAATTACACCCCAAAATAAATTCTGCTGCTTCTCCCGAGTACGGGGATACCACATGTGGGGGACTTTTTGGGAGCCTAGCCACGTACGGGACCCTGAAAACCAAGCACTGCCTTCCGGATTTAAATATAAAATGCTACCAAAAAACCTGTTAGCGATGGCAGGGATCAGGCCTGACTCTGCGATCGCTGCAGTTATGTGTTTAGTGTTTTGTAAGTGACAGTGATCGATCGATACTGCACTTGGGTGGGCTGGGCAGAGGGGCAAAACGCAGGTGCTAGCAGGTATCTGGGCTGATCCCGCTAACAATGCGTTTTTTTGGAACCCTAAACTGCTGGGGACGCTAGTATAGATCTGATCAGATCAGATATTGATCGGTTCAGATTCTATAGCACTACGGGAGGTGTATGCTTTGCGTGTGGGTGTTAGCGGTACTGGCACTAACCTAGCGCTGCCTGGGGCGACGCAGACCCTGACCCTAAAACCTAATTGATATCACCCGCCGGGTGATCAGGGGGTTAAACCTTTATTGGGTAATAAATGGTGGGTGCCCTGATGCTATAAAAAACAAACTAACCAGAGTCACCCGTAACACTTATACGGTGATCAGTGGTGAAAGGGTTAACTAGGGGCAATCAGGGGGTTCAAATTTTTATTAGGTAGTATATGGGGGTCCCTGGCGCTATATAAAAACCTGACGGGGAACCTAAATAACTAACTGGCTAACCAGCGTCACCAGTGACACTTATACTGTGATCGCTGGTGAAAGGGTTAACTAGCAGCAATCAGGGGGTTAAAACCATTATTGGGTAGTATATCGGGGTACCTAGCGCTATAAAAACCTGGCGGTGAACCTAAAAAAATAACTAGCTACCTAGCGACACTAGCGACACTGATGCAGCGATCAGAAAAATTATCGCGGGGGGGCGTGGCTTGGAGCCGAGACGAAATGGCCGCTTGCTAGAAGAGCTCCATCCGCGGGAGTCCTCTAATCAGCCCTTATACAGGAGCAACATCAGCCAGTGGATGGGGAAATCACGGGGACAGCGTTCGCTGTCCCGCTCGCGCTCCCCGAGGAGTTCCGAGGTGCAGACGGGGCACGGAATACCGGAACTATTCCGTCCCCGCTCACGCGAGGCCGAGGCTTCATCTCGGGCCTACCCGGAGGCCGCATCTCCTTCTAGGAGTTCTACGCCGGCGGAGCTTTCCCCGCGAACGGAGGGATCGCCCAGCCCACATGCCAGACAGGCCCTCACAGTAGCAGACCTCCGGGATATGGCCACTGACATAAAAAACTCCCTCTCAGCAGCTATAGGGGAGCTCCGCAGAGATTTACAGGCCATGCACACCAGAATCTCTGGTGTGGAAGAAGTGTCAGCCCGCCATGAATCCGCCATCAGGCAGCTGCAGCACACCTCCTCCTCCTACAACATGCAACTGAGAGATGCTAACAGGTACATGGAGGACCTCGACAACAGGGGGCGCCGCCACAACTTGAGGGTAAGAGGCATCCCCGAGACTGTTGAACCCACACGCCTGACTCAGGCCACTACACAGATTTTTAATGATGTCCTAGGCAGACCCCCGGATACTTCCCTGGACTTTGAACGATTACACAGAGCCTTGAAACCTAGGGGCAGAGATACAGACCCCCCCAGAGACGTTGTCTGCTGTTTAGTTAATTTTAAAACCAAAGAGGAAATTCTGAGGAAGGCTAGAGACAGAAGACAGTTGCTGTTCCAAGGCACAGAAGTAAAGATTTTCCAGGACCTGTCTCCCGTGACACTACAAAACAGGAGAGATCTGCGCCCCCTTTTGGAGGTTTTGCGCCGCAAAGGCATTCCCTACAAATGGCGATTCCCTTTTGGACTCTCAGCATCTGTTTCCGGTCGCACCGCCATTTTGCGAGTACCAGAAGAACTGAGCAGGTTCTGCGATGTATTGCAGTTGCCCCCGGTGGAGCTACCTGATTGGTACAAAGCTTTCCGGTCCACTCATCTCCGCAGATCTGACTCGATGGACACCATCCCAGAGAGAGATGATTTCCATATCAGAAGACGCAGATCTTCGTCACCGGACCCGCTCCAGCAGAGAGATCGTGGAGACAGGGCCTACAATAGCCCCACTGCCTCACCGGCTCACAGGCGAGCGCGACCAGATGACCCCTAAACTCAGCACCATTTTCATTCTTTCAATCGGCAGGATCGCGTGCCTTGGTTCGTCCTGTTAGAGACTCTCATTTGCCTCAGTCGCTTCTCAGTAGATCTTCCCTCGCCCCCTCCCGAATTGGAGGGCCGAAGAGTCACAGTCATTGCTTCACTCACTCATTTGCCCCCTTTTTTTTTTTTTTCCTTTTTTTTTTTTTTTGTGGGTTATCTTACCCCCCCCCTCCAACCAAATTATCCCACGAGATTACAGCTGTTTTTACCTAACTTGACATGTTGCCGTTTTCAGTTGACGATTATTGAGCAAGTTTTTCAGGTTGGGGAGTTCGCGGATTGATTAAGTCCGCATACGTCAAGGCTGGATATAGCTAGCCAAGGGACCCCCCCTTTTTTTTTTTTTTTTTTTATACCACCGCCTCCCGCCAACATGTAGAGGACGTCTCCTGCAAGTATTCATACGATTTGATATCACGGACCATTGTTTCTCGTATGGGATAGGCAGCGGAGTACTTCCTGCCTATTTTAATCTGCTTTGATGACTATGTGGGGGCGGGAGGAGGGGGGGCAGGGGTGGGAAATTGGTACGCTATGTGTCCGGTCCAGTATAAGATAGCACATAGAGTTACCGGGATGAGGGGGACTGTTAGATGCAGATTAACTATTGTATTTTACATTCACCTCACGGCCTCACTTTCTGCATTAGCAGCAATGTTCCGAGGCGTTGTGCTGTTTTTGGGCCCCCTAGTGTTGTTCTGTTTTATTTTTGTTTTCCTATTGTTGCTGTTTCACTGTTCTGTTTTTCACAGGCTACGTAGTCATGGTGATGCAACCTAACATTTTGTCCCCTCTTGCTTAGTATAGCGAGCTCCTGCCAAACCTACAGACGCCTTCCAAGGACTCCCGCTGGACCGAAACTGAAAGGACTTCTTCTCGGACGACCTTCCACGCACTCGCACGACAGACGGACTCTCCGACTGTTGACCCTTTCCGGACTTACCACACTAGGTCAGGGTAAGGTAGCTGTGCTACACATCCCTCCGGCTCTCTTTCTTCTTTGTTCCCTTTTTTCCCCTTCTTTCTCTCTTATTCTTCCTGCTTTTTCCTCCCCTCTATCCCCCTCCCCACTCTCTCTCCTATACCCCTTTGCCTCTTCCTCCCCACATACTTCTCTCCGGCCTCCCCTGAACCGCACGCCACTTCGCGAGGGGCGGTTATCCTTACTAGTGCTGGGCTTACACCTTACACCTAACTATCCGCGCTCCTTCCCACCTGACTTTGAGGAGCCCGAATTGCGGATCACAGGGACTAGCCACATTTTCACAAGCGTTCCCACACAATCTACTTTACGCAACCATGTCCAACCTGACTCCTACACTAGGCCCCGATACTCTAAAAATTTGGTCTCAAAATGTGAAGGGCCTTAACATCCCAGAAAAACTTAGCCAGGTCCTTAACCTTTTATCCAAGCAGAAAGTAGATATAGCATTCCTACAGGAAACGCACTTCCGTGCTGGACAGGTCCCTAACCTACTAAACCGAAAATTTTCTACGGCTTACCATTCTACAAACCCCTCTGCAAAAACTAAGGGTGTCTCAATCCTCATCGCTAAGAATATCCCATGGCAGTGGGAGGATTCACTTATAGACCCTGATGGCAGATTTGTCTTTTTGAAGGGAACCATTCATAATAAACCAGTTACATTAGCGAGCGTATACAGCCCTAACACGGCGCAGGTCAGCTTCTTCCGAAAGGTCGTTGACCTTCTTACGAACTTCCAGGCGGGAATGACGATTCTGGGCGGTGACTTTAATGTGGTACTCCAACCCCTCCTAGACTCATCGTCGGGTACGTCCTCCATTCCCTATAGATCTCTACGACAGATCAGGACTTTACTACAGGCTCTTACTTTGCACGATGCTTGGCGCACTCTACACCCTACCACAAAAGACTACACCTTTTTTTCTGCACCACACAATCGGTATTCCAGGTTAGACTACCTTTTCATTTCTCAAAGAGATCTCCCTCTTCTCCAATCAGCGAGGATCGAACCACTCCTTTTTGCAGATCACAACCCGATCTCCATGCTCCTTACATTCCCGATTCAAAATAGGACCACGAAAATCTGGCGCTTGGACGCTTCCCTCCTTTCCTCTGAGATAGATCTGAATGCTATTTCCTCAAGCCTAACTCATTACTTCCAAGAAAATACCACACCCGGGATCTCTCCTATTACGATCTGGGAAGCCCATAAGTGTACTATAAGGGGGAAATTTATAGAACTTGCTGCACTGCGGAAAAAAGCGAACCAAGCCCTTATCTCTGAATTAGTCCACAAAATCCAACAGCTCGAACGAGCCCACAAACGCTCATTAGCTCAGGCCACACTTCAAGACTTGACTGACACGAGAAAGCTCCTACAGGAGGCGTTGAACCGTAAATCCCACCGTAAGTTCATTCTTAACCAGAAACTGTTCTACGAACAGGGCAATAAAAATGGCAGACTTCTGGCCCAAGCCATTCGTACTAAGCGCTTGTCCACTACAGTTCACACCATTAAGGATCCAGGGGGCACGGCACACACATCACCGGAGGGTATAGCATCTCAATTCGAATCTTACTATAAAAGCCTCTACAACTTACACAACCCAACGTTTACTCCTTCGTCCCAAAAACACAGGGAAATGCTCCTTACGAACTTTTTGGAAAAATACAGCCCTGGAAAGATTTCTGGTGAACTAGCCTCTGAGTTGGATAATCCCATCTCTGAGCTGGAGCTCAAGCAGGCTATCAAGCAATTAAAACCGGGCAAAAGTCCGGGGCCGGATGGTCTGTCTGCCCCCTATTATAAAGCTTTCACTGAGATCCTCACTACACCCTTTCTGCGGGCCTTTAATTCCCTTAGTAACTCGGAACTACCATTCCATCGGCTCCTAGATGCACACATCACGGTCATCCCCAAACCAGGGAAAGATACTTCATCGGTCACCAGTTATAGACCCATTTCTCTACTCAATTCCGACATCAAGCTCTTCGCCAAAATATTAGCCAACCGCTTACTCCCAATCCTCCCCTCTCTTATCGGCAAATATCAGGTGGGCTTTGTCCCTGGCAGGGAGGCCAGGGATAATACTACCAAAGCCATCAACCTTCACCACTGGCTCACGTCCTGTAATGAAAGGGGTTTTTTCCTGTCACTGGATGCTGAGAAGGCATTTGACAGGTTGGCCTGGGATTATTTAGCTTCGGTACTCCGACACCTAGGTCTACCCAACAGACTGCTGACCTTGATCCTGTCCCTCTATACCACTCCCACTGCATCCATAAGGGTCAATGGCCACCTGTCAAATGCCTTCGACATCCGAAATGGAACAAGACAGGGATGCCCTCTATCCCCGATTCTATTTATCTTGACGCTCGAGCCTCTCCTTCGGCGCTTACATTCCAATGAAGACATTCGGGGAATTCAGGTAGCAGGACACACTCATAAATTAGCGGCATTCGCGGACGACATCCTTTTGTTCCTTAGTGAACCGCTAACGTCTATCCCTAATTTGCTCAAGGACTTTGAAGCCTTTGGCAAACTATCCAACTTGAAAATTAATTTTTCAAAGTCCAATGCTTTAAACATCACTTTACCTACCGAAATAGTTTCACAATGTCAAATAGCGTTCCCTTTCTCATGGAAACAGGACGCTATCACTTATTTAGGAATTCAACTTCCCAAGCATTTGTCCAACCTATACTCTAATAATTTCCTCCCGCTGTCACGCTCCATTACTGAAGATCTACGACGCTGGGACAAACCCCACTTCTCCTGGTTTGGCAGAGCAGCCATTCTCAAGATGAATGTGCTCCCCAGAGTCCTATATCTTCTACAGACAATTCCCATTCAAATCCCTGCCTCCTTTTTCGTGCTCCTCAAACGTGCGTTCACACAATTTTTATGGAAACATAAACGCCCGAGAATCAGTTATACTCAACTTACCAGCCCTAAAACCGCAGGAGGTATAGGTCTCACGGATCTCAAACTGTATTCCCTTGCCTGCCAAATGGTCAGAATCTTTGACTGGTCAGCTCATGGGTCAGATAAGGACTGGGTCTCCATAGAAAATGCTTTCTCGAACATCCCTGTCAAGCACACGCCCTGGATCCCCACTTCCTCTGTACCTAAGGCCCTGAAAAGCCACCCGCTAGTGCACGCTACACTGCTTAACTTTAAGGAAGCATGTAAAAAATTTAAGGTCTCATCTAATTCGGGGCCCCTCACGCCTATTCGGCTTAACCCCGCGTTCCCCCCAGGCATGTCTGTAAACTTCCTTAAAAATAACTGGCCACATGCAGAACTGTTGGCGCATCAGTTTTACCAAAATGGGGAGATCCTGGATTACTCGACTCTTCCGACAGATGGGGATATTCCCCCTGTTCCCAAATGGTCTTACTTGCAAATACGCCATTTCCTTAGAAAAGTTCACAGAGAGGCTGATCTCTCTAGACAGCTGACGCCTTTTGAGACTCTCTGCTCTCAAGCCGCGCCCAAGCGCCACCTAATTTCGGAGGTCCACTCGCTCCTCTCCCAGCCAGCATCCTCGAAACATTGGAAAGCATGTCTAGCTTGGGAAAGGGATCTGCAAATGGAGTTCTCAGAAGCAGATTGGGAAAAAATTTACATCATTACGCACAAAGGCTCCCTGAACGTACATACCCAAGAAAACAATTTTAAACTTATTTCTAGATGGTATCGAACACCGGCTTTAATTAACAAATATGACCCTGAGATCCCTAACAAATGCTGGAGGTGCTCTGATACTGACGGATCCCTACTACACATATGGTGGTCGTGTCCCCGTCTCCAGAATTTCTGGACCCAGGTGCATGGAATAGCTAGCTCCATTACTGACAGCCCTATTGATTTTACAGCAGCCCACATGCTCCTACACCACACTCCAATCCCAAACCGCTCCTATATGCACTCACTAGGCTTGCACCTACTCAACGCTGCCAAATTGTGCATCCCCATCCATTGGGGATCTCCCACTGTTCCCTCCACCTCTGACTGGTTAAAAAGGGTGGCTAAAATAGCTGAAATGGAGGAACTCATTTACATTGCCAAAGACTCACCGCACAAATTCGCACAGATCTGGGATAAATGGACGACTTTTCAAAGCTGTCACCCCTTGAGCTTAGGGGCCAACCAGACTAGTCTCCCACTTAGCGGGTGAACGCTTGTCTAAATTGGGTAACCCTATCTGCCTCGAATCACCCCGATCGCGCGGTCCCGGGATATGTAGGCCAGCCCGCTTTATCGTTTTTCCCCCTCATTCTGCACACGGACACTTGGGGGAGCCCGGAGAGAAATCCCTCCTCCCCAACCGGGGCTCCTACTCCCTATCCCCCCATCCCCTTCTTTTTTGTCCTTCCTTTCATACCTGCTCTTTCCCTCTTTCCTTCTTTCATTTGACTTGACTACCCCCCTGTATGGGGTTTAGACTTTTGACGCAGACACCCATCCCGAGAATGGTTGACGACTTCGCACTGACTATGTGTACCCCTCCCCAGCCCCCTGCGCCTCTCTTATGGCTGCTGTTTTACCACCCTTCCTCCACTTCACTCCACTACTCACTGGGGTTCTTGACCGATTGCCATGGGAGACTGAAAATCCCCGTGTTGAGCTACATTGTAACTGAACTGCGACCCCCTTACCGCTTCCTGTGCTTGCATTCGTGGTGAGGAAAAGGAAAGGAGTAGAGGCGTAGGGGACATAACATTGTGTTTAGTTTTAATAGGAGATGCTGGGTAGGACTCACCTCTGCTCTCCAATAGGAAACCTTGTCCGATTTGACTGTTCACATGTTTTATCTATGCCATTGTTATTGTCTGTGATACCAACTTGTACTTTTCTCATTTTGTACATCAAGTCTTACCTGTTATACCTCTTTCTTTGAAAATAAATAAATATTTTATGGAAAAAAAAGAAAGAAAAATTATCGCTTAGTGACACTGGCAAAAGGGGGTGAAAGGGTTAACTAGTGGAAATCAGGGGGTTAAAACCATTATTGGGTAGTATATCGGGGTACCTAGCGCTATAAAAACCTGGCGGTGAACCTAAAAAAATAACTAGCTACCTAGCGACTGTAGCGACACTAATGCAGCGATCAGAAAAACGATCGCTTAGTGACACTGGCAAAAGGGGGTGAAAGGGTTAACTAGCGGCAATCAGGGGGTTAAAACCATTATTGGGTAGTATATCGGGGTACCTAGCGATATAAAAACCTGGCGGTGAACCTAAAAAAATAACTAGCTACCTAGCGACACATGCAGCGATCAGAAAAATGATCGCTTAGTGACACTGGCAAAAGGGGGTGAAAGGGTTAACTCTAGGGGCAATCAGGGGGTTAAATCTTTATTGGGGGGTGATAGGGGGCTACCCTGGACCTAACACTAACTGTCCTGACAGTTTTTACTGTCACAACTGACACTGAATGCATTGATCAGTAAAGAAATGATCAATGCAATCAGTGACACTGTGACTGGGGGGGGAGGGGGGGCGGGGGGGGATCGGGGGGCGATCGGGGGGGGATCGGGGGGGGGGGGTTTGTGTGCCTGTGTGTACCTACATGTCAGTGTAGTGTTGGTGCACACTTACTATTAGTCTTCTCCTCGTAGTCCGGTCAAAAAGACCGCCCTGAGGAGAATGACATCACTTCCTCCTTCCTGTGTAAACAATACACAGTGGGAGGAAGCTTCTCATTGGCCAGGAGCGATCCAGAGGGGGTGGCCGAAAACCAACGGCCATCCCCTCATCACGGAGCGCTCCTGGAGCGAACCGGACCGTCGTATCCAACGGGAGGGGGTCCGATCGGACCCCCCACCCGCTGGAAGGCAGGCACGTACATCTACGTGATTGTGCCTGCCTGTGCCATTGTGTTCACGTACATTGGCAATACGGCGGTCCTGAAGTGGTTAAAAGAAAATATAACCACAAGACCCACATAAATAGCATATACTTACCTTCACATGTTGTCAGATATGCTGCTGAAATTGTCACTCTGTTTCGTAGGGACAAAATGTTTGTATATCACTTGTTTATTCAATGAAATTGTGTAAGTGCCGGTTCACAGTGGGCAACCTGTCAGGTGTATTAGCCACCTGACAAGTCGCACTTCATTCAGTGCAATGGAACCATTCTATTTGAAGCAACTCAAGTTGCTCTGACTTAGAAAAAGCTTCATGTACTACTTGGGGGCGACTTCGGAACGGTTAACATTTACTTAACTAATAAAGTCATGCTGTGCTGGGCGACTTCAGAGTCGAGCGACTTTGAAGCCGTCTCAATGTGAACAGGCACTAATGGTGATACACTAGGTTGGTCCGCCCTCTTTTTGTTGTAGTTTTCAGGGGTCATAACCCTACCTTACTCTAAAATGAAAACAAAATGTTTCCTTTAATTCTACTTTAACTGTGACAATCCTTTCCCTGTTGCCAGTGACTTTGATTTGTGAAACCATGTCACTGTGGATCAAATCCCTTAATGCACACCCTTCCATCATACATACAAATCTTCATGCCCTAAGGTAAATGTCACAAAATGTTTAGAGCCCTGTGTCTCAGCCTTGATGGCCTCTTACAAGCATCCAAGCTTGAGTCTCACATAGAGTTTATGTTTGCTTATATGCAACGGGTATTTGAGCTATGTGGGACCTCAAGGATACATTCGGGGAACATCTAATACACTTATTATTTATGGCAAAATGTCTCTTAAGGCATGCCTTTCTCAATGTCATTCCTGATGGTACTGATGGTAAGAATGCACTTCTCCCTCAATTCAGGAGATCTGTTGATGGGGCAACAGAATCATAAACATTATCTACCACCGAAGTAGTACCTCTTGGGGACCAGAGTCTACCTCCAGCTCAAACCACAGATTCTTGAAGTCAAAAGCCCTCTTTATCTGCTCAGTCTTCTACATTAGGGGGCACCCCTATTTGGCAATTGAGGATCTGTTTTCTCCTCCTACTGGGTCCTTTTGTATTTTACCTCCTTACAGTTTGGATGGCTTGGCTTCCCCATGTAGCCTCCACTCTAGACCCTTGAATAAGGCACCTCCTTCAGCTGTCCACACCTTAGGATCTCTAATTTCTGTTTCAATAGGAACCTATTGTCCTCCAACAGTTCTGGACCCTACTCACAGTACTGACACATTTGTGCCTTTTCCCGGCATGCCCATGAAATATTCAGGAGACACCCCCCTCATGTCTGCAGTCTCTAACCATCACTTGTATCATGCCTGCAGTCTCTGACCATCTTATGTATCATGTCTGCAGTCTCTAACCATCACTTATATTATGTCTGCAGTCTGTACACACGATCTGACTTTTTGACAACAAACATGCAAATTAGCTGTTTTGGAGCAACATCTGACCACGTGTACACTCCATCGGACAAACTTTTTTGGTTTTCGTCTGACTTTTGTTGGCTGTGCGAATAGGCAAACTTTTTGACAACATAAGCCGATGGAGCAAAGTCCGATCGTGTGTGCACAAAACCATCGGACTTTAGTCCAAAGTACAAACACGCATGCTCGGGAGCAAGGACCAGCACGAAGAGATCGATCTTATAAAACTAGCGTTCGTAATGTAGATAGCATATTTGTGATGTGTCAAATTATGAATTTTCTAAATGCAGCGCGCATTCTCTTCTTTTTAATGGCTTAATAATAAATATGATTTGCTGGTGATACTGACAAAGTACTAACAAACATATTTTACATAGGATTTTTGTTCTAATGACATCATTAAAAATAGAAAATAAATGTTGGCCATTTTGTTTATTGTGCATTCACAACATAAATAAATTCTTAAATTATTAGACATACTCTCTGTCATTACAATTCTAAATTTAAAATTATAAACCAAAAGAGCAAATGATACACCGAAAAATAAAAAAAATAGCCTATTAAATCATACTCAAATCAAAAAATACAACATGCTAAATTAGTAGCCCCTAAACTCCCCAGACCACTGGCCTTGTTGTGCATCCTGGGGCTGATTTTGCCACTGACCACCATGCTGCTAAGGTGGGTGGGCTTGCTGGGGTGGGTAGGTTTGCTGAGGTGGGTAGGTTTGTTGTGGAGCAGGTAAAGGTGTGTGGTCCAAATTACACACATGCGATTTGGTGGTTAGCTCACATTTCCTGCCCTTGCTGAGGAGCTGGATGATGATACCCTCACATAGCTTCCTGATCTGGGTACATTTCACGGAGCTTATTAGCTGTAAAACAGACAGACCCTTCAGCACTATCGGGTGCTGTGGTGATCACAGAAGTAGCCCTAGTTAGGAAGTCAGCTGTGGCCTCATCCAGGTGGTGGCTCTTTCTGGCCCTTTTTTTGGGAGGACACAGAGGAGGGATTCTGCACTGGCTGCTGGGCCCAGCCTCTTCTTGGCTTAAAGGTTCCTGTGTGTGAAAAACCAACATCATTTAAATTTTTGGTCATCAAACACAAACACTTTTCAGCTGATGACTTTTTTCATTTGGAATGTGTCCAAATAGTAAAGACTATTATTATGACTCCAGCATTTCTCATTCTTCTCCAAATCCTTTTTGGCCACTACTTGTCTATTGATATGGAACTCACTTTTTTAAGACAACTAATTATTAGGCATACTATCATCTAATTAACAACATATATATATTTTAGCCAAGCTTTTAAACAATACTATACCTGGGTCAAGCTGAGCTCCTCCTCCTCTTCATCCTGTGTAGGATCAGGCTCAGTATCGGTGGCCTCAGCTGATGTGGAGGGTAGTGTAGAGAGAGATCTGCGTGGTACCGTTTGATCCTTTAAAAATGGAGGCTGTTAAAATACCATAGCTTGGGAACATAGACATCTTCGGCTGCTGCTCCAGATTTTTTGGATTCATCTATCTTCTTTCGTTCCCTGTTGTACATGCTTCTGAGGCCTCCAATTTTTGTCTTGCTCAAACTGTAGGTTGCTCTGAGGTACACAGCTTTTTCTAATTCCACCAGTTGCTCAATTGCTGCCATCCTCTTGGTTTTATTGCAATAGTCCATTTTATAGTCAGATCGGACCTATATACAGACCGCGTGTTAGCTTGACATACACAAGGCATGCGTGAAACTCTGCTTGCATCGCCCGCCCCTGACGTTCCATTTCTCTAATATTCCCCGCCCCTTCTCTCTTCGGTGCGCAGTCCGAGCAAACATGGTGGATACACAGATGCTGGCCAATGTGTCATCCAGTGAGGAGGAATCCCGATCCCAATCTAGGAGGAGGAGATTTAAGGCCACCAACATAGTCTTTGAAGAAATGGTGGAGATGGTGGAGATTTTGCGCAGGGAGGATTACGATGGGAAACATGGCCTATACATGCATGCAAATTTGGTAAAGGACCAAATCCTGAGTAGAGATGTGAGCACTTTGGAGGAGAAGTTTGGGGTACAACAGTCCAAAGACCAATTAAGGAAGTGCTGGTCCATCATTAAACTGAGGGAGTCGGATCAATATCTCAAAATAAAGAAGGTGCTTCGAAAAAGTAAGTACCTGTCGTGTGTTCCTATTATAAATAGTAACTTGCATGCTGCTCCTTAAACCGTTCGTATGTATGAACCACCATTTGTAGTCAGGAACCCCGTTCGTAGGGCAATTGTTTATCAATAAATACGATGCCTTTAGCTGACACAGGGTTATGACTGTTTTGGTGATGATAATTTGTCATATTGAGTGAAGTTTAAAACATTATTGTTTAGCTGTCTTTGAAATTTGAATTAATTGCTAAATAGATTCAGTGGAATGTAAGGAGAGGGCATTCACAACCTGTTTCCACATCTGGACTCAGGAGCACTAGTGTGCGACATCAGAGAAACTTGGGCAAGAAAGGTTAAGTATTTCAGTTTGGTTAAAAGGGAATTTTAATCATGTCTTCAACTTGGATCTCTTCATAAAGAGACAATTGTACACCACCTCAAAGCAATGTTTCATATTCCTAGTTCTGGACTCAAATATCTGTGTGCTAAGTATACCTTTTGTTTCATTCTCATAGGGGAAAAAAGACTCAGACAACAGGATCCCAGGGACCCCCAACCTCACCGGGTGTCATGGTCGTCCCGGTGGTCCAATGGCACATGGGAGACCTGCCCGCAGGATCCCCTTGCTGAGAACTTGTCGGTATCCTTGGGCGCGCGTTAGCACGAACGGACGCACGCGGGTGCGCGTGGGTAGGAACGGGCGCACGCGGATGCGCGATGCTACGAACGGGCGCACGCGGGTGCGCGATGCTACGAACGGGCACTCGCGGGTGCGCGATGCTACGAACGGGCGCTCGCGGGTGCGCGATGGTACGAACGGACGCACGCGGGTGCGCGGGGTCACGAACGGGCGCGCGGTTACCCGTAGGGGCGCGCAGACTCGTCGTGCGACCGTTTTTGGAGCCCAAAGGGCTACTTAAGGAATCTGCCACTGTGCCTCCTTACTGTCCAGTCTACAGCGTGTCTGGTTATTTTGCTATTTGCTATCTGTTTGCTTCTGATTCCTGTTACCCGGCCTGTTCCTGACTACGTTTGCTTGCTGCCTGCCACCGACCTCCTGCCCATCTGACTACGCCTCTGCCTCTTCCTGTGTACTGTTGTTGCCCGCCTGTTACTGACCCGGCTTGTACTCGACTCTGTTGACTGCCACCTGCTGTTCCAGTCTGATCGCCTGTGCCTGCTGCCATCTGCTGACTGCCACCTGCTGTTCCAGTCTGATCGCCTGTGCCTGCTGCCATCTGCTGACTGCCACCTGCTGTTCCAGTCTGATCGCCTGTGCCTGCTGCCATCTTCTGACTGCCACCTGCTGTTCCAGCCCATCTACCTGTGCCCGCTGTCGTCCACGTTCCTACCGGCTTGCCGGGTGTCTTCTACCCAGTGTCTCTGTGGATCCTTCGCTTCTGTTGGTTCGGATCTACCCTACACCAGCCTGGCACTTTTGCCCTCTGAGCTCTTGAATTCCTGTTCCCACTTTCAGGGGTTCTCGAGCCAGAGGCTTACGAGAAGCCGCTCCCTGCATTCTGGGGTCTCATACCAGGTACGTGACAGTACTGGACAGCCATGTCCGAGCCCACGCAGGGAGCCTCCCCTATGGACGAGCTCTGCCGCCACTTAGCTGGACTTACCCAGGCGGTGAAGAACCTGCAGGAAGGCTACGGCCAACTGGAAGAACGAGTCCCTATCTGCTTCTACACCAGCCGTCCCCGGATCTTCTGCTCCACCTTCGGTGGTGATGATGCCGCCCGAACCTAGGGTCCCTACTCCGGAAAGATTCTCCGGCAAACGGAGTAAATTCAGAGCTTTTCGTAACTCCTGTGAACTCTTTTTTGCCTTGCAACCGAGGACTTTTTCCCTCGAGGCTACCAAAGTGGGGTTTGTCATTTCTCTGCTGACAGACGAACCCCAGGCCTGGGCCCACCGTCTCCTGGAACGGAAAGATCCATCTCTAGATACTCTGAATGCCTTCTTTATAGCTATGTCTCGGTTGTATGAAGACCCTCAGCTAGCTGCCACCACAGAGGCAGTTTTACACGCACTACAACAAGGTCGCAGGCCCGTGGAGGATTATGTGTCGGAATTTAGACACTGGAGCTCCGACACGGACTGGAACAATTGTGCTTTACGATACCAGTTTCGCATTGGGTCTTTCAGAGTCTTTGAAAGATGAACTGGCCCGAGTGGGTACCCCTGAGACCCTGGAAGCCCTCATAGATCTATCCATTCAAATAGACAGACGCCTAAGAGAGCGTCGCCTGGAGCGTTCTTCCACAACCTCTCGTCCTGTCTGGATGTTACCACGCGTGCCACGCTCCACCCATTCAGCCCCTCCTGCTCCTGCCACGGCTGCACTGGACTCTCCAGAACCCATGCAGCTGGGGTTGCTCCGACCTTCTTTGACAACCGAGGAGCGCCAACGTCGCCGGGCCGGCAACCTTTGCCTCTACTGCGGAGAACCGGGACATTTTGTTCGCACTTGCCCTGCTAAACTTCGTAAGTGCTTCTCCATCTCTCCTGCTTCTCCACCCATTTTGTCGAATAACACTTCTCATTTGGCTGTTCCTATTCTTTTGCAGCTCCCAGGAGGGAATATCCAAACCAGCGCAATAATTGACTCTGGGGCTTATAGTGGCTTTGTGGATTTGTCCTTCGCCTTAAAGAATAACATTCCTCTTCGGCCTAGGGTGAAAGGACTTTCGGTGTATCTGGCCGATGGCTCTACTCTTAAGTCTGGACCAGTGACTCAGGAGACTTCTCCGCTGCTTGCTACCATTGCTGGGACTCACCAGGAGCTTTTGTGCCTAGATGTTATCAAGTCTCCTTTGTTTCCTGTCATACTAGGCATGCCTTGGTTGAGAGCTCACAACCCACGTATTAATTTGATCTCAGGAAGAATCGAGTTTCCTTCTTCTTACTGCCTTCAGCATTGTTTTCCGGTTGTCAGCAAAGACTCTTCTTCCCTACTCTGCTTGGAACCGGACGCTGAGGTCCGACAAGCTGTACCCAAGGTCTATCACAGCTTCTTGGATGTGTTTAGTAAGAAGGGCGCTGAAACCCTACCTCCACATAGGCCATATGACTGTCCGATAGAATTGCTTACTGGGGCAGAGATTCCTTTCGGAAGAATTTTTCCATTATCTGAAGCGGAATTGGGGACCCTGAAATCCTATTTGGACGACAACCTGGAGAAGGGATTCATTCGACCTTCCACCTCCCCGGCGGGTACAGGGATCTTCTTCGTTGAAAAGAAGGACCATTCCCTGCACCCATGTGTGGATTATCGGGTACTTAATAAAGTCACTATCAAAAACCGTTACCCCATGCCGTTAGTGCCCGAACTGTTTCAGAGACTGGGATCAGCTGAAGTATTTTCCAAGTTGGATCTTCGGGGTGCCTACAACCTCGTCCGCATTCGGAAGGGTGATAAATGGAGGACCGCCTTCCGTACACGTTTCGGGCACTTTGAATATTTAGTCATGCCTTTTGGTCTGTGCAACGCCCCTGCCACAGTCCAACACTTTGTAAACGACATTTTCAGAGACTACATTGATCTGTTTGTAATTATCTATCTGGACGATATTTTGATCTTTTCCTCCACTCTAGCTGAACATCGGGAACATGTAAGAAACGTCTTATCTCGACTCCGTCTTCACGGGCTGTATGCCAAGCCTGAAAAGTGTGTCTTCGAGCAACGAAGCATCCAGTTCCTCGGTCTGATCATCTCAGTGGAAGGTATTGAGATGGACCCCAAGAAAGTTTCCGCTATCCGGGACTGGCCTGCTCCTTCTGACAAGAAGGGGGTCCAACGATTTGTGGGGTTCGCTAATTTTTACAGGAAATTCATTAAGGGGTTTTCCTCCATCATTTCCCCCATCACCGGACTGACCAAACAGGGTCTAAAGTTTCAATGGACTCCCGAAGCGCAAGAGGCCTTTAAAACCCTGAAAGACTTGTTTGTGTCTGCCTCAGTCTTAAAGCACCCCGACTCAACTCTGGCATATATCCTTGAAGTGGATGCCTCAGAAATAGCGGTCGGGGCAGTGCTTTCCCAGAGACAAGGGCCTAAATCCCTTCTGCACCCAGTCGCATTCTTTTCTCGCAAGCTATCTGATGCGGAAAGAAATTACGACGTTGGTGATCGTGAGCTACTGGCGATTAAGGCGGCACTCGAAGAATGGTGCTATCTTCTTGAGGGTGCTATCCACCCGATCCTTGTTTATACCGACCATAAAAATTTAGAATATCTAAAGACTGCTAAGAGACTGAGACCACGACAGGCCAGGTGGGCACTCTTCTTCACCAGATTTTCGTTCCACATCACCTACCGTCCAGGATCTAAGAACACCAAACCCGACGCCCTGTCCCGCATGTATAGCGAACCAGAAAGTCCTTTGTCCCCGGACACCATCCTTTCTTCAGGGAACTTCCTCTTGCTCCAGGGGGACTTACTGTCTCAAATCAAGCAGGCTTATACGAGTAATGTTCTTCCGCCTGACACTCCTCTACTGTCCAGGGATGACCTCCTTTGGTACAAAGATAAGATCTACATCCCTCAGGAAGTGCGAGTCTTGGTTCTGAGTTCCTGTCATGACCATTTGCTGGCTGGCCATTTTGGGGTACATAAGACCGTTGAACTGCTTCAACGTACGTTCTGGTGGCCACAGTTGAAGAAGGATTGCAGGGAATATGTGGAGGCATGTGCCACCTGCATTCGGAACAAGGGCAGCAAGTCGAGAGCTTGGGGTCTGCTGAAGCCGTTACCTGTTCCGGATAGACCATGGAGGATGATCTCCATGGATTTTATCGTTGAGTTGCCACCTTCAGAGGATTACTCCACAATCTTTGTGGTGGTGGACAGGCTCTCCAAAATGGCCCACTTTTTGCCGATGAAGGGCACTCCCTCTGCCGCAGAGACTGCCAAGACTTTCATCAGGGAGATTGTGAGGCTCCACGGCATCCCCGCTAGTATCACGTCAGATAGGGGGGTGCAATTCACCTCCAAGTTCTGGAGAGCGTTCTGTGGGGCTCTGAAGATTGAACTCTGCTTCTCCTCGGCCTATCACCCCCAGACCAATGGCCAAACTGAGAGGACCAATCAGACGCTGGAGCAATATCTGCGCTGCTTTTCTTCATTCTCTCAAGATGACTGGGCTTTGCTTCTACCCTTGGCTGAATTTGCATACAACAACTCTGTTCATTCTGCCACGAAGCAATCCCCGCTGTTTGCAAATTTCGGCTTTCACCCGCTGTTCCTATCTAACAACCTCCCCGAATGTCCGGTACCGGCGGTACAAGAAGACCTTAACTTCTTCAAAGCAAACAATAAGCTTCTGCAGGAGACCTTGACCAAGACACAGAGCTACAATAAGGAGGTGTTTAATAGGAAGAGAAGGGGGGAACTTGATCTCAAGGTCGGGGATCAGGTCTGGTTGTCCACCTTGAACCTAAAGCTGGCTTACCCGTCTAAGAAACTGGGTCCTTTTCCAATTGTGAGGAAGTTGAATAGTGTGGCATATGAACTGAAGCTTCCAGAATCATTTCGGATCCATCCAGTTTTTCATGTGTCCCATCCGGGTAAGGTAAAAGGTCCCATCCGGGTAAGATGGCACAGTTGGGCATTCGGAGGCTGCCCCTTAGGGGGGGCAATGTCATGGTCGTCCTGGTGGTCCAATGGCACATGGGAGACCTGCCCGCAGGATCCCCTTGCTGAGAACTTGTCGGTATCCTTGGGCGCGCGTTAGCGTGAACGGATGCACGCGGGTGCGCGTGGGTACGAACGGGCGCACGCGGGTGCACGATGCTACGAACGGGCGCACACGGGTGCGCGATGGTGCGAACGGACGCACGCGGGTTATTCTGCTATTTGCTATCTGTTTGCTTCTGATTCCTGTTACCCGGCCTGTTCCTGACTACGTTTGCTTGCTGCCTGCCACCGACCTCCTGCCCGTCTGACTACGCCTCTGCCTCTTCCTGTGTACCGTTGTTGCCCGCCTGTTACCGACCTGGCTTGTACTCGACTCTGCTGACTGCCACCTGCTGTTTCAGTCTGATCGCCTGTGCCTGCTGCCATCTGCTGACTGCCACCTGCTGTTCCAGTCTGATCGCCTGTGCCTGCTGCCATCTGCTGACTGCCACCTGCTGTTCCAGTCTGATCGCCTGTGCCTGCTGCAATCTGCTGACTGCCACCTGCTGTTCCAGCCCATCTACCTGTGCCCGCTGTCGTCCACGTTCCTACCGGCTTGCCGGGTGTCTACTACCCAGTGTCTCTGTGGATCCTTCACTTTGTTGGTCCGGATCTACCCTACACCAGCCTGGCACTTGTGCCTTCTGAGCTCTTGAATTCCTGTTCCCACTTTCAGGGGTTCTCGAGCCAGAGGCTTACAAGAAGCCGCTCCCTGCATTCTGGGCTCTCATACCAGGTACGTGACACCGGGACTCCCAATCTCACCAGGACCCCAACCTCGCCGGGACCCCCAACCTCACAGGGACCCCCAACCTCACTGGGACCCCCAACCTCACCAGTCTGAATGGCAAATTAGCCCCAGCAATCCTGAGGATGTGGAGGAAAGAGAGGTGGAGGAAGTGACAGAGATGTACACCCCACCAGGTGAGTGTCTGACACCCCAGCATCAGGTAATCTATGTATGCCGGCATATTTCTAAATACATGTTTTTTAGATGATGTGCTGGTTATGGAACATGAAGCAGAATCTTTCACTACAGATCATGTCATGGAATGGGGAGATTGATGCCATGCGCAATCGCCTCAACATCATGCAGCAGGAAATGAAGAACATGATAGATATTTTGGGGAGAATATAATCCCTTTTTCCATTATAAAAAAATATCATGTTCTTCATTTCCTGCTGCATGATGATGTCCACATTCCAATTTTATTGTTATTTTACCATCATAGTTCATGTTCCGGTTTTAAACATGCCTATTTTTCACAAAAAAATAAATAAATATATATATATATATATATATATATATATATATATATATATATATATATATATATATATATATTTTTTTTTTTTTTTTTTTTTTTTTTTTCTTCTTCTTCTTTCTTTTTATGTTAAAAATAAAAAAATGTAAAAAAAACTATATTTTGCTGAGCAAAAAAAATAATATTATTTCGATGTTAAAAAAAATGTGAATGTGCACAGATAAAAAAAATGTAACTAAAAACAATGTGTGGTTTCTTATTTCAATGCTCAATACCAGTATATTTGTTAAGTTGTTGTCGTTACATTGACCGTGTACTCTAAAATGTGTGTAGCCGAGATACAGCACAATATAAAAGTTAGCTCAAAGCGAGATTGTCACCCAATGTTGCACGTCAGGTTGGTTTGAACTAGTGGCAAAAAGGACAAAGATCAAGGCTATTTGCAAACATAAGAAACACATACAACAGTAGTTGAAATTAAATATTATTTTATGAATAAGTAAAATATTTACAAATTAGCAAGAACATTTTGCTGCCAAAGTAGTCCATATATTGTTCATGGACAAGGCGGGCATTCTGAGAGCCCAAACCAGCATGTGCACTTTCAAGATCTGGCATCACAGCCTCTTCAGCTGGTCGGGAAAAAGCCTCATCAGTTTGCCCTGAGGCAATCTAGCTGGAAGCATTCCTCCTTAAAAAATTATGGAGGATGCAGCAGCATAACACCACATGGTTAATATTATATTCTGCCAAGTTTATGGAAGTTTAAAAGAGCCTAAATTAACTGGAAAGAATGACAAAGCCATTTTCAACAACCCTTCGGGCACGAGAGAGGCGATAATTGTAAATCCTTTGTTCTGGCGTGTCAGAGAAGTTACCTGGTTGGTCGCAGTGCTGGCTGTGCTGGTGTGCGTCGATTTGCGATGGTTCGCGCTGACTGTGCTCCTGTGCACGCTCCTGTTAGCACCGGTGCGAGCCGATGCGTGCCGGTGAACGTTGTGTGCACTCCTGGTGGCACTGGTGTGCTCGTCGGCGCTAATCAGCCTATTTAGGTCTGCCGCATACTCCATTCAAGTGTTGCCTGATCATCAGCTCCTCCGTTCCCTGCTCCATTGCCTGTATCTGCATTCCTGTATCTCCGATCTCCTGACGACCCAGCTTTCTCTTTGGACACCCCTGATCTCCGCCTGCACCTGACCTCAGCCTGTTCTGACCTTGCTCCTGCCTGTTCCTATTGTACCGTTGCGGCCCGCCTGTTGCCGAATCCTGCCTGTACCTGGACCCGCCTGCTCAGCTCCTGCTCCGCACCTGATTGCCTGTGTTGCAGCCTACGCACCTGCTGCTTCAGGGTTCATCCTACTTCCAGCTCCTGGACCCTCTTCATAGGCTCTCATACCACTCCGCACTCCCAGCCACCTGTCTACTCTATCAGGGGTTGTGAGTCGGACACATACGGGAGACCACCCTCTGCCCAAGTGGACTCACTGGTCTGGTAAGTGGAAGTCTGACATGGGGTTAGGTTCCTCATTGGAAAGGGTTTTAGAATATGTTCCCCCAAAGAAAAGGCCTCATCTGCTACAAACTCAAAATTTAGTCCCTCAATATTGTCCCGAGAAGGTGGCAAATGTAAGGTCTCTTTCTGTAGCCGATCATAAAATTCTGTATGCATCAGCACACCTCCATCAGAGTGGAGGCCATTCATCCCAACATCAACGTACAAAAACTCATAGTTGGCTGACACCACAGCAAGCAGAACTATGCTGCAAAACCCTTTATAATAAAAATAATAGGATCCTGAGTTTGGCGGTGGGACTATCCTCACATGCTTGCCATCAATGGCACCTCCACAGTTGGGGAAATTCCATAAATTGGCAAACTGGGCAACCACATCCTGCCATTGCTGGGTGTTTGAAGGAAACTGTGGAGTCCAACAAAGAAAAAAAAATTAATACCTGAGTACATAAAATAGCAGCCATATTTGACACAAACATTGTGTGGCAACATAATATTATAACATTTAAATATGTATTTAAAATAAAAGGATAAGTTACAATTATATGCTACCTCGCCCCCTCTGGTGGCACATTCTAAAAATCTTAGGGGGGGGGGGGGGGATGAATGGGTAGATGTTTTGGACAAGTAAACCTCAACACTTCCATGAGAGCTAAATGCATTAAAATGTAAGTTTAATTTGGCCAGCCCATCCTTCTTTACAAGATTGTCAGGCCAGTGGACAGGTAAGAAGTGGCATAAAACAAAAATAAGGATGCACATTGTCAATATCTAGATACATTTTGACATACATTGTACAAAATAACAAAAATGTTCATTAATTATGAGTATTCGTTATAACGAAGTTAAAACCCAGGAAGTTGGCATAGCAAAGGGATGGTTGGAGCCATTCATAATGATAAATGAATCATAACAAACGTATAATTTGTACATTTTGAAGGTAATCAGGCAGGCAGCAATCTTAACTCAAAAAATAAGGTACACGGTACAGAGTAGTTTTATCGGTTGACTGCATTTATTTTATTTATTTTTTTTGGTGGGGGGGGGGGTTCAAAATAAGTGTTTGAAACACAAAAAAGGGGGGACTCTTGCACTCTGCATGAATTTAAGGGCAGGAACAAGATTGGGACACATTTTAGGCGGTGTTTAGGGTAAATATAAAAATGAAGCATAATAAATACAATGTTGAGTACTTGGCTAGGTGTGTATGGGCACAGGGTATCATGCTGGGGAGGTTAGTGAAGGAAAATATGCTTGTAGGCCACAAAAAAGGTTACAGCATGCATGAGGACAAAGAGGACATTCATTCACAGCATATTACAAAAATGGGAAGGCTGGAATACAAAAAATATGCATTAGAAAACATGAAGGTGATATTAAAGCAAAAAACGTACACGAATATAGTTCTTTTGCAGAACTTGGATGATGGCACTACATGTCTCAGGAATAATGACTCCCAGAGCCTGGGTAGAGATACCAGTGGTAAACTTGATATCCTGGAGACTCCTCCCTGTCACCAAATAAAGTGGCTATGAGCCTTTGCTCTGCTAGAATAGCAGCCCTTATTCAGGTGTCCTGCTTCATGATATAGGGGGACAGCAAGGACAATAGTTGCTGAAAGCAGGAGTCCGTAATCCGGAGATAATTACGATAATCATTTGGATTATTCTCCTGCAGCTCTCGCAGCAAGGGCATATGGCTAAATTGGTCACGATTAAGTAGCCAAGTTTTGGCCCAAACACTCCTCATCCTACTACACTGAAAGTGCACTTGGAAGTGCAATCACTCTAAATCTAAGGGGTAGATCTGAAATGATGGAAGCTCTGCTGATTTTATCATTCAATCATGTGGAAGCTAAATTAGCTTTTTTTTTATTTTGCATGTTCCCCTCGGATCTACAGCGACTTTACTTCCAAGTGCACTTTAAGTGCACTTTCAAGTGCACTTGCAGTGCAAAATGGAGTTTCCTTTAGTAAATAACCCCCATTGTCCATTGTATACAATTCTTGTATTTTATTTTATTCAGTTATTTAGAGTTGGTCTTCTTCAATAATTTTTAAATTAAGTTTATTAAATAAAATATTGTCATCTTTTATCTTTTGACTGATTCTTATCTGTATCATGGTTTCCTGGGTAGTATACTTAAAGTCCCATTTTTTATGCTGTTGCTATGAGTATGTTGGAATGATGCAGGAAACTGCACCACTACTTTTTCTAATACGAATTTGATTCCACTGGCATCTTATTAATATTGTACTACATGTTGTGAGCCACTGGTCCTCCTGCCCACATGCCAGTTCTGACAGTGGAAGGCATCTCACCTGGCTACTGAGTATGTCCAGGAACTCAGAGAACTCTGGGAAATAGAGTTGAAGGGGACTGAGCCTGCATCTGGCATAGTGAGTATATGGAACTCTGCGACACCATTACTTTACAAAAATTTCCTTTCAGCAAATTACAGTAGCTTTGCCAAGGTCAAAATTAGAAAATAAATTCAAAAATTCAGTGTTCAAAGTAAAAACAAAAATTGATGTATTGAACGTATTAAAAGTCAAAATTTCAGTATATGATTTTAAGGGTTTTCTAATGTTTATTTTCCATCACTTATGTCTATGAACATATCTTTAGAGGATTGGGCTACCTAAATATTATGTGTACTGCCATTCCTTCTCTATTAATTATTCATTTTAGATGTGTAACAGGATGGTTAATCTACCAAATGATCAGATGGAAAGTAACATAACTTCCTGTTTAATGAACAGGTGCAAAGTATATTTCATGAAGGACACAGTCAGACTGGCAAAAAAGCATGCATACACTACAAAATAATTCAAAACAGATTATGAAAGCTGAATAAACATGGACTCTTTACAGCAATGCCTCTGTGGCAGTCAGGGTAACATATGGTTGCATAGCGTAATCTCTATAAGACTCTATGGCAACCAAGAATCACTACTTCTGTAAAACAATTCAGAATTTGTAATCATCCTCATGGATAGTGTCCCTCACAGTGATGCCCGAGTTAATTCTGGTAAGCCAGGTGAACAGCTGGAGGGATCCAAGACCAAAGGACAAAGCGCCAATCAACTGGAACTGGAGGACCATGGAAGCGATCAGGAAGTGTCTCCCCACAGAATCTTTTAGAGAAGTTGTATGCTATTGGACTCTAAACCCTGCCCACATGGCAGTTCTGACAGTGGACAGTGGTTGTAAATCACTTGTACAGCTACCTCTGCTTCATCGGGTTAGGCTTCTCAGCTGCTGAGGAAGGAAAGAGAACTTATCTTTCCTGGGATAGTCCAGGGACTTGTGGGAGTAAAAGGGACCTGCACCTGCATCAGAGGATAGTGAGTAAATGGTCAATCCACTACAAAGAGATAATGACTGTGCCTGTCAGGAGACCATGCCAGACAACCATCACTGATCGGTCTCAGGAGAAATAACAATTAACCATGCTAAATATTTATGTTTGACTCTTTTCCATCGTGATATGCCAAAACCAGAGTTGCTTGACGGTCAGGGAATCAAAGCATTCATTACAGTGTGCTTGACGTTGATTTAAAAGAAAACTTTCTAGCTGTTAGGTTATGTTGTCAAATTATGCATGTGGATCCCTATTATGCTATGTCAAGCTTCTGGGAGGATTTTAAGGCAAGATCTCCCTGGAAGTTTCCATGTCTGTCACCCCACCTCCATACCTCACGCAATATTTCTCACCTAGCTTTATGCCAAACTTGGTCATCCAAAAAATGTTTCACTGTAATCATATTTGGTTCACTTAACTTGGATTCTCAGTTTATACTTAATTAAAAATATTCTATTAAAATATAGTCATAATTAACTAATTGTTACATAGCTTGAATTTCACTTATGGACACAGAAGAAAACGTAACTAAAGCAGTACAGTTTAATGGTCATGAGGTGGTGGAAATGTTACAAAGAAACCAGTGAGAGAAAAAAATTTAATCCAAGCCTGAGGATATGTGAAATCATTGCAGATGTCTAAAATAATGGATTCATGAGAAGATCTGGAGACCTAACAATATATGGTAATTCACTGATGTAGTTAATTCCAAAAAAATAAATAATCAGACTCAATGCCAGCTAGCTGTAATAGGTGAATAATAAAATATTCCAATCGACTGTCTATACACATTTTACCAATTTATTTGACTGTGTTTATTTGATATAATTAGATTTAATGAATATTGAAAATACAATTTTGCAAGTATATGTTGAACTGAGCATCCTGTTCCTGTACAACAGATGTGGCATATGGTTTTATATAACTAATTAGTATAAGCTGGTCTGTAATGTGATTCTGTGCATTTTAGCTGCTTACAGCCAACGTGTCCAGCAAAGGTGCAGATAGTGCTAAATGTTAACGTACCAGCTAATTATTTAAATTTGCCTTTAAATGCTCAAAACAGTATAAAATATTTAGGTGCACAAATACAATTAGAATGTTGCAATCAGTGTCGACTATAACTATTTGGATTATTACACTATGAATTGGATAAATTGTGAATTTTCTTCTCTACCTGCCTTGGTATTTTAAGGGCACTTTCACACTGATCTATTGCAAAAATATATGCGTTTTTGCCATGATTTAGCTGTGATTTTACCACCTTTGCAGTGTGGTTTTTGAAGAACATATGACTCAAAAAATGTACAAAAAAATGCATTGCGTGCACATTTTTGGTGCATTTTTGCCACGTTTTCCATTGCTTTCAATGGGAATGTGTGCTTTGGTGCATTTTTCTTAGCTCCCCAAACATGCCCTAAAGATTCTACAAGCAAGATTTTTTTCACCGCAATGGAAGTGAACCGCCTTAGTGTGAACACATTCCTTGATTTTAAAGGGAAGCATTTCTCTTAAGCTTTTCAGCTGCTTTTTTTTATAACACAAAAGCGCTTTAAAAACTCCTGAGTGTGAAAGGGCCCCAATAATGTAAAAAGAATCATTAAGGCCTGCACGCTAGACATTTTACAGATACTTCTAGGGGCGTCTGTCATTTTTTTTTTCCCTACCTCGAAAGCCCCTTCATGTTAGTCTATGTATCCATGCCTCCATGACTTTTAGAAGCATTTAGTGGCAGGGGCTTTTAGGGGATTTTAGAGGCAGAGCTCTTGAAGCACAAGTTCTAGTTGACACTTTTCCAAATTCACCCGCAGTGACCCCTGTGTTAGGATGACTATTGCACAGCATAACTGAACCAGAGCTTGCAGCTGAATTGTAGAATGTTTGCAAGAAAGTTGATCGGGAGTCAATCAATTGTGCAACAAACTTGTGAAGCTTGGTAAGTCTAGCAAGAGCTTAGCAAGTCATTTTCAAACTTGCACCTCAATTGCTTGCTATCTGGGAAATGTAAATTTTGCAGGGTAGAGTAGGACCTGGCTATAGAGGGATTACTTTGGCACAGTTAGCGAGCATAAAAATGTATTGCAATGCTTGTAAGCCAAAAACCTTGTTTTTATGCAAAGTTTACTGAAAATGTTTACAAGTGTAAAGCAGAGTGCATAGGTTTGATTCAGGTTTTTTCAGATCACAGAATCTTGTAACCGATGATGCCTAATGGTGTGGCAAGGCAAGCTAATGCTGTTACAGCACACACTACTCAGGGACCCAGACCCCTTACCAACCTCTGTCAGAATACAGGATCGTGCTCCTGGGTATACAAATACTCATAGATAATAGAGTGAGTGACCAAAAGAAACTATAGACAATTTTCTATTACTTGCAATAAAGGCACGCGGTGTCAGCTCAGCATTTTCCTTAGAACCGGATGTGGGCAAATTGACAATTGCTTAAATGTGTCACAACGCCTCTCACAGTTATGTATCCTGCTTAGAGTGCATTATACTTCTTTTCAATAGAAGACTGGCCTACTGGCGGACCCCCTTTGTCCCAAGTGTCAGAGGTATCTTGGGGATCTGCTTCATATGCTATAGTGCTGTCCAAAGCACCATAGATACTGGGACACCATCCTTTGTACAATAAATCAGGCTTTTCCAATAAAATTTATCTCTGGAACTCTTATCTTGTATCATTGGTATCTTGGATCCTGTGACTTCTGACACTTTTATTAACCACTTCCGGACTTCCCGCCGTCGTTTTATGTCGCTACTTTGAAGAGGAATACTGTTGTTATGATAGCAGCTAGCTACCGTAACCCCGGTACCCTCTTCAAGAGTGGGCGGTCCACTTCAAGATAAAAGTGGTCTCTACTGTGGATTCTCTGAAAGATCACTTTTATCAGTGGCGGGAGAGGGGTGCCCCCTCACACCGCTCTCCGGTGCCCTCTGCGGCTTACCGGAGCTGTCGGTATCGACGGAGGTGATCGAATCCTCTCCCTAGCCTGACATGGAGACAAGTGAAAAGAAGATAGCCCCCACCCATCTCCATATCATTGCAGGGCGGAATTGCTGTCAAAACTTCACTTCCGCTCAATGCTCTTAAAGGGACATTTTTTTTTTAAATCACATAAATGTATTTATTTATTTTTTATTGCATTTTAGTGTAAATATGAGATCTGAGGTCACGTCATGCTTTTTTTCTATCACGGGGATGTTAACATAAATTAAGATAAATTGGGCTATTTTTACTGTTGTCTTAAGTGGTTAAAGAGGCTGTCTCCAGGGCCTTATTTCAGGCTTGTAAAGCACTTTTGATGTATTGGGAAAGTTCCTCATCCCCATCCCCACAGTATTGGATTAACAATATGAGTACCACCCTTCGTTATGAAGAAATTACATATCAAAAGTGCTTTTGATGTATTGTGTATAGGGATGGCCGAACGGTTCGCCCGGCGGTCGTTTCGCAGCGAATTTCGGCTGTTCGCCGTCCGCCCGATCGGCGGACTATTGGCGCCGTTTGCCCGGCGGACTTCCGTGTTTACTGTGTAAAAGAACTTTGACCTATGATGACACATCCATCATGGGGTACAGGACAGCCAATTGAGACATTACATCACATTGACACTTGGACATTCCCCCTAACTTATAAATAGACCCGATCCGGTGGCCATTTTACATTCTTTCTTCTGTCACTATAGGGAGAGGTTGCTGTGTGGAGCAGGGAGAGACTTCAGTGACCCAAATCGCTATCTATTAGGTCCACAAAAGTTCTTTTAAGGACTGGTATCATGGTATAGGTGTTAGGTGTAGTTCAGGATATAGGTTTGAGGCAGTGCTGTGCTAGTGATTGTTGCAGCAGCCTGAGTGTCTTTTGTCAGATTAGAGAAAGGGACAGGACGCTGTGTGCTGCAGGCACTGTCAGTTTAATCATTAGCTGTTACTATTAGGTCCACAAAGGTTCTTTTCAGGACTGGTATGGTAATAGGCTTGTACACGTATAATATTCTTTCTTCCAAATATAGAAAGAATATTATACTTGACTGCTGCCCTTCTGCTGCAGTCTGCTAATCATTCACAACCTACTTGTTCCACAAAGGTTCTTATAAGGACTGGTAAGGTCTAGGGTGCTACAGTACATAGGGTTAAGTGAGGTACAGTCTGCTATTCCTTAAGGACTGGTATAGGTCCACAATACATAGGGTTGAGTTGCACTACTGCTGACCGCTGCCCTATACTGCAGCAGTCCTTCATCAGTATAGGGACTGACGTACAGTCTGCTAATCATTCACAACCTACTTGATCCACAAAGGTCCTTATAAGGACTGGTAAGGTCTAGGGTGCTACAGTACATAGGGTTGAGTGAGGTACAGTCTGCTATTCCTTAAGGACTGGTATAGGTCCACAATACATAGGGTTGAGGTGCACTACTGCTGACCGCTGCCCTATACTGCAGCAGTCCTTCATCAGTATAGGGACTGAGAGTTTTGTCACAGGGTCATTTAAAAAATGACAGGCAGAGGAAGAGGCAGGCCCTTCCGCAGCAGTGGTAGGGGTAGGGCAGGAGCAACAGGTTTGAGCCAAAGTGGGAAGTTGCAGAAGGTGCGTTCAATTCATTTAAAGGACACACCAGACTTGGTTTAGTGGCTCACTCAGCCTTACTCTCCTCATCCTCTCGATCTGCACCCTCTTCTTCACTCTCTGCTATGTGCACCCCCAAAGACACTACCACCAACAACACCACCACCACCACATACCTTCCGCTTGAGTCACAGGAATTATTTTCCGATCCATATCAAGACATTTCTGATGCGCAGCCGCTCTTGGTATTGGATCAGGAAGAGGAGGTAGCAACAACCGCTACTCAGCAGTCTGACGACAGTACCCAGATCAGCCCAAGGAGGAGGTTGGACCCCGGTGTTACTGCCTACTCCGAGATCTCTACTTATAGCGGTGGGGAAGGTGACGTCGATGATGGCATGTCTAGTGATGTCACGTGGGTGCCCACAAGAGAGGAAGAGGAGGGGAGTTCAGAGGGAGATATGGACCAGCAGATAGGGAGGAGAAGCAGGAATAACTTACATTGCACAGGAGGGACAAAGCAGACTGCAAATGTATCAGGAGCGAGTCATCGACCATGTACGGTCACATCTGGCGCTCCCAGGACACCGGCACATGGCTCCGCAGTGTGGGCTTTTTTTAACGTGTCCGCTGCTGACAATAGCGTTGCTATCTGCAATCTTTGCAGTCAACGCATTAGTCGCGGTAAGCCCAACACTCACCTTAAGAAGGCACATGAGCAGCCATCACCGAGCCCAGTGGGAGCAACTGAACACACAAAGCCACACTCCAGGCTCTCCCCGTCCAGCCTCGTCTTCTACTTCTCCTTCTCCTCTCTCCTCACAATTGTCCTCCACTCCACCTTCCATCACGCCAAGCTCACGTTTTTCTGCAAAAAGGCAGGCTTCCGTGGGCCTAATGTTCGAGCGTAAAAAAATGATGACGCCGGATAACCCTCTTGCCCAACGGTTGACGGCCGGCTTGTCAGAACTCATAGCGCGCCAACTACTGCCATATAAACTGGTGGACTCGGAGGCCTTTCGAAAATTTGTGGCCATTGGAACACCACAATGGAAGGTCCCAGGAAGGAAGTATTTCTCAGAGAAGGGCATCCCAGAGCTATATGGCCATGTTCAGCGGCAAGTGAATGTATCTCTGGCACACAGTGTCGGTGCCAAGATACATCTGACCACAGACACATGGTCTAGCAAACACGGGCAGGGAAGGTATATCACTTTTACTGCCCACTGGGTGAACCTTCTGACGGCCATCAAGCATGTAACGGATTGCATGCAGGCCTGGCTCTTCTTCTCCTCCCTCTCCTACTCCATCCTCCTCCCTCTCCTCCTCGGCTGACTCCCCCTTTTCCGTTGCTAGCGTCTCTTCCGCTGCGCCGCCCAAGCTCCCCAGAACCTATTTGACATGCCAGGTGAGACGTTGCCATGCCGTGCTGCGTCTGTTGTGCCTGGAAGCCAAGAGCCACACTGGCCAGGCACTCCTTTCAGCTTTGTGTTCATAGGCAGATCAGTGGCTAACACCGCTCAATTTGACAGTTGGTAAAGTGGTGTGTGACAACGGTGCCAATCTGCATTGAAACAGGGCAAAATTACGCACGTGCCATGCATGGCACACGTCTTAAACTTGGTCGTGCAGCGATTCGTTGTCAAATACCCTAGGGTCCAGCACATCTTGCGGCAGGCAAGGAAAATCTCGGCCCATTTCAGAAGATCTTACATGGCCATGGCTCGCCTTGCTGACATTCAGCGGCGACACAATCTGCCGGTCAGATGTCTTATTTGCAAAAGCCCGACGCGATGGAACTCAACCTTCTATATGTTTGATAGGCTGCTCCAGCAGAAACGTGCAGTTAATGTCTACCTGTATGAACTCTGCGGCAGAACAGGTTCTGGGGAGCTGGGGTTTTTTTCACCGCGCCAGTGGCTGCTCATGCACGACGCATGCAGACTTATGCAGCCATTTGAGGAGATCACCAATCTGGTCAGTCGCAGCCATGGCGCTATCAGTGACATGGTACCTTATGCCTTCTTTATGGAGCGTGCATTGCGTCGTGTCATTGATCAAGCTGTGGAGGAGCAGGAGCGGGAAGATGAGGAAATCGCAATGCTGGATGAATTCCCAGGGGGGGCTACTCTATCTGAGACAAGTCAACAACAGGAGTCTGAAGAGGAGTCAGAGGAGGATGGTGCCGGGGCGGATGAGGAGGAGCAAGAAGAGCATGCTTTAAACCTTTCTGGGATCCCTGTTGTTGTGCGTGGATGGGGAGAGGAGAATGAAGAGGACGACATTATCCTGGATGATGAGCAGGAGCCAGGCCACCACATCGCGTCCAGTTTAGTGCAAATGGGGCCTTCATGCTCCAGTGTTTTAATAGGGACCCCCGTATAAAAAGCATAAGGGTCAAGGACCAGTACTGGGTGGCAACGTACTTAGACCCCCGGTACAAACACAAAATGGCGGAAATGTTACCGCCGTCACAGAGGGCTGTCAGAATGGAGCAATTCCAGGCCTTGCTTCGAGAAATGCTGCATTTTGCTTTTGCGTGCGCTGGCAGAGTAGCAATTCCCACTCCCAGAGAAGGAGTTGCGGGTACCAATCCAACAGCGCCTGCAAGAAGAGGCCAGTTTGAAGATGTGTTGGTGACTTCGGATATGAGGTCATTCTTTCAGCCGAACCATCGACAGGTGTCATCCGGATCCAGCATCAGGGAACGCCTAGACCGTCAGGTGTCCGACTACATCGGGTTAAAAGCCGATGTGGACGCTCTGAGGAGTGATGAACCCCTGGACTACTGGGTGGGCAGGCTTGACCTCTGGCCAGAGCTTGCCCAATTTGCAATCGAACTGTTGGCTTGCCCCTCATCCAGTGTCCTGTCCGAAAGGACGTTCAGCGCAGCAGGGGGGATCGTGACCGATAAGCGTACTCGCCTAGCTCACAACAGTGTTAACTACCTCACATTTCTAAAAATGAATGAGGCATGGATCTCGGAGAAATTCAACACATGTGACCAGTAGACCATGTATATGTCTATAAACAATTTTTTTAATCTAGCACACAGACCTTCTTTCTTCATTTGGCTCACTTCCTTGTCCAAAAAAAGCACACCGTACTATATGCACGTACCCTCCTGTTTGAAGAGGTTGAGCGATGTCATATTTCTACTGGGGCTTCTTATTATGAGGGGCTCCCACCATCCCTGTGCTGTGCTGACTTCCTCCTGGGGCTGTACCTCTGCTGTGCATATTATGAGGGGCTCCCACCATCCCTGTGCTGTGCTGACTTCCTCCTGGGGCTGTACCTCTGCTGTGCATATTATGAGGGGCTCCCACCATCCCTGTGCTATGCTCATTATGAGTGGCTCCCACCATCCCTGTGCTGTGCTGACTTCCTCCTGGGGCTGCTTATTATGAAGGGCTCCCACCATCCCTGTGCTATGCTGACTTCCTCCTGGGGCTGCTTCCGGTGCAGGTGTCAGTGCTGTATATCACGGTGATGGTGTTAGTGCTGTATATCACAGTGCTGGTGTGAGTGCTTTATGTCACACTGCTGATGTCAGTGCTCTCTATCACGGTGCTGGTGTTAGTGCTGTATATCACGGTGCTGGTGTTAGTGCTTTATGTCATGCTGCTGATGTCAGTGCTCTCTATCGCGGTGCTGTTGTCAGATCACTCTATCACGGTGCAGGTGTAATTGCTGTATGTCACGCTGCTGATGTCAGTGCTCTCTATCACGGTGCTGCTGTCAGTGCTGTATATCATGGTGCTGGTGTTAGTGCTTTATGTCACCCTGCTGATGTCAGTGCTCTCTATCACGGTGCTGGTGTCAGATCACTCTACCACGGTGCAGGTGTCATTGCTGTATGTCACGCTGCTGATGTCAGTGTTCTCTACCACGGTGCTGCTGTCAGTGCTGTATATCACGGTGCTGGTGTCAGATCACTCTATCACGGTGCAGGTGTCATTGCTGTATGTCACGCTGCTGATGTCAGTGCTCTCTATCACGGTGCTGCTGTCAGTGCTGTATATCACGGTGCTGGTGTTAGTGCTTTATGTCACACTGCTGTTGTCAGTGCTCTCTATCACGGTGCTGTTGTCAGATCACTCTATCACGGTGCAGGTGTCATTGCTGTATGTCACGCTGCTGATATCAGTGCTCTCTATCACGATGCTGGTGTCAGTGCTGTATATCACGGTGCTGGTGTTACTGCTTTATGTCACTCTGCTTATGTCAGTGCTCTCTATCACGGTGCTGGTGTCAGATCACTCTATCACGGTGCAGGTGTCATTGCTGTATGTCACGCTGCTGATGTCAGTGCTCTCTATCACGGTGCTGCTGTCAGATGACTCTATCACGGTGCAGGTGTCATTGCTGTATGTCACGCTGCTGGTGATCATCTCCTGCACCCTCTTCTTTGCCTACCCTAACCTTCCCTCTCCTTCATTGCCTTCATGCGCTCCACAGTCCTGAATTGTCACAATTTCACATATAAAAAAAGAATGCTTGTAGTTGTCGATCCCAGATTCACCTCATACATGTGTTATGTCATTGGCCATGTGGTGGGACTATGTTTGCACAGCTATTAATTATTTTGTGGCTGCAAATTTGACCTGTAGGTTTGCAAAGTTCGCCTCCCATTGAAGTCAATGGGGCCCGCCGTGAAACATTACGGTTCGCAAACTATCGGCCGCGTTCGCGGTCCGCGTTCGCGAAACGTCCCGTCGGAAGTTCGTCCATCACTAATTGTGTATATATAGTGCTGATCATTGTATTTTGATGAGGGGGAGTCCCCTCTGTCAATATACAATAACACAATGGGGAAGAATCCTACATCCGCAAAGATTGTGTAGATGGGGAGATCTGTAAGGTTTTTTAATTAATTAATTAAAAAAACAAAAAAGCGTGTGTACCCAGCTTTAGGAACGCACTCTACAGAGATGCCATAATAAGGCAGTGCAGCTTCCACATATGTGTATTTACAAATGCTGTGCAACTAAAACCTTTGTTTTTAATGCAAACTGTTAAATGGCTAGCTGGTAAGTGTGCTGGTTTTGTTGGTTCTGTGCAAAGCCCTTACATGTGCATCTTATTCTAAAAAACTAGCTCAAAATTGGGAGTGCTTGCTGTGTTTGTTTAGCTTGCTGGAATTGGTGCAGGTACATGCTGGAACTTATCTAATGGATCTAAATGGATCAAATCCTCAGTAAAGTGCAAAGTGCTAGAGGTAAGTGCACAAGCCAGTTTGACAGAATCCCATGGTCTCTGCAGTGGAATCAGTTTCTACTTCTGAAGAAGCTTGAGTTAGTGCCCTGGAAAGTGCCTACAAAATTCATTATCATGGTCTTGTGGAAGACAGTGAAAACCAAACAACATTCACCCTTCTGATGCTTGATGTTAAAGACGTGCAGCCTGTGTCACGAGGGAGAGTGCACGCGCTCATCTTCTCTCTTTTCCTGGCCAGGCAAGCTACATGCTCAGATCAGGGTTTGGTGTGGATTTTGGAGGGTAAACACTTTTTCTTTTTTTTTATGTGCGGTTTCTCCCTAAAATCCATACCAGACCTGAACGGTGTACTTCTGCTGTTACATAAAATTAGGGCCTCTCAAATTCGAAAATATACTGTATGTATGAACACAATACCCACCAATGAAAATGCTTTCCAAAACCATACAAAAAACAAAATTACACTCCTACATCCCATACATTGACCTACACAAAGGAGGTTTCAAATCCATTGTAATTGTCTAATGTTTTAACAAGAAAAAATCTGCCCACAATTATCAGAAATATGCTTGTATATTAACCACTTCCTGACCAGCGCACGACGATGTACGTCGACAGAATGGCACGGGCAGGCATATTGGCGTACAGGTATGTCCAATATTCAATGCCGCCCTGCCATCGGGAGCATTTCTCCATTCTGCCTAGCAACTAGTGACACTGATCTCTGCTCCATGTGATTGGAGCAGAGATCAGTGTTCACTAAATGGAAGCCCAACCCCCCCACAGTTAGTAACACACCCCTAGGAACACTTAACCCCTACACTGCCACCCACTGGTTAACCCTTTCACTGCCAGTGTCATTTACACAGGAATCACTGCATTTATATAGCAGTGATTACTGTATAAATGACAATGGTCCCAAAAATGTGTCAAAAATGTCCGATGGGTCCCCCACAATGTCGCAGTCACAATAAAAATCGCTGATCGCCGCCATTACTAGTAAAAAAAAAAATAATAAAAAATTATTAATAAAAATGCTATAAAACTATCCCTATTTTGTAAACGCTATAACTTTTGCGCAAACCAATCAATAATCGCTTATTGTGATTTTTTTTACCAAAAATATGTAGAAGAATACGTATCGGCCTACACTGGGGAAAAAAAATGTTTTTTATATATTTTTGGGGGATATTTATTATAACAAAAAGTAAAAAATAATGCGTTTTTTTCAAAATTGTCGCTCTATTTTTGGTTATAGCGCAAAAAATAAAAACCGCAGGGGTGATCAAATACCACCAAAAGAAAGCTCTATTTGTGGGAAAAAAAGGACGTCAATTTTTTTTGGGAGCCACGTCGCACGACCGCGCAATTGTCAGTTAAAGCGACGCAGTGCCGAATCGCAAAAAGTGGTCTGGTCTTTGACCAGCAAAATGGTCCGGTCTGCAAGTGGTTAAAGCGTAACTCCCCTTTTGTTGAGAAAAGAACATTCCCATCTGGGTGATCGATATACATTGCTAGGATTATAACATCCTTTGTTTCAGATTCCTACCTTTTGTTATTCTGAAGAAATCCATGTTTGTTTGTCTGTGCCTCTGTATTGAGCAGGTCTAATAGGAGTGGTTTCATAATTAACTGTTAGGTATGCAGCTGCAGGGCACTAATAAGGAAATCTGCTGGGCTTGTATCACTTTAGACATGCTACTATTAAAAATATATCTCCAAAAGTGAAATTTTTGTTGCAGGGGATGCCTTAAAACTGACTTGTATCTTAGCAGACTTCTGGGAAAATTGGTGAGCCAATCACACAAGCAGGAAATTATGTTTCTGGGGAGTGGTCAGTACACACTGTGTACAGAACAACTCCAGGTAGCCATATTGCAATGCATTCTCAGAAAATTACAGTGGCTACAGATTGAAAAGGAAAGGTAATATTTAATAACATTCAATTGCAATATGATTAGTGTTGCAATTATATGTGCTATATTATTTTTTTCTTGTTTGCTATTTTTTTTCCCCACGAAAGTGGAATTACCCTTTAAGGATTCAGCTTTTCTACAATTACTAAAGGAGCTAGGGATGCAGGGACCATTCTTTCACTGAAGACAAATTTCTCATAGTACTCTTCTTCATGAAACCTAATAAAGCCTCAGGCCCAGACTGTTTTATCACTCACTCAGAGCCTAGCTCTGAGAAAGAGGGCGCACCCCCGAAAATCGTTAGCTGTACCCTGTGTCCTGTGCATGTCCATGCACTGTGTTTATGGCCTTTTGTCAGTTGCATTTCGTGAGTATCCACTTTTATACAAAAATGTCTTACTGTTAAATTATCTCTGGTAATGCACTAGGTGTGCGCGCCTTCCATTTCTTTTTTTCTTGTCGTTCCTTTTGGATTACCCTATCTGAGGAAGGCAGCATCCACCTAGTTTTGGGATACCATATATACATTTCACACCACCATTTTATCTGACATCTATTTCTCCGCACCTTGGAAGGCCTATTAGCACTGGAAGTGACTGTGGTTTTTTGTACTTCTATAAGACATTCAGATCCATTCTTAGTCAAGTATTTGTTTGATCCTACAACAATCCTACAACAATATCCTGTAAACTATAGAGATGTGCTCATATCTTGTTCATCTCCAAACTGTGAAAAATGTATTGCAGTGCTCTAGCTACAGAAGTATTTCTTTACTCAAAACAGATTTAAAAAACCTTTACCAAAATTCTTTATAACCATCTCCTTCTAAATCTCTCCAAGTTCATAAGCCACAGAAAAGAAAGCTGATGCAGCCACCACCTCTAATGATTGAGAGATTGTATTTTGGCCCCAAGTGTACCCAGAGATGACACTAGTGAAATCGTCCTGGGTATACCCCGCTTGGGGACACACAAGAGCTCCAAAATCTACTTTTACACTGTAACCTTACACCCATTCACTCTGCCGTTGCACTACCTGGGAGCGCTAGCACTTTATTTGGGATATCCCAAGTTATCTGAAGACTGCACACAATTTTTATGCTGTTTGCATGGACACTCGTAGCATTGCATTGCGGAGTTTGCTCATTGTTTGCAGTGTTTGCACGAACATTACTAATACTAGCACTTGCACTTTATATGTATTTTCTTTTGGATTATCACAATGTTGCACTCTATATGGCATTAGCCTATATGGACAATTTTTTTGAGCTTCAAATGAAATGTTTCCTGGTTTTTATTTTATTTTGATCATACAGTTCTCCGTTTCTATTTATTGTCATATTTACTGATTTTGCACGCAATTTATTTAAGCACTTTTGCACCGGAAAGAGTCCACTTATATAGATAGATTGTGATCTGAATTTTTATATCACATTTATGAGTTTTCTATACTCTTGTGTTTATCTGATATGAATTAGCCTCAGTTTTGACACACCAATCCCTGTTTCCCCCACCTTTTTCCCCCCCTTTTCCTCCTTTGTCTCCCCCCCCTTTTTTTCTCTCCCTTCCCCCTCCCCCCTCCTCCTTTCTCTTTTCTCCTCTATCGCAGCACTAATTCATTTAAATGTTCTCATAGATCTTAACAAAGAAACATGTACCCCATTAGGGAAGCCTCCTCAATAATATCTATAAAGATACATCCCGTAAAGTCATTCTAATTCTCACGCCTTTCGATGACGAAAAAGCAGATAGAATAGAACCCCTTGGAAGAAATGCATTGAGGGCAAATATCCTGGTGCTGACGTCATGTGATACCGAGTCAGCAGCGGCTTTTCATGTGAGTCTACTTGATTTTTTATTACTTGGATTTTATTATTTTGATTATATCTGGATTTGGTAATAAAAAAACTACACTATTGGAGATCATTCTATATTTATATTGTAAAAAAAGAACAAATAAGTGTATATTATTTAGATTACTTAGGTTATAGAGTCTACAAACTATGGTTTAATAAGATAAAATTACTTTATTTTTGATAATTTTTTTCACAAATTATTTCTCACACACAGCCTAGGCATACCTACAATTACTCAAAAATGTTCTTTTACTCCTGTCAAATTTGGGGGTACAACATGTGTGAGAATTTTTCACATTTCTTGAGGCCCTGAAGTAAAAGGACAAAAGAAACACCCGCATAATGGCCACATTTTGAAAAGGAGACCCCCTAACATATTTACTAAGATTTATGGTGAATCTTTTGAAGATCACATTTTTAGTCACAGGTGTTTAAGAAATAAAGGCAGAAAATAAAAACATTTTTTTTTACACAATGTTTTCAAATTACTAAGCTATTTCTAACACAGCATAAGCAGACTTAAAATTGCACTATTAAACAAATTCTGCCACTCTCTCCAAGTACTCTTTTGGAGCCTAGATGCAAAGTGGGGCACAACATCCAAGGAGCATATTCAGGCTTTAAAAGGCTATAAATTACACATTTCATTTTCTGACTACCTATCACAGTGTTCAGTGCTTGGCGACTCATTCATCCTCTGAATGAATGAATGAAATACTTATATAGCGCACAATGCGAACTGAATCGCCTCTAGGCACTGTGGCGAGCTTTGATCATCTGCTAAAAGAGGAAGGTCTTGAGTTTTTTCCTAAAAGCCAGGTGATTTTCTTTATTGGTGATACTATCTTTGATTGGTAGAGCATTCCATAGCCGAGGCCCTTGGACAGCGAATCTCCGATCACCCTTGGATTTATACCGGGCTTTGGGCACGAGGAGGAGGTTTTTGTTGGCTGATCGAAGACTGCGGTTTGGTGTGTAATGATTTATTTTCTCCATTAGGTATTGCGGAGCTTCTCTATGCACGCATTTGTGGGTGAGGCAAAGGGTCTTGAACGTGATCCGATTTTTTACGGTTAGCCAATGTAAGCTCCTCAGTGAAGGAGAAATGGATTCCCAGGGTTTTTTTCCTGTTATCAGCCTTGCCGCCGTGTTTTGGATCAGTTGTAATCGCGCAAGTTGATATTGTGGTAATCCTATGTAAAGCAAGTTTGCGTAGTCCAGTCCTGAATTAATGATTGTTCCAACTACCACTGCTTTGTCATTCTTTGGGATAAAAGGGATGAGTCTGCGAAGCATGCGCAGTAGATGGTGAGATCGACTGACTACAGATCCTATTTGCGCATCCATTGACATTTGTGCGTCTAAAATAACCCCGAGACTCTTCGCTTTGGTCTTTGGGGAGATAGTCTGCCCAAAGACGGTTGGTGGAGACCAGGAGGTTTTGGTTGCAGGCTTATGATTTGGGTGTAAGATAAGAAGCTCTGTCTTTGATTGGTTCAGCTGGAGGGAGTTAGTGGTCATCCAGTCCTCTATTGATTTGAGGCAGTTTTCAAGTTGTTGTTGGTGATCTTTTTTCCATTGATCCGGAAATAAAGTTGCGTGTCGTCAGCGTAAGAGTGGAAGCAGAGATCTGAGCATCTGATGATTTGAAAGAGTGGGCGAATGTAAATGTTGAAGAGAACGGGTGACAACGGAGAGCCTTGAGGGACTCCGCAGGTGACTGCCCGAGTTTCGGAGAGGAATTTTCCTAGTTTCACTGTCTGTGACCGATTTCCTAGGAAGGACGCGAACCAATGGAGATCTATGTCTTGGACTCCGGCTACTTCTGTGAGGCGGACGAGTAGAGTATTGTGATCTACTGTATCAAACGCTGCACTTAGGTCTAGCAGTACGAGGAGACACGGCTCTCCGTCATCTGCTGCTTCGAGGGCGTCATCCCAAATCTTGAGGAGAGCTGTTTCTGTTCCATGACCCGGGCGGAAGCCTGATTGCAGCGGGTCCAGGAGTTTGTGAGTATCCAGGTGAAGTTGTAGCTAATGTACTACAGCTTTCTCCATGATCTTAGAAATGGTGTTGAGGCTTGTAATCGGCCTACGGTTGTTTGGATCCTGAGGGTCCAGGTTTGGTTTCTTGAGTAGAGGTTTGACAATGCCTTGTTTGAGGATGCTGGGAACAATCCCTTCGTGGAATGATCGGTTTATGAGGTGGGTTATGGTTGGAGCCACGATGTCGGAGCATTCTTTCAGTAGTTTTGTGGGGATGATGTCAATAGGTGAGGTACTGTCACGCAGTTTATTAATTATGTTTTTTGCGGTGTCTACGGTAATTGGGGATAGTGAAAATTTTGGCGGTTGCGGTATGTTGGTGCGGACATCCTCTTTATGTATTTGCTGCCTGAGGTTGGATGTTTTCTTCTGACAAATTGTTTCCCTGATGGTTTTGACTTTATCGATGAAAAAATCCGACAGTTTGTCACAGTAATCCTGGGATTCGCTTTCTGGGGGTTCTAGGCACACCAGATTCATTGATTGATTAACCAGTTTAAACAGTTCCCGTGGTTGGTTTGCGGCCGTTGAGATTGTATATGAGAAGTGGTCCTTTTTGGCTTTGAAGATTGCTTTCCGATAATTCTCTGTCAGACCTTTGTAGTTAAATAGGTTTTCCTCGGTGGGATTTCTTCTCCATGTTCTTTCCGCTCTTCTGCGTTCTTGTTTTAGTACGGAGAGGGAGCTATTAAACCATCCAGCATTTTTCTTCCTGATGAGAGCCCTGCGTTTTGGTGCTACCGAGTCTGCTGATTGCAGTAATGCCTTGTTCAGGGAATTGAGTGTTTCCTCCGTAGAGTGGTTTAAGGTTATTGTAGATATTTTTTTGGACAGAGTGGTTTTGAAGGCTTCGGAGTACAGTTTTTTATGCGATCTGGTCCAGTGCGTTGTTACAGGTTTCCGTTTTGCGTTGGTGATGTTGGTAGCGATTTTGAATTTGATGGCGTGGTGATCCGTCCATGGCAGAGTTATGTTGTCGAGTATGTTGACGTCGATGTTCTGTTTGAAAATGAGGTCCAGGGTGTGTCCTGACCCATGCGTGGGAGTCTTTATCAGTTGCTGTAGACCCAGTTCTTCTAGTTGATTGATGCAGGCAGTCGCGATGGGGTCTTTAGGCTCGTTTGCCCAAAGGTTGAAATCTCCGAGTGCCAGGAAATTTTTGAATTTTAGGGTGTGCATTGCAAAGGATTCCGTGAGGGGTGAAAGAAGATTGGACTTTGGTCCCGGTGGTCTGTAACACAGTAGAATATGAGTGGTGTCATGGGGTGTTGGGTGAAAATGTAGCGTCAGGGTTTCCATAAAAGACACTGGGTTCTGAGATGATGGTTTAGCGAGATCAAGGTGACCTTTAAAGATCACTGCTAGGCCTCCTCCTTTTTTCCCTATCCGGTGTTCGGTTAGGATCCTGTAGTTTTCCGGCACCAATTCGGTGAGGATGGTGTTGCAATCAGAGGTTAACCAGCTTTCGGTGATGAAGAGGCAGTCTACATTGTTCTCGATGATGAAGTCGTGTACTTCCAGTCTATGTTTGACTGCAGACCTGGCGTTAATCAAGGCGCAATCTAATTGTAGTGGTCGAGTAGATGTCTTCCTGTGGTTGGGAGCTGGTTGTCGTCTGGTTTTTAATAGTTGTTCTCTTTGAAGTATTTTTTGTATGGAAGATGGCAATGTGGTGTTGATGTTCCTTAGTCTGTGCAGAACTTCAGCTGAGTATTTGAAGTAGCACATGGTTTGCGGATGCTGTTGATGGTACTATGGGCCTAAGATGATGATCCTGATCAGGGTATTGATCCTGAGGTGGGGCTAGGTATCAGACTTGCCGCCGTGCTTGAGGCTATTAGCGCGCAAGTTGATCAGGGGATGCCTATATGGATGCGGAAGGAGTTGTTGTATTCGGTTGCTGGCTGTTCCAGCTGCCTTTACTTAAGGTTGAGGTCTCCGCTTAGAAAAGAAGTCTGGCTGTGATCTGCAATAGTCGTCCTAGGATAGCGTAAAAAATGGAAAGGAGGCCGGAGGTAGGGGTATGCTAACCTATGGTTGTTCCAGAGGAAGGCGAAAAACCCCCTGACAGTAGCAGCCAAACGCACCAGTGGGGCAAAAATTCCTTCCTGACCCCCGTAGGCGGTCGGACGGAGTCCCTGGAACAATCACTGGGGGGGGGGGAGTGGAGGTGCGAGCTTACCTGGCTGCGGTTGTCCCCTTTAAACACTCTGGTTCCGGTGAATCTGGCTTGCTGTCAGCCTGACGTTTCTGGAAAGCTGTCTGGTTGCCCCTTGCAGTGGGATCTTTAAAATGGAGGGGAGGATGGAGGTTAGAGACTCCTGTCTTAACTCCTGTTTTCAACTCCTGGTTGTTAACTCTCCACTTTAGTTCAAAAAATCCACTTGTGTTCAGAAAATGCACATGCAAGCCACAATCAGGGAGCAAGCTCAAGGGGGAGTTTGTATAACTACCTTTATACACCTGTGAACAATTAACCCCTCCCCTAATTTGGCAGGAAGAAAGAGGGGGAAAAAAAATGCTGTTTAAAGTGTCAGAAAAAAAGGTCTCTGAAACAGAGGTGTCTGTTAATACGCTAACCAGGGCTGGATTAACATAGGGGCTGATGGAGCTGCAGCTCCAAGCCCCTGTCTTAAAATCGGCCCGCACAGCCTGCAGCATAAGCCCGATTTTCTTCTGTCCATAAACTTCTATGGGACAGAAGTGTGTGTAAATGTAGGGGTGTCTGGCTGCATCTGTGTTTGCTCACTGTGGTTATTACAATGTCACAGTGCACAGTTCCCCCCTACACAAATGGGAGAGGCTGAGTTGGCTCTGCCTTTCCCCTCCCCTCTCCCTCTGTGAAGTCTGTGCAGTGAAGGAGCCGTGTGGGTGGGAAATTATGAACACAACACCGGCAGATAGAAGGTAAACTGGATATCTGTGAGTGATCAGCCTCCAGAGGACCATCCAAATGTGAGCTCCGTGACTGGACTCTTATATCCCTTACCCTTGTTTTTTTACTTTTTTTCTCCAGCAGTAGCTGTTATAACTGCAGCCAAAGTGTTTAGAACTGTGTCATCAGCCTGTGGTAGTGCTTGGTCCCTTGTGCTTTTAGGTGGGTTCGCACAGATTTTCTGTGTTTTGGCCCATTGCTAGTGTATCCACAGTTTTCCTGCGTTTTACCCACAGTCCTATAGATTTCTATTAGGCTGTTTGTTTTTTCTGCATTTTCTGAAAGCACACCAAAATTCCTGCATGCTGCATCTTTGGCACATTGTCAGAAAATGCAGCAAAAACCTGCAACCTGATATAAATCAATAGGACTGCAGATAAAACTGCAGATACATAAGCAGTGCAATCGACTGCAGCACACCAGTGTGACCCCAAAGGCTTGCACACACAACCCCCCTTTTACAACATGGTCTGATCAATACTCCTGGCATACATACACACAGCCATACCATCCCAGCTCAGGAGGGGTGGGGGCTCCAGGGATTTGATTGACTATGCAGGCCCTCTCTATTCTATCCATCCGGGCAGAGTCCTGGAGGGAGTGGCAGGCTGCTGGTGGCAAGTGGCACACTGTATATGGTGACAGGCTGTGGGTGGCGAGTGGCACACTGTATCTGGTGGCTTGCTGCTGATGGCAAGTGGCACACCATATCTGGTGGCTTGCTGCTGATGGCAAGTGGCACACTGTATCTGGTGACAGGCTGCTTGTGTCAACTGGCACACTGTATCTGGTGGCAGACTGCTGTTGGCAAGTGGCACACCATATCTGGTGGCAAGTTGCTGGTGGCAAGTGGCACACCGTATCTGGTGGCATGCTGCCGGTGGCAAGTGGCACACTGTATCTGGTGGCAAGTGGCACACTGTATCTGGTGGCATGCTGCTTGTGGTAAGTGGCAACTGTATCTGGTGACATGCTGCTGGTGGCAAGTGGCACACTGTATCTGGTGACATGCTGCTGGTGGCAAGTGGCACACTGTATCTGGTGACATGCTGCTGGTGGCAAGTGGCACACTGTATCTGGTGACATGCTGCTGGTGGCAAGTGGCACACTGTATCTGGTGACATGCTGTTGGTGGCAAGTGGCACACTGTATCTGGTGGCAAGTGACACACTATCTGGCATGCCGCTTGTGGCAAGTGGCACACTGTATCTGGCATGCTGCTTGTGGCAAGTGGCACACTGTATCTGGTGGCAGACTGATGTTGGCAAGTGGTACACCATATCTGGTGGCATGCTGCTGATGGCAAGTGGCACACTGTATCTGGCGGCAAGTGGCACACTGTATCTGGTGGCAGGCTGCTGGCGGCAAGTGGCACACTGTATCTGGTGGCAGGCTGCTGGTGGCAAGTGGCACACTGTATCTGGTGGCATCCTGCTGGTTGCAAGTGGTACACAGTATCTGAGGGCAGGCTGCTGGCGGCAAGTGGCACACTGTATCTGGTGGTAGGCTGCTGGTGGCAAGTGGCCCACTGTATCTGGTGGCAGGCTGCTGGTTGCACGTGGCACACTGTATCTGATGGAAGGCTGCTGGTGGCAAGTGGCACACTGTATCTGGTGGCAGGCTGCGGGTGGCAAGTGGCACACTGTATCTGGTGGAAGGCTACTGGTGGCAAGCAGCACACTGTATCTGGTGGCAGGCTGCGGGTGGCAAGTGGCACTGTATCAGGTGGCTGGCTGCTGGTGGCAAGTGGCACACTGTATCTGGCAGGCTGCTGTTGGCAAGTGGCACACTGTATCTGGTGGCATGCTGCTTGTGGCAAGTGGCACACTGTATCTGGTGACATGCTGCTTGTGGCAAGTGGCACACTGTATCTGGTGGCAGCCTGCTGGTGGCAAGTGGCACAATGTATCTGGTGGTAGGCTGCGGGTGGCATCTGGCATGCTGCATCTGGCGGCAGGCAATGGTGGCAAGTGACACGCTGCATCTGGTGGGAAGTGACAAGCTCAGGTTCCCACTGATTCTGCATCATGGTGAGCTATTTCCCTATATATTAAAAATGTAGTAATAGAAATAATGTAATTTGATCATCCTGACGCCATATCAAGCATAGTGTCAGGATGATTTTAAGTGCTAACACCAGCCATTTGCCCGAAAAATCACCCCCGCCACCTATTTTCCCATCAACCCCGAGACTGCATCCCCCTCTCATCTATTTTTGTAAAGGGGGGTGTCCCTGAATGGCAGCTTGGAAATGTGGTCGCCCTATGTTGCTGTTGTTGAAGCAGCACGGCTGATATTACTGGTGAGAGTATATTCAATTTGTTTTAGCAAAACATTTTTGCATTTTCATTTTGTTTCCGGAAAAAGGCCCACCAAAATCCTCAGCACCAGGCCTATGATGCGCTTAATCTGGCCCTGACGCTAACAGAGATGTTTGTTAATAAACCTCTGCTTTCCTCAGGTTCATACTCCAAGTCTGAATATTACTGAGGACCCCCTGCTGCTCTCATCATTCATACTCAGAATTTGAAAAGCCTCCTCGCTAGTGTACATTTTTGGACATTTTTGACAGTGGCCTACAGGCACCTGATGACACTGGTACTGGTGGTGATGGTTGGTGATCACAACACCAGTTCCAACTATCAAGGGTACTAGGTGACCCTGTACTGGTGTGGTTGGCAATCTGGTTACTTAGGTTAGTTATTGATCAGGAAAATGCTGCTGACTTTACTTGCTCTGGTGACAACGGCACTGGTGTGACTAGAAATTAGAATGCTGTTGCTGGCTTCACTGGCTCTGGTGACACTGGAACGGTGTGGTGGCAATTAGGAACACTGTTGCTTGTTTACACTGGTCTAATAACACTATGACTGGCAAACAGACTGGCAGACAAACAGTCTGACAACTCCAGAACTGGTGTGGCTTGTAACCAGGAATGCTGTTGCTGGCTTCACTGGCTCTGGTGACATTGGTACTGGTTTGGCTAGCAATCAAGGAAACTGGTTGTTCTACACTAGTCTAGTGAGGCTATGCTGCTGTGGATAGTGATCAGGAACACTATTGCTGGCAGCACTAGTCTGGTAAAACTGGCACTGGAGTGGCAATGGCTAGAAACCATGTTGCTGGCTTTAAAGTCTGGTGACATTCTGAATGGTGTGGTGGCAATTAGGAACACTGTTGCTTGTTTACACTGGTCTAATAACACTATGGCTGGCATGGCTAGTGATCAGGAATGCTGCTGTTGCTGGCCTACACTATACTGGTGATATTAGGACTGGTGTGGGGTTCCTCAGGAACACTGTTGCTGACTGCACTGGTCTGGTGGCATTGGCACTGGTGTGGTGGAGATTGGGAACATTCTTAGTGGCTCAAACAGTATGACAACTCCAGAACTGGTGTGGCTTGTAACCAGGAAGGCTGTTGCTGGCTTACACTGCTCTAGCAACACTGGACCAGTGAAGTCCCTGAGGCTGTAATAGGCTTCAAAAAAGGGTGGGCTGCGCCCCGAGCCCACCCAATTGTGTGATAATAGCAAATAATTATTCACTATTGTCTTCCTGATTCTCCTCCCGGCCAATCAGGAAGCGGGTTATGAGACCTGTCACCCGATTGGCCAAAAGGAGAAGCGCTCCTATTGGTCGCCTAGGAGGAGGAGGGAGACGCATGGCATTAGCTGTCGTGATTCTAAGGAGGACGAGATGCAGGGGAAGCCACCACCCGTAGGAAATATACTGTCTGCAGCCAATGCATCTAGGCCTGCTCTGAAGTCACTTTAGGACAATCTTAAAGGGGTGCATGCATGCTTGGCATATCTCAGAACAGGGTTTACCTGGGCACAAGATGAGATAGAGAAGATGCAGTACAAATGTCTAGTGCTTCAAAGGAAGCTATATTACCATTGCAAATGACAACAGTACTATTGTTGAGTGTATAACTGGCCTGCCAGTCAGGAAGTAGTGTGACTTGGCACAGGTGACAGAAGGCCACTTATTGCACATCTTCTGAGGGTGCTCAATCATAGGTCTGGTAATTGTGAAAACTTATAGAAACTGATTTGGCCCCGGCCCCTGCCAAATATCTGTTGTACCTCAATGCCATTCACAAACATTGATACAACACTGATCATCATGTATACCTACCATACTATGAAAGCAAACTTGCCTTAAAGACAGCTAAGGGGGGGAAAAATATAAATGGAGGTTCTAACTGTCTCCTTTTGGAATCAAGATAAACAATTCAGGAGAAAATGATATTATTGGTTTGAATACAACATCTCAGGAGAATATTGAGCTTTACTCCAAGAAATTTAAATGGGCTGTACACACTGGAGCTCTGCTTTGGTTTTTGGCTTCCTGAGATGGGGTCACCCTCCCCTACTAGCTTTCTATGAGTCAACCCTCTACCGCCCCACCCATTCCACCCTTACCATCCAGAGGCCCTCTTTCTATCAATACCCCATAACTGTCCACTGATGCAGTGCCACTGCATTCAACAGACCTCAGAGGATACAACAACCTGACACTTCCTTCGCCACAGGCTCTTTCAGTTTCTTACATTATCATATCTTTGTTGCTTCCTAGAATCCACGACGAATACTGTTTGCACCCACAATGCCATGTACCAGTTGTACCAGGGGCATGCAGTCAGGGGAGGCAGGTGAAGCACGGCCTCACCTTCCATGAACATTAAAAAAAAAAATCGAGCTTCATGGATTGTAGCTCGGCGACCTGGGGTCACAGAGAACCCAATTTTGGGGGTATGTAGCCTAAGTCATACCCCAAAACTGGTAAAAATGTGGGGCTCCTATGACCTATTGTTCCAGAGATATGGAGCTCCTTGCGCAGCCTGTCAGAAGCTAAATACAGCACTCTGTTTGCAGCAGACTGAGAGGATGAGCTCACAGTGCCTCTCCTCACTTCTTGTCAGAGGCACTGAGCTCAATAAACAGCTTGGAGTCCTGGACCAATAGTAAAGTACCATTGGTCCCAGCTGTCCAATAAAAATGCTGCAGTGGACGCACGCCTCTTACTGCAGTGTCATAGAAGGGGCATGTGTCTAAAAGACAAATGCTCCTTTCCAGCCCAACCCTCTTAACCTCAAGGAAAAAGCATGTTTATGTGTATAAGATTTAAACACAATCCAGTGTTTTTCTCACACAGTTAAGAGGGAGAATGAGAATCTGCTGCCTGCTGAAAAGGTACTGTTATATTTCAGCTAAATCATATAAATCAAAAATCATATAAATCAATCTTCAAACTTCAGTCATTTGTGCGTTAAGCCACCTGCTTAAGTACAGATTTTGAAAAATATAGTAAATTACCATAAAACAATATATACCGTATTTATCGGGGTATAACATGCACCGGCGTATAACACGCACCCCAAGTTTAGGAGGGCATTTTAAGGAAAAAAGTTTTAGGAGGGAAGTTTAAGGGAAAAAAAACTTGCATTTAAATGCCCATCAATGCAGCCTTATCAGTGTGCATCTGCAGCCTTGTCCATAATTGCAGAATGATCAGTGTCATTTGCAGCTTGCCCCCCGCTGTTTGCAGCCTTGCATAGTGTAATTTTCAGCTTGCCAGTGTCATTTCCAGCTCGCCCAGGCCGTTTGCGGCCTTGCCCATGTTTAAATATCCCGCCGCCTAGACAGACCGAGCGAGCGCTGCCAAAAAAGACAGAGTGGCGCCGAAAAAGACCGAGCCATCTGCTCGGCTCCGCTCGTAGTCCCGCCTCCCTGCTGTTTCTGGAGCGAGCGCTGCCGAAAAAGACAGAGCCGACTCTACTGTGTATTCGGCTTGGTTCGGCTCGCAGTCCCGCCCAGTATGGGCGGGACTGCAAGCCCAGCCGAGCCGAGTACACAGGAGAGTCGGCTCGGTCTTTTTCAAATTAGCATATGTTTAGTGCCTGGAGACCTATCACCACCATACCCAATACAAAGCAGCAGCAACAGTAGCAGTGACAGGTACTCTTTATGGAGGGATCTGGGGTCTCTAAAAATTTCTGATCATTTGTATTACTGTCACAAGGAATGTACAAATCCTTTGTGGCAGTAATAGGCAGTGACAGTTACTCTTTATGGTGGGATCTGGCGTCTATAAGATCCCAAATCCCTCCTTTGCACTTAAATTTTTTTTTTTTTTTTACAGTCTACAGTAAGCCAGAAGTGATGTCATGACATCGCTTCCAGGTTACTAGATCTGAGACCCTATCAAAGCAGATTACGGCTTCATTCGGGTCTTCGGCCAGCCGGTGGACATGTTGGCTGGTCGCTCGGGCTTCCCAGTGGGACGGAGGAGCCCAGGAGAGCTGCAGAAAGCAGCAGAAGGGGGGACACCCCCTCCCTCTCTCTGTAATAAAAGCCGAGCAGCTTTTAGCCACATCGGTTGTTATTACAAGAAAGCCACCCTAAAAAATGGTACCGGGGTGATGCATGCATCACCCTGGTACAACCCCTTAAAGCTGTGACTGCAATTTCTCATACAGGCAACATGAAGGGGTTAAAAAGATTAAGCTGGTTAATCTCATTAGCATAGTATTGATAGGCTGTCCACAAGGTTTAGGAGTGTGTCTATGGGAATGTTTGACCATACTTCCAGAAGCACATTTGTGGGGTCAGGCACTGATGTTAGACAAGAAGGCCTAGCTCGCAGTCTCCGCTCTAATTCATCCCAAAGGTGTTCAGTTGGGTTGAGGTCAGTACTCTGTGCAGGCCAGTCAAATTCCTCCACCTCAAACTCGCTTATCCATGTTTTTATGGACCTTGTTTTGTGCACTAGTGTGCAGTCATTTTGGAATAGGAAGGGGCCATCCTCAAACTGTTCCCACAAAGTTGGGAGCATGAAATGATCCAAAATGTTGGTATAATGACGCCTTAAGAGTTCCCTTCACTGGAACTAAGGGGCCAAGCCCAACCCCTGAAAAACAACCCCACACCATAATCCCCCCTTCATCAAATGATTTGAACTAGTGCATAAAGCAAGGTCCATAAAGACATGGATGAGCAAGTTTGGGGTGGAGGAACTTGATCGGCCTGTACTTCAATGCAATAGAACACATTTGGGATGAATTAGAGTGGAGACTGCGAGGCAGGCCTTCTCGAACCACACTAGCACTAGCACTAACCCCCGAAAGGAGCTGCTGATTTGATTGGGCTTACCATTACCTTCTTCTCCTCGATTTGTGTCTAGGGGTTCCCGTGGTAGATGGTCCAGTAACTTTAGAGACTGACGACAGATCCTTATAAAGGGATTTTTATTTGCAAAAAACATAGTTAACGAACAGTCTCTTAAAATAGGATTAGAGGGTTAGGAGGAAAGTTCAGGTACTCCTAATGTCAAAGTCAATAATGAAGGACTTACTTTGACTAAATCCAGAGAATAGCCACAACTGGATGTTCACTCAAGTTGGATAGTTCCTCTCTCACAAGGCCTAGCGGCCAACAAAGTGCTTAACTCAGGAACAAGTCTCTGCCACAGACATTGTTGTAGAACACGTAGGAATAAGTCTCTGCCACAGACGTTGTTGTAGAGCATGTAGGAAACTAGAACTTGTAAAACACTCGTGTGATACCTGGATCTTTCAGCCAGTTTGGCGATACCCACGAGACTGGATTCACTTAGGAACTTCAGCCCCACCAGGCTCTTGCTAAGAAGCCAACCCGTACGTGGCCTTCTTCTGAAGAGTCCTCCCCTGGATAGCTATGAAGTTGCTGGGCCTCTCCAACGACCGGAGACGGCACCGGACCACCTCAGAATCCTTATTTAGTTTACTTGCCTCGGGCTAGACAGCCCCAAGACAAAAAGTCGGGTGGATCCGCACGCCAGGCCATAGCCTTCCTGGGGCTGGTCAGGAGGACCAGAACCCTGAACCACGTGACACCGGCATCTTAAGTACCCTCTCCCAGAAAGAACAGCAAGAGTGACACTCCCACTGGGCGGGCTCCGAGAGAAAAGCACCCAACCAGACTGTGGTTCAATGCCTGCCAGAAGAAACAGTGCCCCCTGTGGCCAGGCTGAACACCCTATAGTCCAGTCAGACTGATGCTCAGGTCCAAATTTGGAACCATTATACCCAAACCAAACTGCAGTTTAGGTGTAACATTAACTTTCAAAACATATAGCGCTTGCTCTTCAGGAGCCGGCACTACACACATTATATATATATATATATATATATATATATATATATATATATATATATATATATAAATCTGTATATTAAAAATGGCATTTCTATGTATTTGCATATCCTTATAATTCAATGTTTCTGAGGGCCTATCTGCCTGTTTCACAAAATGCCTTATGTTAACATGTGTTGGAGCAACATGTGGTAAAATATGCATTACCACAACACATAGGTGTGAAGCCAGCCTTAATCTGCATGTATTTAACTTGTGCTGTAAACTGCATAATACAAAAGTGTTATGACAAAGTATTCAGAAATGACAGGAAAGTGTAAAACCCAAACTGCTGAGTTGGGATCATTGTTTTTTCTGGTTCAGAAATGTTTCAGCGTAGATGCTAGAGTGTGAACATAGGAAGTGAACCAGAGACCCAAAGCTGTCTGCTAAACAAGTATCCAACTGGGTGTGGTTGTTGTCTGTGTAAAGAAGATATATGTATACATTTAACACATGTTCAAAATTTACATGTGCCCTTTTTGGATGCAGTGCGGTAAAATGGTCATTACCGCAATGCACGCTAAAGCATGTTACACGCACTAGCACTTTGCATGACATTCATTTAGAATTACAGCCTAAGGAACTAATGCAATGCAGCCCCAATGCACATGCATGGCAGCAGACAGCAAGCCAAGGTAACACACTATGAAAAATTGTAAATTTCATTTTTTTTGGACACCTAAGTGTAAAGCCATCCCATTTATTTGAATAGACTGCCCTAACACAACGCACATTAACACACAAAAAAGCACCGGCATGCATTAAAGCGTGAACCCAGCCTTAAATTAAATACAGAAATTATTCCAGTAAAATGCTGTTGTATTTCTCCTTTAAGCATTTTTTCATTGGCTGATTTTGCTGAACTTTTAAAAATGTAAATGAGAAACATACATTTCAAGTACAGTAATATGGCCTTTGTGCAAAAATAAAACATCCTTGTTGTCTTACATGACAGTCCGTGACAGCTTTGGGAAGTCTAACATTGGAAAAATGCTCAGGGGAGCAATTCTGGAAAATAATTCATATCTCGATTAACTGAATGACTGAAATACCCATTGTTGCCTTCTATTGTATATGCTGCAAGATCACTGGTGCCTTACTGATTTACTTGTGTGTGCTGATAGTATCTTCACAAATAACGGTCATATATTTTAGCGATGTTTTAAAAATTCCTGCTATAAGACAGTATGTATTTCTTTAAAGATTGTTTCTGTGAAAGCTGTTGTGTTACATTAATTGAACAAAAGATTGGTCTTAAAGCGATATTTGAGCTAACATTGCAAATGTAGCCTACTTCTGTGGGGAGAATCACCAGGGCCAGTGCAAGGATTTTTGACACCCTGGACAAAACCTAATGTTGCCACCCCATTGGCTCCTCCCCTGACTCCACCCACCCAATCCACCCATCAACAGGAGGGTGAGAGAAAGAGCAGTGCTGAGAGAGACAGTGGGTGAGAGAGGGGGATAAGAGAGAGAGGAGAGCTGAGAGAAGGGGACTAAGAGAGGGGTCAGAGAAAGAGGGGTTGAAAGAGAGGGAGCGAGAGAGGGCTGAGAGAGGGAGGGTTGAGAGAGAGGGGGCTGAGAAAGAGGGGGCAAAAGGGGACTGAGAGAGAGGGGGCTGAGAAAGGGGGGCAAAGAGATAGGGGGGCTGAGAGAGGGAAGGCTGAGAGAAAGGGGGTTGGAAGAGGAGGGCTGTGAAAGGTAGAGCTGAGAGAGAGGAGGACTGGGAGAGGGGGCGAGAGAGGGAGGGCTGAGAGAGGCGGGCTGAGAGAGAAGGGGCTGGGAGAGGGAGGGCTGTAAAAGGGAGGGCTAAGAGAGAGGGGGACTAAGAGGGGGGCTGAGAGCAGGGGCAGAGAGAGGGGGCTGAGAGAGGAGAGAACTGAGAGAAGGGAACTGAGAGAGGGGGCTGAAAGAGAGGGGGCTGAAAGAGAGGGGGTGAGAGAGGGCTGAGAGAGGGAGGGCTGATAGAGAGAGGGGGCTGAGAGAGGGAGGGTTGAGAGAGAGGGGGCTGAGACATTGGGGGTGAGAGAGGGCTGAGAGAGGGGGGCAGAGAGAGAGGGGGGCTGAGAAAGGGGGAACTGAGAGAAAGGGGGATTGAGAGAGTGGAGGAATTGAGAGAGAAGGGCTGAGAGAGGGGGTCGAGAGAGGGGTTCGAGAGAGAGGGCGAGGGGAGAGATGAGAGGGACCCCTAGCCCTGTCCCTATCTGCTGTCCCTACTCTGTCTCCTTGTCCCGGTCTCTGTCTGCAGATCTGCAGGCCAGGTCTGTGTATGATGACGGTACCTTTCATGATGCCAGTCTGTCTCTTTCTTGATCTGATTTGATCCTTCCAGCAGCTCCCGCAACAGCCTGCTCATCCCGCTTATCCTCTGTGCCCAAAGTCAGCCTGTCTTCCAGGCCTCAAGTTAGAGCACAGAGGAAGTTGGAGGCGTCAATGCCCTTGAGGTAAGGGGCCGCTGTTTCGGGGCGGGGTCAAGGGGGCGAGTTCAAGGGGAGGCAGAGGAGCACTTCTCCCGTGTCCCGGGGTATGGCTGATCACCTCGGCTTGGCCCCTCTTTGATCACTGCCATGTGGCGATGGATAGATGCCCAGCCGCCCCCACACCCCAAGGAAGCTGCTAATTGCTGCCCCCATAGAACCTGACTCTCAGGGATAGCAAGGGGCTTTTTGCCCCTGAGCTAGACGGCCCACACTTGGGACTGTGCCCCTTTAAATTTTAGCCCCCGGGCGGTATCCCCGCTTGCCCCCCCCACGCTATGCCATTGGTCACACAGCAGGGTATAGAACGAGGCACTGACAAGCTCCAGGTGCCCCCTCCTCCCAGTGGGGAGTAGGTAAGCCAGCAGCCTTGGCTGTACCCTAAGCAGCAGTGTGCCCTAGGCTGCTGCCTAGTTTGCCTTGTGGCAAAGCCAACCCTGGGAATCATATGATCTGACCTTCTCCAGACAGATTATGACTGCTCATTCTCTTTGCGGTAAACTATGAAACTAATCCTCTGCAAATGTGGAGAATTGGATTTGCTATACAGTCTCTGGCAGTGATTCAGCTTATTTAGGCTTGGTGTATTGCAGGTGAGACACCCAGCTGAGATAACCTAGGTTTTTCTATTGTAGAAAACTAGAAACAGGGGTGAGTGAAATACCAAAATAGTAGCATCATTTCTAATGCTAGCAGCCCGTTGGATGGACCTCAGACTTCCCATGCACACAGCAAGGTGAAGTAGATTCCAATAAAACAGAAATTCTTAAGCCTACTCTATACCAAGTGAGTGATTGCAGCATCAGACCTCTAGTGCTAACGCGGCTCTATTCTCCCATGCTTTTGTTATCCCTATTTTCAGGAACAGCATTTGCTAGGTCCTCTTGGATCAGATCACATTCTAGCCCCAGAGTGTCAGGGCCTTCAAGCCCTAGGCTCCAAACCAGAGCTTTAGCTCAGGCAACAGGCTGAATGCAAAAGACCCTTCCAGAATCTTGATCAGTGTATTTAATAAAACATTCTCCAGTGACAAGAAGCTCATCAGAGATTGGCCAACTGACTCAGCCATTTGCAGATTCTGGCAGATGATAAAACATATGGTAACAAGCCCCTTAGGGGCTTGGAGGAATCTGGAGGAATATCTTTAAATCAATAGAAGAAAAAGCTCACATTAAGCAGAAATTATGGAACGCAAATAAGATTGCACCTTGTAAAACAGAATGTAAAATATTTACAAAATGTGAGGGGTGTACTCACTTTTGTGAGATGCTGTATACATTATATATACATAATTTATATATATCATTTATATATATATATATATATATATATAAATTATGTATATATAATGTATACAGCATCACACAAAAGTGAGTACACCCCTCACATTTTTGTAAATATTTTATAATATCTTTTCATGTGACAACACTGAAGAAATGACACTTTGCTACAATGTAAAGTAGTGAGTGTATAACAGCGTAAATTTGCTGCCCCGTCAAAATAACCCAACACACAGCCATTAATGTCTAAACAGCTGGCAACAAAAGTGATTACACCCCTAAGTGAAAATGTCCATTTTGGGCCCAATTAGCCATTTTCCCTCCTCGGTGTCATGTGACTCGTTAGTTTTACAAGGTCTCAGGTGTGAATGGGGAGCATTACTGGTCACTAGATGTTCAACATGGCACCTCATGACAAAGAACTCTCTGAGGATCTGAAAAAATTAATTGTTGCTCTACACAAAGATGGCCTTGGCTATAAGAAGATTGCCAAGAACATACAGTGGTTTAATAGGACAGGTTCCACTCAGAACAGGCCTTACCATGGTCGACCAAAGAAGTTAAATGCACGTGCTAAGCTTCATATCCAGAGGTTGTCTTTGGGAAATACACATATGTGTGCTGCCAGCATTGCTGAAGAGGTAGAAGGGGCAGGGAGTCAGCCTGTCAGTGTTCAGACCATACGCCACACACTGCATCGAATTGGTCTACATGGCTGTCATCCCAGAAGGAAGCCTCTTCTAAAGATGATGCACAAGAAGGCCTGCAAGCAGTTTGCTGAAGACAAGCAGACTAAGGACATGGATTACTGGAAACATGTCCCGTGGTCTGATGAGACCAAAATAAACTTATTTGGTTCAGATGGTGTCAAGCATGTGTGGTGGCAAACAGGTGTGGAGTACAAAGACTAGTGTGTCTTGCCTACAGTCAAGCATAGTGGTGGGAATGTCATGGTCTGGGGCAGCACGAGTGCTTCCGGCACTGGGGAGCTACAGTTCATTGAGGGAACCATGAATGCCAACATGTACTGTGACACACTGAAGCAGAGCATGATCCCCTCCCTTTGGAGACTAGGCCGCAGGGCAGTATTCCAACATGATAACTACCCCAAACACACCTCCAAGACAACCACTGCCTTGCTAAAGAAGCTGAGGATAAAGGTCATGGACTGGCCAAGCATGTCCCCAGGCCTAAAACAACAAAGCCTGGGGAATGCCCAGGAAAAAAACCAAGCCTACTTACCACCAGCTCGCAGACAACCAAATGAACCTGTCTAACAGTGCGTTAAAAACAGGGGTTTAGTCCGCACGCATTTCCAAATGCATGTGTAAGCCACAGAGCCTCGTCACAGCACCCTGATATCTGTGGTCCTAACACTAAAATTTGGGTGTCCCCACAGTGGAGGCACATGTATTCTAATGGATAGATGAGGGCAGGTGGACTGAAGGGGAGCCCACCCCTTCTTAAAGGTACAGGAGCACACCAAGCACCCAGCAAATTGCACAATGGCTGCAAAGGTGTTGGTGCGTTGCTGGACCAATGCAAACACCAACGTGATAATGATACAAAAAACTCGCCACCACCCTCATCTATAGCTGGCTATAGCAGTAAGCAGCATTGGAAGGCTGAAACAGATAACAACAAAGCCTGGGGAATGCCCAGGAAAAAACCCAAGCCTACTTACCACCGGCTCGCAGACAACCAAATGAACCTGTCTAACAGTGCGTTAAAAACAGACCTAAACCCTGCTGAGCATCTGTGGGGAACCCTCAAATGGAAGGTGGAGGAGAGCAAGGACTCTAACATCCATTAGCTCTGTGATGTCATCATGGAGGAATGGAAGAGGACTCCAGTGGCAACCTATCAAGCTCTGGTGAACTCCATGCCCAAGAGGTTTAAGGCAGTGCTGGAAAATAATGATGGCCACTTTGGGCCCAATTTGGACATTTGCATTTAGGGGTGTACTCACTTTTGTTGCCAGCGATTTAGACAATAATGGCTGTGTTGTGAGTTATTTTGAGGGAACAGCAAGGGGATAAGGGGGCACTCTTTACATCTAGAGAAAAAAGATTTCATCTCCAAATACGGAAAGGTTTATTCACAGTAAGAGCTGTGAAAATGTGGAATAGACTCGCTCTAGAGGTGGTTCTGGCCAGCTCAGTAGATTGCTTTAAAAAAGGCCTGGATTCTTTCCTAAATGTAGATAATATAACTGGGTACTGACATTTATAGGTAAAGTTGATCCAGGGAAAATTTGATTGCCTCTCGGGGATCAAAAATTATTTTTTTTCCCCTGCTATAGCAAATTGGATCATGCTTTGCTGTTTTTTTTTGCCTTCCTCTGGATCAACTGCGGTTATAGGATTGTGTATATGGGATTGTATTTATTTATTTTTTTGGTTGAACTAGATGGACTTTTTTCAACGTGAGTAACTATGTAACTAAATTTACACTGTTATACAAGCTGTACACTCACTACTCGAGAAGAACAACCCCTGGTTCGGTTCGCACCAGAACCTGCGAACGGACCGAAAATTCATGCAAACTTTAGAACCCCGTTAAAGTTTATGGGAAACGAACGTTCGAAATCAAAAGTGCTAATTTTAAAGGCTAATATGCAAGTTATTGTCCTAAAAAGGGTTTGGGGACCCGGCTCCTGCCCCAGGGGACATGGATCAATGCAAAAATAGTTTTAAAAACAACAGTTTTTTTCGGGAGCACTGATTTTAATGAAGGGGAACCCCGTACCAAAATTTAAAAAAAGAAAGGCATGGTGTCCCCAGGTCCTATATGCTCAGAACAGCAGTATACAGGCGGTTTAAACAAGACATGGACTGTGTAGGTTTGTTGTTAAGTACAATCTGTTTGTAATTTTGAACTGGTACATTTTTAAAGTGTAGCTCCAGTTAAAAAATCTATTTTTAAGCTTTTGGGAAGGGTTATCACCCCTGTAACATTTTTTTTTTTGCTGTCTGTGCACCTCTTCTGAAGATTTCACCTCACTTTTTGTCTCAATGACCAATTTTTTTGGAAAATGTGGGTTTTTTAGTAAAACAAGGATTGGGATAAAGCATCAGTGGAGAGGAGACACGTTTTTCCCATATCAACTCTTTCAGAAGAGGATTTCCTTTCCTAGGTGTAGATTTCATCTCACTTCCTGTAGTCTCCTCCGTTTGCAAGTAGGAGACGTTTGTAAGTTGGATGTTTGAAAGTAGGGGTCTGCCCTATATGCTCTGCAGACATTTGGGCCTAAGGTGTTGGTGTTGCCACAACACTGTAAGCCCTCAAATTGACTCTTTGTGGGCGCTGTGAACTATTATATATAACATTCCATTGTTGAACAGTGGTAGAAAAATTGGGCTTTTGGTGGTGGTGCTGGTGCCATAACACTGTAAGTCCTCACAGTGGGCACTGGAACGGGCCCTGCTGTGAAATATTATATCAAGAATTGTAATTACAGGGGCAGAAAAATTGGGCCTTAGGCACTGGTGCCACAACACTGCAACACCTCACAGAAACTCCAGTTGGAGAGCAGGAATGAGCCCTGCTTTAAAGTATTGCATCAAAAATTGTAATTGCACGCCCCTGTTAAACAGGGGCTGAAAAATTGGGCCTTAGGCACTGGTGCAGGTGCCACAACACTGCAACCACTCACAAGTATTGTAGTTGAGCGCAGCAACGAACCCTCCTGCAAAATATTGCATCAAAAATTGTAATTACACTTCCCTGTTAAACAGGGGCTGAAAAATTGGGCCTTAGACACCGGTGCGGGTGCCACGACACTGCAACCCCTCACAGATACTCTACTTGGAGCGCAGGAATGAGCCCTGCTGCAAAGTATTGCATCAAAGATTTTAATTACACGCCCCTGTTAAACACGGGCTGAAAAATTAGGCCTTAGGCACTGGTGCTGGTGCCACGACACTGCAACCCCTCACAGATATTCTAGTCGGAGCGCAGGAATGAGCCCTGTTGCAAAGTTTTTCATCAAAAATTTTAATTACACGCCCCTGTTAAACACGGGCTGAAAAATTGGGCCTTAGGCACTGGTGCCACAACACTGCAACCCCTCACAGATAATGTAGTTGGAGCACAGGAATGAGCCCTGCTGCAAAGTATTGCATCAAAAATTGTAATTACATGCCCCCGTTAAACAGGGGCTGAAAAATTGGGCCTTAGGCACTGGTGCTGGTGCCACAACACTGCAACCCCTCACAGATACTCTAATTGGAGTGCAGGAATGAGCCCTGCTGCAAAGTATTGCATCAAAAATTTTAATTACAAGCCCCTGTTAAACTGAAAAATTGGGCCTTAGCCACTGGTGGCAGCACCCAGAACCAAAAATGTTCTTCCAAGCTATCAGCATGATCATTGAGAAGAGGATAGTCACTCAGCATCATAGGCAGTCTTGAAGGGATCTGACATTTCAAAAAAAAATATTCGGTTACGGTTACATCAGCTTCAGGTGCTTGGTAGCTGGTCGTGATCCAAGATTCATTTTTATGAAGGTCAGTCGGTCAACCGAGTCGGTGGACAGGTGCACCCGGTGATCGGTTACAAAGCCTCCAGCAGCACTGAATGGGCATTCCAAAAGAACGCTGGATGCAGGACAGGCCAGTAGCTCAATTGCATACTGTGCAAGCTTTGGGCAGTGATCCATCCTCAAGACCCAGTAACCCAGAAGATTTTTGGTGGGAAAGGTGTCCAAGTCTGATCTTGCCCCTAGTTATTCCTGCACCATGTAAATCAGACACTGGTGATGGTTGCTGGAACCGATAATACCTTGAAGCTGCGGACTAAAAAATTGTCTGAATGCATCGGTCAGACGGCCACCTTCTCCACCGCTCCTTCTGTGACTGACCGAAGCCTCAGCAACACATTGTCCAGAACCAGGAATTTGTAACCTCCCAGTCTCTGGGAACGCGTTGCACAGACCTTTCTGCAAGGCCTCCCGAAGATGACTCATCCTCTGCTCCCTCTGTGACGACAAGATAAGGTCTGCAACCTTACCCTTGTACCGTGGATCAAGGAGAGTTGCCAGCCAGTAATGATCCCTCTCCTTGATCCAATGAATACAAGGATCCTTCCACCGCCTTTGCAGGATCAGGGAGATCATGCAGCGTAGGTTAGCCGAGACATTCAGTCCGGAGTCTTCTGGGTCACTAAGGACGACATGATCCGCAGCCACCTCCTCCCAGCCACGTACAAGTCCATGGGTTACTTGGGACTGTAAATGATCCCTAAAAGACTGCTGCTGGTGCTGAGTGCCAGGCTCCACCTCCATGCTGACACAATTCTCCTCCTCCTCCTCCTCCTCCTTCTCCTGTGTGATGGGTGGGACAGCAGGAACACTGTCTGGATAAAGGGGCCCTGAGAGGCAAGGAAGTTCTCCTCTTCCTGCCTCTGTTCTGCCTCAGGTGCCCTGTCCATTAATCCATGCAGCGTATGCTCCAACAGGTGGACAAGAGGGACAGTGTCCCTGATGCATGCGCTTCCTGCCTGTGGTATAGGATCAGCAGAACACCAGCAATTGGGGTAGCTGTAGGTGCACACTGTGCAGATGACACAGTACACCGACTGTAATTGCTACAACTGCCTGCGGATAGGATCAGCAGAACACCAGCAATTGGGGTAACTTTAGGCGTACGCTGTGCAGATGACACAATACACCAACTGTAATTACTGCAGCTGCCTGCCTATGGTATAGGATCAGCAGAACACCAGCAATTGGGGTAGCTTTAGGTGCACACTGTGCAGATGACACAGTACGCCGACTGTAATTACTGCAGCTGCCTGCGGTATAGGATCAGCAGAACACCAGCAATTGGGGTAGCTTTAGGTGCACACTGTGCAGATAGCACAATACACCGACTCTAATTGCTACAGCTGCCTGTGGATAGGATCAGCAGAACACCAGCAATTGGGGTAGCTATAGGTGTACACTGTGCAGGTGGCACAATACACCGACTATAATTGCTGCAGCAGCTGCCTGTGGTATAGGATCAGAAGAATACCAGCAATTGGGGTAGCTTTAGGTGTACACTGTGCAGGTGGCACAATACGCCAACTGTAATTGCAACAGCTTCAAATTAAATTCAAAGACACTGTCTCTCCGTCTATCTCTCTCTCCGCCGACGCAACACACTACGTAAGGCCGCTGCGTAGGCGGCCTTATATAGTGTGGGGCGTGTACTAAACCCCCTGAGCCATAATTGGCCAAAGCCACCCTGGCTTTGGCCAATTACAGCTCGCTGTACAGATGGCGCTGTAATTGGCCAAGCATGCGGGTCATAGTGCATGCTTGGCCAATCAGCAGCCAACAATGCACTGCCGCAGTAAATTATGGGCTGTGACGCGCCACTTTGGCGTGAACGGCACATAATGTTCGGAATTTGTGAACGGTCAAACAGCCGATGTTCACGAAGCTCATCCCTACTCACTACTTTACATTGCAGCAAAGTGTCATTTCTTCAGTGTTGTCACATGAAAAGATACAATAAAATATGTACAAAAATGTGAAAGGTGTACTCACTTTTGTGCTTTTGTGAGGTGCTGTATACATGTCTGACGGATTTTGTCCGAAACTTGTGTTGCATACACACGGTCGGACAAAGTTGTCGGAAAATCCGATCGTATGTAACGTGACAACGTTATTTCGTTACGACAGGACTACGTTCAGGCTAGTAGCCAATAGCTTTGGTCTAGGAATTTGATCTGAGCATGCGTGGCACTTTGTCCGATTGGAGTTCTCTACACACAATCGGACAAAGTCCGATCGGATCATGTTGACGGAATGTTTTATATCCCAGCTCTAAAACGTTGTCCGTCGGAGCCCACACACAGTCGGATTATCCGACAACATGGTCCGATCGGACATTTTCCATCGGAATGTCCGACCGTGTGTACAAGGGCTTAGACTAGTAAAACTAATCCTTCTTGGATTGAAAAGATTAAATAAAAAAACTGTATGTCAGAATTGCAAGTGAGTGATCAGGTTAGATAAATACTTGCAAAGAGACAGTTTTATTTACAAAAATGTAAGTGGTGTACTCTATCTTGTGAGATACTGTATAGATTGTACTATATGCTACATCTTATACTTCTAGTCTCAAGATACTTTGACAGTCTGTTCCCCAACACCTAAAAGCCATGGATCTGTGGCTACATAATAGCAAATCCTTGCGGAGTCAGTTAAAAGAAGGATGATTCATCACTTGGAGAACAGATCAGTGGACTGCACTTTCAAGAAGTAAATGGAAACACTACCAAGGACACAGCCTGCCACAACCTTTAATTCCCCAGCTAGAAATCTTTCATACATGAAAGTGTTTCCTTTTTATTGTTGACAGGGATTTTAAGTTCATAACGGAAAGTGTCAAGAAAGTTTAATTATTTCCAAATAATTCCTAATAGAAACCATATTATTCACAACTCTGCTGTTTCTGTTTGAAGTTGTTATGTGCTAAAAGAAGTTTGTATGGTCATGTATATAGGCGATTACTGCCTGTGTAATTGTTTTCTAGTTGGCTAAACTATAATTTGTCACACATTGACATTCACTCCTCATTGTCTATCAGCAGGGCTGGGCCTCAAGTCTATGCTACCTTTTGTATTATCCATGTAATATTGTATCTAAGCCTACATGAGAAAGAAAAGTGGAAGTCAATGTGCAATGGAGAAGGACCTGGGTGCAAGGTTGGTACTAAAGGTGGATGAGACAGGAACCCGCCAAAAACATAATATTTGATATGCACTATATAGTACTTACATTTGAGGTTAAGATCCTTAGCTTGGGAACAAATAAATGGCGTTTAGTCACACAAAATCAATTGCCCAATTGCCACCATTTGAACACATGAAAGGCAATAACAGCTATCTTATGTGCAATTTTAGTATGGTTGTTAATCAAAGAACAGTAGTAAATGCTTCAAATAGGTTTCCTTGTGAGCAATTCTTTTAGCTTATGATTTTATTGGGACGTCACTGTGCCATGCCATCACCTCCCAGGAAATCTATGTGCTCAAAATCCAGTGAGAATGTGCTGAAATGCATTCTCTCAGAACTTTAAACACCCAACTTTCCTGGAACACAGCGGTGAGGCACAGTAACATCCCCTGCCCCTTCCTATACAACCTATTTTTATAATTGTTTTCACAAATCTTTCTTGCTGCAGTTTTTAAGTTATACAGTAAATACTTGAGGTGGAAATAGTATGTATGATCCTTGATTTTGATTATTTTTTGAAAAAAAAAATTACTTTCAACTGCTTAAAGAGGTTGTAAAAGGTCACATATACCCAGGGAAATGAAAAGCCTCAGATGATACGCAGAGATGAAACAAATCCATCTACATAGGTTGTACTTGTTTATCTTCAGTCTTCTCTTCCCTACACCCCTTTAAAAGGGCAGAAAAGTGTTAAAATCTTTCTTCATTTGTCAGAGGAGGGATCGGAGGGACTGCAGTAACAGTGTGTGACAGCTGATTGGAGGAAAGGCACACCCCCTTTCACACAGCAGAAGAACTGTGTTCTGAACAGACAAGTTGTCTGCTAAGCTCCTCCCTTTCCTCCTGACACAAATGTATCTCACGTGTCAGGAAACTTCTCAGAAATTACTCATACTGATGACAGAGGAACGAAGTACCAGAGAGAAACTACACTTAGAGCTTTAAAGAGAGATAAGAAAACACTACAGATATATGTGCTTTGCTCAGATTCCATGACTGAAGTTTACAACCACTTTAAGCCTGGTACACACTTTTTTTTTCGTTCAACCCAGCGTGCTGAGGGAAAAAAAAACTGAGGGTTTTGAGAGGAGCAGCTGTACTAATAATCCAATGATAATCCACCCCCCCCCCCCCCCCGTGCCAGAATCCCTTCAAAGATTTTTAAGGCCTCAGAGGGCAGATAGTTGAACTAAAGTGAACCCCATGTTTCTTCTATTGCAGTGGTCCTGAAGGACAATTGGCATAGTTTACAGCACACTGAATAGGAGGACTCACACATAAAAGATAAAATACACTGCCTACATGGAGCCCAATAGGGATGGGCCCGATGTTCCAGTCGAACTTCGGCCCATTATCGGGTTTTATCAGATACACATGCATCCTGGCAATAAGGAAAAAACTGCTTTCATTTGCCCCTTTGGTTTTATGAATTCGTGAGAACGTGTCAGGAAAACTGAATTCATGCCCACGCCCAAAGAAATGTACCCAGAACAATCAACAGCACTGTGCATGGAATCAGGGCGGTGCGCTCATCTACACATGCACCTGCACACCTTTGAATTGACTTTAGAGCCCAGTGGCCTATTTAAAGCACTGCAAAGCTCAATATCATTGCTGAGTGGTCATCAGATCCTTCTGCCTGTGGTCTGATCCCGTGTTTACGTTTGTTTTCTGACTTACCTTTTTTTACTCAACCAATGGACCAATGTTAAAAAAAGATATATGTGGAATTATTTTTTAAATGCGTATATATAGTATATGTGTTGCGGCTTGCAAGATATTAGCCATAACCCCGGTATTGTTTTTTTCAGCTGGCGGCCGGCTTTCTTGAAATTGTTCAGAGCGGTTCATGAATGCTTTCAGAATTAGCAGGAGGAGAGACACCCCCCTCCCACTGCTCGTTGGTGTCTATGGCCTTGGAGCACCAGAGCAACATTATGACATCACTGCCTTGCCAGGCTGAAAGTAAACAATTTTTTTTTTAAGCAAAAGATCAAAAATTATTCATTTTTTTGATCTTTTGGTTTTAAAAGTAAAGAAGAGATTTGGGGTCTTTTTGACCCCAGACCTCTCTATAAAGAGGACCTGTCATCCTTCTTTCTCTTGCAAGGGATTTTTACATTTATTGTAATTGGAATAAAAGTTAAATAAAAGAATAGTGTAAAAAAAAAAAAAAAAAAGAAGATAAAGAAGGAAAAAAATGTAAAGTGGATTTCCATCCTGGGTGAAAATAAATTAAGGGCAGCAGCTACAAATACTGTAGCTGCTGACTTTTAATATAGGGAGACTTACCTGTCCAGGGAGCCCGCAATGTCGGCACCCAAAGCCGACCTGTCCATCGGCGCTGGCTGCAGGTGCCAGCATCCTCACTAAGGGAAAAAGGCTGGGAAGGCTTGTGGCTTCACAGCCTGTTTCTTACTGCACAAGGTCGAGTCACGCGCTGCTTTCTGAATGGTCCTGGCATCTTCTGGGACACACAAAGTCCCAGAAGGTGATAGGGGGAAGGAGGAGGGCACAAAGAAAAATGCAGAAATAACGTACCTCACGGCAGCACCATGGGATGGAAGTCCCGAAGAAAACATACCAAAAAGGTATGCAGAAAATATATATATCCAAAAACGGGGGGGTGGTGTATGTTGGTTTCAAACAGAGTTCAATTCTTGCCTGGAACTGCTTTAAAGCACCCCATCCCTCCATGCTCACACGCAGAAGGGATCGATATACATAAGTAGTGCATGCATATGTAAACAGTGTTCACACCACACATGTGAGGTATTGCTGCAAATGTTAGACCAAAAGCAATAATTATAGTTCTAGACCCCCCTCAGTAACTCTAAACATTAACCTGTAAAGGTGTTCAAAGCGATGCCAAAGGAGATTTTTAAATATCGTAGTTTGTCATCATTCCACGAGCGTGCGCAATTTTAAAGAGTGAAATGTTAGGTTTCTATTTATTCGCCATAACATCATCTTTCATATTATACAGAAAATTGGAGTATATATTGTGTTTTGTTGTGTCTTTTTTTAATTCATTAAATGTGTTTTTTCCCCAAAAAAATGCTTTTGAAAAAACACTTCGCAAATACCATGTGACATAAAAAATAGCAACAATCACCATACTATTCCCTAGGGTCTCTGCCTAAAAAAATATATAATGTTTGGGTGTTTACAAGAAATTTCCTAGCAAAAAATGCTAATTTAACCACTTTAGCTCCAGAAGGTTTTACCCACTCCCTGACCAGGCCATTTTTTGCAATACAGAAATGAAAATTGAGCAGCCCTGCAACGCTGTACCTAAATAAAACTGATGTCTCTTTTTTCTTGAAAATAGAGTATACTTTTGGTGGTATTTGATCACTTCTGCGGTTTATATTTTTTGTGGCATAAACAAAAATACGGTAGATATAGAATTGTGAATAAAAAACAAAATGTTTTACTTCATGCGTTTTGTCATAAAATTTGAGGTAATTTGAGGTAACAAAAAGTTAGGACGTGTGGTGCAGTGTGTAAGGCTCTAGATGATACGCTACAATATATCTGAGCTTTTTTAGTCTTTGTGAGGTTTACCCAATGCCTCAATGCTTGTTATAATAAGGATTTAATCCTGTTTGGCATTTGTAATTGTTAAAAAAGTTTTAAATAAAGGGAAAAACTTTTTTACGCCATGAGGAGCCCGTTTTTTTTGGATTGCCACTAGGTTAACCCTTGGATTACGGACCGCAGCAAGAAAACCTTGATCGGAGCCTGGGGTGACATCTTTTGGTGAGTAGGGATGTATACTTCACTTAGCAGTCGATTGGGGACACATTTTTCAACTTTATATCATCAGTGTGCAGGATTTCAATGAAGAGCACATACATATTTGTTCCAAGGAGTTCATCTAATATTTAGTTATGGACTATTCATTTAATATAGTTTTTGCGCGTTTATTACACAGTTATCATTTCATTTTATGATTGCACTATCTATGGATGTATATGTCACTATTTGTTAATTGCATGCACTGTTTGCTCACTGGATTTCTTTGACATTATTATTAATTAACAATCACATGATTTGAGACAGCTGCTGCACGAGTACTTTAGATATTTATTGTCAAGGTGCAAGTGTTTATTTTTCACCAATACGTATTCTGCTACATATTTTTGGTTAAAAAAATCCCAATAAGCGTATATTGATTGGTTTGCGTAAAAGTTATAGCATCTACAAACTATGGTATATATTTAGGGACTTTTTTTATTGCTTTTACTAGTAATGGCGGTGATCAGCGATTTTTAGCAGGACTGTGACATTGCAGCAGACAAATCAGACACTAAGTGACACTTTTTGGGGACCAGTGACACCAATACAGTGATCAGTGTTAAAAAAATGTCACAGTATAAATGACACTGGCAGAGAAGGGGTTAACACCAGGGTGCTCAAAGGGTTAAGTGTGTTCCTGGGAGGTGCTTTCTAACTGTGTGGGGGGGGGGGGGGCAGATATACTGGAGAAAAAGAGAGATTGTGTTTCAGCTTAGCTGAAACACAAGATCTCTCTTTTGCTCCCTGACAGATCAGCGGTTTGTCTTGTTTACATAGGCACACCGCTACTCTGTCTCTCCACGGAAAGCTTGGTGGGTCGGGGCGCCCATCGCGCCCGCCGAACATGCTCATTGGCTCCCTCTATGTCCAATCACGGTGGCAGCGGTGCTCCAGCGGCACACGCTCGTGCCCCCTACACTGCGTATACACTGCATACACAAAATCACGTACAGGTACATATGTGATAGTATATATGTGGTGGGAGGTCCGGAAGCAGTTAAACTTGTAAACAAAATGTGCCAGAAAAGGCTTTATCTTCAAGTGGTTAAGAAAATTAATCTGTTAATGTAAGAAAAATGTGTTGCCATATACACCATGTATGTATATAAAGCAAAGATGGTGAAGTGTATTAGGAAACAGCAGGCTTGTGAACCGTGTCTTTTATTCTTCATAGGAAGTACGATGATAAGATTGAAGGGAAGGACTGTGCAGAATGAGGTGCTGCACTAGGAATGATTGGAAATAAGTCAACCTCTTCATTGGCCCTTCTATCCCTCCAGTGGAAATGTATGATAGATAGGCAGGTATGGTAGTAACTTTGGAGCAGTAGTTTTCAGACATTGCAAAAGTGACCAGAATGGATATCTGGAAAATGTAAAAAAGGCTGTAACTGGAAAAGTACTTTATTTTTCTTAAAAACATGTATCCAAGTTTTTGTTTAAAAGCTTCCTAAGACTAAGCTTAAGGGTGACTAGACTGTGCCTCTATAATATATATATATATATATATATATATATATATATATATATATATATATATATATATATATATATATATCACCCTAAAGGGTACCATACATGTCTAATTGTCAATGAGCAAGGTTAGTACTGGAACTGTGTGATGCCCAATACACACAGTCGGATTTTCCAATGGAAAATGTGCGATTGGATCATGTTGTCGGAAAATCCGACCGTGTGTGGACTCCATCGGACTTTTTCCGTCGGATTTTCCGCCGCACAAAGTTTGAGAGCAGGATCTAAAATTTTCCTACAACAAAATCCGATCGCATAAATTCCAATCGTGTGTAGACAATTCCGACAAACAAAGTGCCACGCATGCTCAGAATAAACTAAGAGACGAAAGTTATTGGCTACTGACCGGATTATAGTCCCGACATACGTGTTTAGCGTCACCTCGTTCAGAATGATCGGATTTTCCGACAACTTTGTGCGACCGTGTGTATGCAACACAAGTTTCGGCCAAAATCCGTCGGAAAAAATCTGATGGATTTTGTGGTCGGAATGTCCGACCGTGTGTATGGGGCATGATAGTTAATTTGTAGTCCAGTATCTGGTATAAGAACAAGGAGATCTCCAAAGCATTTTATTTTCTTCAAAATTGAGTATTTCAAAGCAAAAAAAAAAAAAAACTGATGCAAGTAAATATGCCCTTTTTGAGTATTTATGGTTGGCACATGCATTTTGATTGGAATTCTCTGTAAAATAGTAATGCATCTTTAACACCAACTGATGTAACCCTAGCATATCAGTTGAAAAGCCGATGGCTGGCAGACATAGGAGAGCTGGAGGATGAGGAAAGGGGCAAAGTGATTGAGTCCTACAAATTGGTCTCTCTCTTGGACCGCCTAACAAAGTTATATAAACTACATAGATCTTATCTGACCCTTTCCAACTTAGCCAGATATCAAACAAATTGAAATCACAGCCCACTATGTCCTAGATGTGGAGAATCGAATGGTACCTTTTATCATCTAATTTGGTCCTGCCCAGTTATTCAGGTCTACTGGTCTCAGATAGTCAAATTTCTGCATGACCAAATAGGCTTCTCTCTTACATTATGTCCTAAGCAATGGGTATTAGGTTTGTTTCCAGATCCTGATACTGACAAAATTCTTCACATCTTCCTACAAGAATCCCTATTTATGGCTAGAATGTTAATTGCAAGAAATTGGCTTAAGGCATTGCCACACATGTTTCGTGATTAGATGACTACTGTTAACGCCACACTACCTTATAAGAAAATACTGTATGTTCATAAAGGGTGCCCCACCAAGTATAACAAAAATGGGACAGATGGCTGAAAAATGCCGATGATGTTGAAGATAGTGCTGATGTGTAGATCGACTGCTGCCAGTTAAACTCAACACAGTCAGGTCATATGTGTGGTCTTAGATACACCTGTTATGCTTTGGACGACTGTGCCAGTCATTGAAGCCTGGGGTTCTCTTTCTCACTTGTGCCTCTCACCCTAAGGTCTACTGATGATACTTCTACTAGTGATTGTCTTTTTTTTATTTATTTTTATTTCATTATTTTGTGTACCTGCATATGCTATATTGTATGTTTGTTATGCTGTTTCGCTTGTGCTCTTCTCAAATAAAGAGTTGTTTAAAAATGTTATTTTATTGTTTTTTTTATTATTATAATCGTGGTATTCCTGCTATACATCTGTAGCATGTGAAAATATATTGCTGCTTTTATTGTTCATATAGTTATTTATTTTATTACTTTACATAGTGTTGGCATATATTAGTGCTTTACAGCGAGCAATACATAGAATTCTCAAAGCTGACACTTGCACGTGGCTTATACAATACGTGGACATACATTTATGGCTTTCTAAAAAGAAACATTAAGTACTTCATTGCTGCATTACATCATAGTAAGAAAAAATACACAACAGACAAGTTAACATGATCTTTTCTATACTACCATTCAAAAAAATATCAACACTCATGTCACTGCTATTAGATATTCCCAGAGTAAAGGACTGCAACATGGTGATGAGATTATAATGATCTCTTTCCTGGACATCAACCGTAAACATGAAGAGCATAAACAAAATTTAGCAAAATACATCAGATTACATGCAATATATGATTGTATATCCATGAGGTAAAGATTATTAATTCACAATGTGACAGTACTGCATGCCTCAGGTTTCTTGAAGCATGATTCAATAGAAATCAAGCCACCCTTGTGTATTACACAGTGCTTGCTCCAAGCAAAGCCTTATCTTTAGCTGCAAAAGACATTCTTGCAAAATAGTTCTTTGTTTAATATGCTAGGTTTGTGGATTATGTAAAGGGTAGTATGTTCAGTCACAATAAAAAAAAAATGTTAAGGAAAGCACAAAAACTTCCTACTTGTCATGCAGATCAACCCTTGCACTAATTATTAGTACGCTCCACTAGTACTACTTACAAAAAATAAGCAATTTTTTATACTGTACAAAGATTTGTTTCCATCAAAACATCTGGAAGCCCATCAAACTTCCTTACAGAAAAATAAAAAACATTGCATTTGAACATATAAAATGGCTGTTTATTATAGGTACATATCAATCAACAAAATTGAAAAGCTCTTTGGGTATCCCATATGTCTACAAGTTTCTGGGATCCCACCTGACCATTAAGGGGGAGAGGAACCCAAGGGGTGTTTGATAGCCAACATATATCAATCCCAATCATTCCACCTTAGGATATTCAGTCACCCCCTCTAAATCTCCCTCAAGTAACAAAAGAGTATATATAGACATAAAGAGGAAAGAAGACAATGATTGAGACTAAATAATTGTTCATAAGTATGCATCCTGAAGGTGGAACTGATGAAAACTGTTGTACAGTTTGGGGTACTCACATCCTAAGGAAGTGGGCAAGACCTGAGAAACATGTAGACATATGGTATAGCCAAAGAGCTATTGTTTCATAGTTAGTAAGGTTGAATAAAGACACCAGTCCATCCAGTTCAACCTGAGTGTCTACAATTGTCCCTATCACTGTACATTACACACTCACATCGGTCCCTACCCTCAAGGAGCCCACAATGCAAGGTCCCCATTCATATACTAGGGCCAATTGTGGACAGAAGCCAATTACCCTAACTGCATGTCTTTGTTTTGTGGGAGGAAACTGGATTACCCAGTGGAAACCCACACAGGCACAGGGAGAACATGCAAACTCCAGCCAGGTAGAGTTGTGGTTGGAATTGGAACCAGCGACCCTGCTTACTGCTAGGTGAGAGTGCTAACCACTACACCACTGAGCCAACCAAGGGTTGTATATTGTAGACTGATATGCACTTGTAATGGAGTCATTTGGTTCAGATGCTATATTTTTATCCCTGTAAGGAAGTATGGTGGGCTTCAAAATTTTTAAATAGAAACAAATATTTGTGTAGCGGCGGGCTCCTGAAGAGCTCGCGCTATGCGTTTTTAAACATGTAACTTTGCCTAAACTTCAGTTTGGTTTGGGTTTATCTGTCTAAATTTGACTTCTGTATCAGTCTGACTGGACTGTGAGATGTTCAGCCTGGACACAGGGGGCACTGTCTCTTGTGGCAGGCATGGAACTATGGTCTGGTCAGGCGCTTAAGTTAATCTCTTTCGGAGCCAGATCAGTGGGAGTGGCCCTCTCGCTGTGCCCTCTGGGAGAGGGTATTTAAGATGCGAACGTGACGTGGTTCGGGGTTCCGGTCCAGTATGATGTGTGTAAATAGATAATGAATTTCTGATTGCACAGTACAGACAGGATTAATTATATCAAACACAGCTGCACCTCATAAAGAAAGAGAGGTGTGTAGGGTTTTTCCTCGCTGAAGGGATAGAGCATCTAAAAAAGGTAAGCTGCAATTATTATTATTTTTTAAGTTAACTACTTGCTGACCCCCCTAAAGCAGTTTTACTGCTACAAAGTGTCAACTCTGTGCAGGATTAGATGATCCTGCACTTCTGCCTGCAGGGAGCACACCATTGGCAGTAGCTGATCTGTGGGTGACGGGCACTCGATGTCCTCTGGCACCCACTCATCAACATGTAAACAAGGCAGATTACCGTTCTGACAGGGAGTAATGGATGGATTCTGTGTTCCTGCAAAGCAGGGACTAGAATCCATCTCTTCCCCTAGTAAAAGCACCCTTTGATCGCACTAGATGTTTAACCTCTTCCCAGTCAGTGTCATTAGTACAGTGACAGTGAATATTTAAAGCAGTGGTCACTGTATTAGTGCCACTGGTTCCCACAGAGTCAAATGTGTCAGTTAGTGTCCGATTGTTTACCTCAATATCGAAGTCCCACTATAAGTTGCTGATTGCTGCCATTACTAGTATAAAAAAAAAAAAAAAAAAAAAAGTGTATAAATATAAATATATACCATAGTTTTGTAGACTCTATAACGTTCACGTAAACCAATCAATATACACTTATTGGAAATTTCTTTGACCAAAAGCATGCAGCAGAATATATATTGTCCTAAATTTATGAAAATAAATTCGATTTTTAAAAAATTTTTTTATTGCATATGCTTTTATAGCAGAAAGTAAAAAATATTGTTTTCTTTTTTTTTTTCAAAATTGTCGGGCCTTTTTTTGTTTATACAGTGTCACATGAACGCGCAATTGTCAGTTAAAGTAATGCAGTGCCGTATTGCAAAACGTGGCCTGGTCATGAACAGGGGTAAAACTTCCGGAGGTCAAGTGGTTAAGCTATGTGAATGGGGAAATGTAATAAATATAAAGTAGGTGTATCTCAATTTGGCTGCAAAAGGGGAAATAAACAGAAATGATTCCAGTAAAATGCTGTTACTCTGAGCAAAAACAAGGCTGTGGACCCCTCATCACCACTTTAGATAGCACTGGATTCCTGAGCAGTCAATCACCAAGTGACAGCGCTGTCATTTGGGAAAAAGGGGGATAAAGTCAAATGCTTCCCACCTGCAAGTACAGTGTATTTACTGTATGTGCTGCTGGTGGGGCTCTACATAGGAAAAACAAAGGTTCATTTTAAATGTTGGTAAGAATAATGCATACTTTGAATGATAGCATAAGACTTTATGAGACTTTAAATGTCATTCTAAGTGGTATGATTTACCCACTATATGATTTGTCCAGAGACCTAGTCAAGCTTGGAGTCAATGCTGCATAGTATGCTATAAGAGGGAGCATTACCATATACACTATATCGTCAAAAGTATTGAGACACCTGCTTTTACACACACACATGAACTTTAATGGCATCCCAGTCTTCGTCCGTAGGGTTCAATATTGGGTTGGCCCACCCTTTGCAGCTATAACAGCTTCAACTCTTCTGGGAAGGCTATCCACAAGGTTTAGGAGTGTGTCTATGGGAAGGTTTGATCATTCAGAAGTGTATTTGTGAGGTCAGGCACTGATGTTGGATGAGAAGGTGTTCTATAGGGTTGAGGTCAGGACTCTGTGCAGGCCAGTCAACTTCCTCCACCCTAAACTCGCCCATCCATGTCTTTATGGACCTTGCTTTCTCCTGTTCTGATATGCAAAGCCTGGTGCTGATGACTGATGTAATAAACTTTACTAAGAAAAAGGTGTTGTTAAACTAGTGTGTAAATGTGGGTCAACAGTAATATGTGTTTTCTGTCTTTAGAATTCACGTTGCATTATAATGCAACATTCTGATTAATCGGCCCATAAATATAGCAATTTGGCAACTCTATCCACTCACCCTAAATGGAAGTGAGCTCTGCATGAAAACCCACAATGTCTGTCTATTTTAAGTATAGAAACAAATGAAACATTTTGTGCAGAGAAGTCAGACTGCTGCTTGTGTAGCGACATCCTAATAGTTTCTGCCTCCCTCGAGTCTGGCTTTCTTCTTTACTTTCTGCCAAACTGACTTTGTGTAATTTCCTTCCCTTCCAAAACCATTACTCGAACACTTCTATTGTTCTTTCATTTTTCTAAGACTAATTAATTCATATTTCTCAATGAATGTACATAATTGGTTTAACCTTCCATGCTACATTTCTTGAAAATATGTTTCCACTTTAGGCTATATGCACTTCTAAATAAAGTAAAACATCCCCCGCAAAGACAACAGAAAATATATTACTAAAAGGGTGCCTATTAAGATAGACATAGTAGAGCTGAGATTGTAGATGTAGTAAAGGTATAGGCAGGGGAACCCCACCCCAGAGATAAGAATGAATAATAGAAGTTTACCGTTTTCAGACACTGGGGCCTGCATGGTCCTTATCAACCAGAAACCAAACCCAGGTGCATTCAGCTCATCCCTATTCTTTAGCAATCTCTAGATAGCAGCTCTAGAAACTTTTTTGCTTACTTTTATTTAGCTTCCTTTGTCCCACCTTTCTCTTTTTTTACTGAAATTTTTATTTTTTATTTAAAAATTTAAATTGTATCCAGAAAGACTGTATGAGTACAGAATTTGCATCTAGAAGACTAATTTCTAGTCTGCATTTTTACAGCTCCTGTCAACGGGTTGCTAGAGGGCTGCACAATTACGAGCTTAAAGGAGTTGTGAAGGAAGAAAGTTTATATCTTAATGCATTAAGATAAAAAAAAAACAAAAAAAAAACTTTTGTGTGTAGCAGCCACCCCAACACCCCCTAATTACTTATCTGAACCCCTTCTCTCTCCAGCGATATCCAGAAATTGAAAAAGAAACTGAAAAATATCCAGGAATGTCTAAGCTGTCCAGGACACTCCTCGTGATTGGCTGAGACACAGCTGCAGCTCCATTGGCTCCCACAGCTGTCAATCAAAGTCAGTCAGCCAATCAGGGGACGGGCCGGGTCGGGGCTCCATGTCTGAATGGATACACAGAGCTCTGACTCGGCTCAGGTGCCCCCATAGAAAGCTGCTGGCTCTGGGGCACCCGATAGGAGGGATGGGCCAGGAGCAGCAAAGAGGGACTCGAGTAGAGGAGGATCAGGCTACTCTGTGCAAAACCAACTGCACAGAGGAGGTAAGTATAACATTTTTGTTTGCTTTTTTGTTTTGTTTTTTAAATGAGACTTTGCAATCGCTTTAAAACTGTAGCTATACCCAGTTACTTTGAGGGCTTGTTTAGATGTGCTAATACAGCTTGTTTTCAGCTGCACTTGCATTTGAGACCCATTTTGGATTTTAAAGATTTTGTTCATTTACAGGTGCATGTGACCTACATTTGACCTTGTTCTGACCTGTATATGACCTCCTTCCAAGCTGCAACAACCTGTTTTAAACAGATTTTGCATTCCCATTGACTAGTATTAGAAAAGTAGATCTGCTCAGAACAAACCTCATGAACACAGGCGCTAATATGGGAGAATTAGCAGGGGAAAATTTGCTTTGCTGATCACAGTGCAACAGGTCTGGGTCACCGAACTGGGGGTGTGTGAGATATCTGCAGAAAGTCCACTGCTTCCAAAAAGAAAACATTTTGGCAGGGGACAGGCTTTTTGTCAGGTCACCTTGAGGCTAGGTGACAGATGCACACCATTGAGATCAGGAGTGCACCGCAAGGTAGTGGACCCTACGGCTGACTGCTGCGAATGGGAGTCAAGGTGTTAAGGAAGGCAGGGCCGCTGGAAAACCAAGAAGGATCCCACCGGGATTAGAGCGTAAGATTCCCTAGGATGCGGGGTCTAAGAGCCAGCAGGTGTTCACCAGAGCCTCTAGTGGTGAGGATGGACTGGGCTCCAACTGGCTCCAGGTCACAACCCCCAGGGTCCCCTAGCTCACGCCCGCAGTAGGCAACAGGAGGATAGGGATAGTAAGGGAATAAGCCAAGGTCGGGGCCACAAGCAGACAAGGACAACAGAGTTCACGCCAAAGTTTCAGGGCCACAGGCAAACAGGGATAGTCGGGGACATGCCAAAAGGTCAGGGTCACAAGCAGACAAGAATAGTAGAGAAGGTCAGTAACAGAAACAAATGTAGAGCACGCGGCACGCAGGAAACAGGGAGCCAAACACACAAAGGTTGATCAGCAGGGTTGGTCTGCAGTGCACAGGTTAATATAGATCTGATAGGGATTATAAAAGCAGTCAGGTGAGAGTGGCTGTTCTCTAGAGATGAACACATGGAGGCAGGTAAGCAGACAGACAAACTCTATTGCATAACCATGACGCTTTTCTACTCAGGAAGTGGCTGCTTTATAATTAAATGAACTAAGTCTTTGCACAACTTTTGTGTGATGCATCAAGGGGGTATTTAGATTATCTAAGCTGGGATCAATTGGGCTTTTAAAGGTGCTTCTAAATTCTCTTCTATTATAGCCTCTAGAGCCAATTCATAACATAATCAAATACAATTCTATCATGAACCCAGCCTCGATTGGCTCTCTAGAGCACTACTTAGTGCATTGGGCCCTGTGCACACAAATCCAAATAAAAGTCTAACCCAAATCAGTAAGCAATTTGGTCCATCTGGCAACCTAACCTGAACCTGAAGTGCATTCTGTGTTTAACTTATCTTTTGGTCAAAATCATTTAATTCTTTGCACAGATGGCTGATAGAATCATGAGATACAGCCTGCATGTCTTTATATCATGATCTGTTATATTAAGGAATTCTTCATTACACTCTGCTATTTTTTTTTTTCTTTAAATTTTTTGGTCATGGACCAATTTTCAAATCACAAGATAATCTATCTGCCTAATGATACACAGGCAAAGTGTTTGAATTCATAAGCATATTAAGTTTGCTTTGCTTTCTAAAATACAGTTTCTTAAAGCTTCCATATGTTTCTCCTTTCCTTAGAAATAATTAATTAGTGTCAACATTTGATTACATCTGTTCTGTGTACATTTCTACAAATACAAGATTCCACTGCATGTTTAATAGGAAGTTTAGCTGTCTTCTAAGAAAAAAAGAGATGATTGACTTTAAGGATAATAAACCTCGAGGGTACAATCGATTACGCTGAACTGGCATTATGGAAAGTTCAGTTGTGACAGAGAAGGATAAACTACAAATGGACAGATCACTTTCAATGTGATTCCCTGTTTCCCATTAAATATGGTCTGTTATAAAATTGCATTAAACTGAGGACATTGTCCAGACTTACTTTTTTTTTTTTTGCTTACACTGCTCATACTTCAAGCTGTACTACAGGCAAACAGATAAATAAACAGATGAAATACATTAAAATATTATTACCTATAAGTCTATATATGATAGGTAAAAAGTAGTGCTTAGGAATGATGAAAACACTCAAAAAAAGTTCCCTCGGTGAAAGAGTGCACAGGAATGCATAAAAATATTGCTAGTCCATAAATAGTCCATAAGCAACTTCACATTCAGACTTATGATATTGAGTTTCCAACTGTCACCACACCGTGTGAACATACGTGGTCCCACTTCCCCAGTCAGATGTACACTCACCAGCTAATATTGCCTCACACTCTCGTATTTTGGCAAAAAGAGCAGTAAGCAAATCAAATTACAGCGATATCCCCATAGATGATGATCCAAAGATAATCGTGATATGCGGAGAGAATAAACTCCAAATAGTGTGATACCATTTAAAAAGTTTATTAAATAAACATTCCTTACATCACCGGCCTAATGGTCGTGCACTTGCCAAAAGGTGGTGAAATAATCACATTGGTATCATGTAGGATGCCAGAGATATCAAAAAATAGCGGCGAGCATGTGAAATTTCAAATTCCGCTCATCTTTTCTCATCCAAACACTCGGAAAGCCACTTCTGGTGGTACATGATCATCACTTCCGTTTGCCTTACAGCCATGTTCCGACACGTTTCGTCATACTGACTTCGTCCTGAATAACATTAAATTACAAAATGACTTGAGTAACAATTTTACCTGCTCTGCTTTTTTCAATGAATGTGAAGTTCTCCTTTAATGATACAGTATCTCCCAAAAGTGAGTACACCCCTCACATTTTTTTAAATATTTTATTATATTTATTTATTATATATATTTGTTATATCTTTTCATGTGACACTGAAGAAATTACACTTTGCTACAATTTAAAGTAGTGAGTGTACAAATTATATAACAGTGTATATTTGCTGTCCCCTCAAAATAACTCAACACAGCCATTAATGTTTAAACCGCTGGCAACAAAAATGAGTACACCCGTAAGTGAAAATATCCAAATTGTCAATATTTTGTGTGGCCACCATTATTTTCCAGCACTGCCTTAACGATCTTGGGCATGAAGTTCACCACAGCTTCACAGGTTGCCACTGGAATTCTCTTCTACTCCTCCATGACGACATCACGTAATTGGTTGATGTTAGAGACCTTGCGCTCCCCCACCCTCCATTTGACGATGACTCACAGATGATCAATAGGGTTTAGGTCTGAATACTTGCTTGGCCAGTCCATCACCTTTACCCTCAATGTCTTTAGCAAGGCAGTGGTCATCTTGCAGGTGTGTCTGGGGTTGTTATAATGTTGGAATACTGCCCTGCGGCCCAGTCTCAGAAGGGAAGGGATCATGCTCTGCTTCAGTATGTCACAGTACATGTTGGCATTAATGGTTCCCTCAATGAACTGTATCTCCCAAGTGCTGGCAGCACTAATGCAGACCCAGACCATGACACTCCCACCACCATGCTTGAGACACATTTGTCTTTGTATTCCTCACCTGGTTGCCTCCACATACGCTTGACACTATCTGAACCAAATAAGCTTATCTTGGTCTCATCAGACCACAGGACATGGTTCTAGTAATCAATATCCTTAGTCTGCTTGTCTTCAGCAAAACGTTTGCGGGTTTTCTTGTGCATCATCTTTAGAAGAAGCTTCCTTCTGGGACGACAGCCATGCAGACCAATTTGATTCAGTGTGCGGTGTATGGTCTGAGCACTGACAGGCTAACCCCCCACCCCTTCAACCTCTGCAGCAATGCTGGCAGCACTCATAAGTCTATTTCCCAAAGACAACCTCTGGATATGACACTGAGCATGTGTACTGAACTTCTTTGGTTGACCATGGCGAGGCCTGTTTGGTGTGGAACCTGTCCTATTAAACCGCTGTATGGTCTTGGCCACCATGCTATAGCTCAGTTTCAGGGTCTTGGCAATCTTCTTATAGAAGAGGCCATCTTTATGTAGAGCGACAATTTTTTTTAAGATCCTCAGAGAGTTCTTTGCCACGAGATGCCATGTTGAACTTCCAGTGACCAGTATAACACACTGGTTCCCCATTCACATCTGAGAACTTGTAACACTAATGAGTCACATGACACCAGGGAGGGAAAATGGCTAATTGGACCCAATTTGTACATTTACACTGTTATACAAGCTGTACACTCACTACTTTACATTGTAGCAAAGTGTAATTTCTTCAGTGTCGTCACGTGAAAAGGTATAATAAAATATTTACAAAAATGTGATGGGTGTACTCACTTTTGTGAGATACTATTGTTGTTTGTGTCAGAACTGCTGCGCTCCACATAAAATATATATAAATGCAAAAGCGTCCTAAAGCAGGTTAAATGGAGGTCAAATGCACACCTCATTGAATTTTATTTTATATTGTTTTTCTCAAACTGATGTAGAATGCACACTGCATTTGCCTATTGACACAAGTCAAAGTCTGTCAAATGCTCTTACTCAGACACTGGTTAAATTATCTTGTCAACGCCCATCCAAAACTATATACATGGGCGGATTTACCACTCAAAACTTTATTTATATTTGTGACCAAAAAAGCAAAATGTGTGTAGCACTCAGGTAAGAGGTAGAGTCCAAGCTAAACCACTGTGAGTGCTAGCTGGAAAGGAGCTCGTCCTGCCTCCAAGCTGCAGCAACATCAAGGAGGAAGATCTGTTAAGCTGCACATCAGGTGGCAGACCTGGATGGAGAGGTGAATGGCAGCCTCAGCCTGAGCTCCGAACAGGCCATACCCCAACATGTTTCACTCTGCACCTCGGAAGGCAATCATGGTTAAATTAAGCTCTGAGGGGTGGAGCAAAACACATTGAGGGCATGGCGTGGTTGGAATCCAGGGTGAGTATGCTATTCACCTTTCCACATGAGTCTGCCATCTGAGTAAGGCTTAACAGATATTCTTCCTTGAATTTTATAATATCTGTTATACATACTGTACAGCTGAAATATATTTATGGTCATACCTTAAAAAGTGATACATTTTAACCCTGGCAGGAAGTTCAGGCTGAATTGAGCTATGGTTCTTGTCAGGTTTAAGGACCAGTGTGAATAGCCTAAGTCAATGTGGTTGATTTACTGAAGGTAAATAGGCTGTTCGCTTTGCAAGGGAATTTCTCCAGAGCTTGGGGAATGTGGTGAAATTTCATTTTGCAAAGAATAGTCAATTGCATGCAAGGAAAAAACAGCATTTTTGCGTGCACTTGATTAGATGATGAAAGTCCACATTGCTTCACCTCATTCGCTAAACTTTTGGTAAAATTCACTTGCAAAGTGCGTCTTTCTATTCAAAGTGAACAGTCTATTTGCCTTTCATAAATAATCCCCAATGTTTCTTAAAAGCTTGTTCGCCAACATATTTTGTCAGAGTGCCAAATTACTGTGTAGCAACATAGCCTAGTTTGTCAAAGTGCAAAATCAGTAGCAGACTTTATCTATGTTTCTAATTGTATGTTCTGTGATTTGAGCTGTAGCAATAAACAGTATGGTTCATGTATCACAGAGAGAGTTTATTTCTATATGATGAAAATGTAATAAATATTCCTGCCCAAGACACCACCACTCTCACAATCCATGAAACAATTAAGCTAATATGATTAAGAGTCCAGGCATATATAGGGGATTAGAACATGTGCAAAGCAGGGGAGGGGGGGGGGGGGGCAGAGGGAATCCAATAGACAAGGGGTGAAGTGAAAATACCCTGGCATTTGTTGAAAATATTAAAAAGTAGATGGTTTACTGAAGGAGCGTAAGCTGTTACCTTTGCAAGGGAATTTTCCCTAGAGCTCAGAAAATGAGGTGAATCTCTGCTGACTTCCATAATCTAATCATGTGCAAGCAAAAATATTTTTTTTTTCCTTGCACTTGATTGGGTCTTCTTTGCAAAATAAAACTTCACAACATTCACTATGCTGTGGGGAAAATTCTCTTGCAAAGTGCAACTTCCCTTGCAAAGTGAACAGCCTATGTGCCCTTAGTAAATCAACCCCATTGCAACAAATCATTTTTTTCTTTCGATTTTTGCTAAAGCATTCAAAACAGGTGAAGAGTGTTTATTTTGGGAATAATTCTCTTCTTGGGTCCCAGTACCGAAACAATTTTCTATTTGGGTCCTGAGATTAAAAAGTTTTGTAACCCCTGCCCTAATTGTTTACATATATTTATGCTCTGTTATGTTCTATTATTTAAAATGGTAACACACTTAAAAAAAAAATCTGTTATTTCTCAACGATGCAGAGACTGCTAACAGTTTACCATTTTTATTTCACACACACACATGTGTACCATGAGCCTTTTTTTGGTCTACTCCCCTTGTTTCCTAAGGCAGCCATAGAATGATATGCATAAAAGGAGCAATGTACTTGACTAGAAACAATAGCACAACTTGTACAAATACATAACACACCTCTCTGCCACGTAAAACATTAACTATTGGCAACAACTGCATATTTATGCTCACTATATTTTCAGTCTTAAAGTGCCACTAAAGTCTGCTGTGCTTGTCTTCCCTCCAATGTCCGCAAACTCCCTTGGCTCTGTGATGGCTATGTCAGGTGTTTTTATGGGTTCAACATTTTTGGACATCTTAATTGGCCAGCCTATTATGTGGTGACACCAGTGCATAGTTACACATTTAGGTTGAAAAAAGACACAAGTCCATCTAGTTCAACCTATAAAAGGAAGTTACTATATAGGACACCAAGGAATGCTGAAAATACACGTTCCCCTAAAACACAGCTCTGGGCAAAACTTTTTATTTTGTTTTGGATTAGAGCATTAGAGCCTCTGTCGGCTTTTCTTTTTTTTTTTTTTTTTTGCTATCTGTCCTCTTTATAGAGGGGGTTCTTCTGTCAGTACAGGAAATAATTTGAAATTTCTCCAACCGGGACACAGGATATAAACAGAACAAACAAATATAAAGATCTAACAGAAATGTTAACTCTTCCCATTCTATCGAAAAAATGAAAAAATTAAAATTGGCTGTGCTTAAACTTAAACCTTTTTTTGAATTTAGTGAAAGCAAGCATTAACCTCAATGGAAAAGTCATTGGGCCAACTAAAAGAAAACCTTTGGACAATACATCAGATCTCTGAAATAATAAGTCAGAATTCTGAGATAATGCATCGGAATTCTTACAAAGCAAGCACAGAGCAGAAAAGACTTCACAAAAGCAACTTGTTCTTCCTAGATGTCATAAGGAGTTATCATCAATTGCTCGACCACTAAAAATATTTTCATTTATATTTTTATTTAAGAGCCAGAAACCTCAAAGCAGATTAGATTTATGATGCTATCAAGTAAAGCCAGAGACCTTAATGGCTTGAAGTAACTGGTGTCTTCTGGAAAAATTGTAGATCTATTCAGTTTCAGAAGTTGACCCTCGGTAATGAAGGGGCATTGAATCTCCATAATGACTTCATTTTCTTATTATATCAGTAATCCTTGTTTCAAACCAGCAGATAGTGAAGCATTTAAAGTCTCATTCCAAGTCAGCTGCCACATTTCTTGGATTAGGTTGCTTTTGGATGTATTGTCGGAAATTTTATTCGGTCCTATCATGTGACATATTTGTTTGCTTTACACAGGCCACTTAGTTGGGTTGCTCATGAACTGAAAATATTCGAATTCCATTAGCTAAAGGAAATCTGGTATCAAAAGAACAGCATTTAAGCCTTTGAACTAACATCTTTGGTTTTCCTGGCTATGCTTACTGCTTTCCAGATCTACTCCAACACCATTTCGTTAAAGTGACAGAATTCACCAACCATCCAACTATCACAAGCTGGAGAAAAAAAAAGAAAAGCCCTTATTTAAAAAAGTGAGCACAATATACTTTAGTTAACTAATGCGATCATATAAAAACAACCTCCTAAAAAATACATCTCTGGTTGGTCTGTTTACGGCTTGTACACAACACATCATGTATAAATTATATGCATTCTAAAGATTTAAGCTTGCTTTTAAACACTCTGTCTGTTGTGTGCTATAAGGGATTTTAAACTCAAGTTATCTAAAGAACAGTCGTAAAGCAGTCATTATCCCTATAAACAAGCATAGTCTTTTTTCCAAAAGAAATCATTTAAAAGCTTTATTATACTGTCAAAAAGAAATGCAGTGCAAATAAGGAATGGATATAACCATAGCAGTTAAAGCTCTGACATATATAGGAAAATCACTTCATCTTGTTGCACCCAGAAAACAAAAAAATTATAAAGGTTTGGCCTGTTTCCCCATTAGAAGCAACAACATAAATTAAAGCCTTTTATCGATCACAGAGATTTTCCAACATGCTGTAAAATCTCTATAAGATATAATGAGAATTTGATGTTCATGTCTGCATTATAAATATGAATTCAATAATATCCACACAGCTCACTCATACAAGTTGCCGGTGCCAGTTATAAAAAAATATTCTAATTATAATTTTTCTAAAAAAACATGACTTTCTTTACAAAAATAAGGAGCTATTGAAGAAACATGCAGCCAATTAACCTCCTTTATTTTCATTAACAGCTAATATAAAAATCTTTACAAAACACATGTTCACACACCTTGCAGCATCATACTGACTGACAGTTTGTGTAGGGTCAGGATAGAAGACTGCTTGCCAATGCAATATGGAAGATGATCTTTGACTGTTTTACTTACTAAGTGGTGTCATAATGGTAGACTGATTTATCAATTCTGTTACATAGCAAGACACTGCGTAACAAGAGCAGTAAAAAGAGTTTGAGATATATTTACTTTTTTTTTTAACGTTGAACAAAAGTTTTTATTAAACAAACTGTGCATACATGTTATATTGGCTTCATGTAGCCAATATAACATGAAAAATGTTATATTGCATATTACAAACATTGTAAGTAAGAAAGAAGGTACTTTTTGTCATGAATATGAATTCTATGAATGCGTATATTACAAATAAAAAGAAAATGATATTCAGAGGTACATGCCTTAGTTGTCATTTCAAGCTGTTATGGTTTTTTTTTTTTAAACAAAAGTTTTTATTGAGGTATAACAAACAAAAATTTTTTACAGGCACCAAGAGTACAATAAGTACAATTGCGAGGTAAGGTACAACAGCTTATGAGTACATCTCTCAAATGTCTTTTTATTTATTTTATAATTATTTATTCTTTTTTTATCCCCTTACTTCTTCCACCCCCCTCCCCCTCCCTATGCTAACTAACTTTATATACACATACATACATACCCATATATATAATAAAGAACAGGCAAGAAGCGTATACATATTATTCCATATATCCTACGTGTCACTGATAGCAGAAGGGCGTACAGTGAGTAAAGCACAGAAATTCCAAAACCGGAGTCTCGAGTAACATCGTATGTAAAAGAGGACAAGAGTAGGTATAGGGTGATAACCGGTGCCAGCCATATGGGTCCGCCTGACCTCTGGCTATACTCCCAGTGAGGGGCAAACTACTCATCTGGAAACATATATTCAAGGTACCTTACATGCAGGTGTCGGGGTCTCGTAACCAACGATCCCATATTTTGTCATACTTGGTCGGGCATTCTCTGTTAATATACATAACCTTTTTATATGGTAAATTATTATTGACCTCCACCTTCCACTCCACCAGCCCAGGGGGTATGGGACGCATCCAATTTCGGGCAATAACTTTGCGCACTGAGAACAGCGTCTCATGCAAGAATGCCTTCGTGTATTTGTCTGTGGTTTCTGGAAGCACCCCAAGTAGGCATTGTTTTGGGTCCAATGTGACCGGAGAGCCCATGTGATCATGTAGAAAGGTGACAACTTGCGCCCAGAGGCCTTGTATTTTGGGACACGACCATATTAAATGAAAGAATGTACCCACCTCCTTCCCACACATCTGACAGAGGGTAGATTGAGAGTTTCTATATCTGGCAACCCGCAGGGGGGTGAGATATGCCTGGTGGATAATATAAATTTGAGTCAGTCTGTCATTAAGTTTGGGTGAGACAGTCTTACAGGATTCCAAAGCCTCCTCCCATTCCGCATCCTCCAGAGGGCCTATCACCCTTTCCCAGCGAGGTTTGAGTTTGTATGCCAATTTGGTGGAGACTGGGGTAGTAAGCATGTCATAGAAGGACGAGGTTAATTTACGGGGATCAGAGCTCTTGATTATGGCCATAAGTGCATTAGGGGCAGACTGTGGTGCGGATTCCAAAAACTGAGCCCGAGCCGCATGTCTCATCTGTAGAAACCGAAAGAGCATGGATCTGGGAAGTGAAAATTCTGCGCTAAGCGTGGCAAAAGTTTTAAAGGTTCCGTCGACAAACAATTGGTGCATATAGAGAATACCATATGTAAACCAAAGGTCCGTATCGGGAAGTCTTAGAAATTCCGACAAAGTTTTATTGTACCACAATGGAGTATAATCATTATAGAGTGGTATCCCTAGCTTGGCGGAAGCTAAGTCCCAAATGCGTCTGTAATGGTATAGCAAGGTCTGTCTGTTGTCCCCCTGACCCGCACCGCTAGAGCCCATCGCCAACGCGTAAATTGAGTCTCCAGTACGTCGAGCCCATCTCGGGCAGAGCAGTTGGAGAAACCGCTCCCTGTCCGTCTTGTCAATATGATACAGTTGGGATAACTGTGATGCGATATAATAGAGATTAAAATCGGGAAGGGCAGTGCCCCCTAGGTCCGTGGGGCTTTTAAGCGCCTGCCAAGCTAATTTGTGTCTGTTGTTTCCCCACACAAAGGGTTTGAGCAGGGCCTCAAGGGACCTAAAATGCTTCAGGGGTAAGTACACCGGGGAGTGCCAGAGGATATAGAGTATCTTAGGTAAAAGGACCATTTTAATAAGATTTATCCGACCCCAAATCCCCAGTGGCAGTCGGGCCCAGGCCCGCAGTTTGGACTGAATGTGGGAAATTAGAAGGCTTAAATTTAAATGTGTATAGTCCGCCGGCGATCTGGAGACACACACCCCCAGATACTTAATGACACTGACTCGTCGTAATGGCAGACTGTCCTGAAACTCAGTCGGTGGGAAGCTGTCAAGTGGAAGAATTTGGGACTTCCCCCAATTAATTTTTAACCCAGAAAAGGTCCCAAACCTCTCGATTGTCTCAAGAGCCGCCTGCAGAGAGGGGCCCGAGTCCGCCAGGTATAGCAGTGAGTCGTCAGCATACATGCTGATCTTTTCTGTCAGGGTGCCATGGCTCAGTCCCCTGATCTCTGGGTTAGCTCGGATGGATATGGCCAAGGGTTCCGCAGCCAAGGCGTATAACAGTGGTGAAAGAGGGCAGCCTTGTCTCGTGCCTCTGCCGAGGCCAAACATTCGAGACGGCCAGCCATTAGCCACCACCCGGGCCGTGGGCGCCTGATACAGCAGTTGAACCCACTTAATAAAACGTGGTCCAAAGCCATAGCCCTCCAAGCAGCTCCAGAGATAACTCCATTCCACCGAGTCGAACGCCTTTGCCGTGTCCAGTGTCACCACCACCCTTGACCCAACTTCTGCGTGCGTAGCCTGGAGGTTAATATACAGTTTGCGTAGCTTAAAGGATGTGTTGCGGCCTGGCATAAAGCCTGCTTGATCTGCATGTATGAGGGACAGAATGACTTGGTTCAATCGAAGGGACAGTACTTTAGCTAGTATTTTTATATCTACTTGCAGTAGAGAAATAGGACGATAGGATTCGGGGTAACCCGGGTCCTTCCCCGGTTTGGGGATGAGGACTATTGTCGCTTCCCGCATGGAGGGGGGCAGGGTGAAGGTATCAAATAGGTGATTGAATAGTGCAAGCAGTTTGGGAGTTAGTAATTCTCTAAATTGGGAGTAAAATTCAACAGGGAGTCCATCAGATCCAGGGGATTTGGATCTAGCAAAGCTGGAGATCGCGGCGTCTATTTCTTCCGTGGTAAGGGGTGCCTCAAGTGAATCTTTTTGTTCTTTCGTCAACTGGGGGAAGGTAATGCTGTGAAGGAAAGTGGTCCGTACGTCTGTCAGGTCTGTCACTGTTGTTTTATAGAGATCCGCAAAAAACTCTCTGAACTGAGAGGTAACACTGCATGGGTCCGTGATCTGACTCCCCCCCGGGCCATGTAGGGTAATGACAACTGGGGGCCTGTCTTCGCTATGCACTAGGTAAGCAAGGAGCTTGCCTGCCTTTTCACCATATTCAAAGAGTTTCTGCTTAGTAAAGAAGAGCTTTTGACGAGCTTTCGTATACTGGAGTTGAGTCACCACTCTAGTCTGCAGTTTAAGCTGGGCCGCTGTCGCTGGGGTGGGATTGGCTGCGTATTCCCGTTCAGTGGAGACAAGCTCCGCTATTGCCCTGTCGAACACTCCAGCGGAATCTGATTTGATTTTGTTTATGTGTGAGATCAGGGTAGTACGGGCGTACATTTTAAATGAATCCCATATTGCAGCAACAGATGCTGTGTGGTCATTTTCCAAGAAGTATTGCTTCCATTGGGTGATGAGCCCATCATCCTCTGGAAGCAGTGAGAGCCAGAACGGGTTCAATCGCCACGGCCTTGGTGGTTTATCAATAGGGATGCTAAGGGTGGTCCAGTATGGACTGTGGTCGGATAGTAACCTGGGGCAAAACGCTGTTTCAAGGATCCGTGGAGCTAGGGTGTGGGAAACAAGAATGAAATCTATGCGGGACATAGAGTTGTGAGTAGGAGAGAAACAGGAATAGGCTCGAGTGTACGGGAAGTTGTGCCTCCATGTGTCTACAAGGTGAAAGGTGGAGATGAGTTTAGAGAATTTAGTCGCAGCGGCACTGGCTACTGTTGTCTGCGATGTCTGTAGTCTATCCAAGGAGCTGTTATGGTTTTAATACACTACACGCAGGTATCAGACTCTTGTAACCAACGGTCCCATATCTTATTATATTTTTCAGGACAACCTCTGTTGATATATATACATTTCTTGTATGGTAAAGTATTATTCACTTCAAGTTTCCATTCTACCATCTTGGGAGCTTGGGAGGTGATTGTCTCATCCATTTTTTAGCTATTATTTTCCTGGCTGAGAACAGTGTCTCGTGCAGAAATATTTTTGTATATCTGTCAATGGTATCAGGTAGGATTCCTAGAAGGCACTGTTTTGGGTCTAGTGCTAGGGGTGAGGCCATGGTATCATGTAGGAATGCCACAATTTTTTTCCATACCCACTGTATCTTGGGGCAGGCCCAAATCAGATGAAAAAAGTGCCCGTTTCCAATCCACATAGCAGACATGTTGTGGATTAAGTGCGTCTGTATCTTGCCACCCTAAGGGGTGTGAGGTATGCCCTGTGTAGAATATAGAGCTGCGATAGTCGGTCCGATAGTTTGGGGGACACTGCCTTGCAGGCCTCCAATGTCTCCCCCCAACTCCTCATCCTCCATTGAACCCACTTCCCTCTCCCATCTGGCTTTCAAATCATAAGCTATTTTGGTAGAGATGGAGGTGGATAGCATATTATAAAATGCAGAAATTAATTTGTGAGGGTGCCCTTAATCACTGCCATAATGACATTAGGGGCAGAGTCTGGGACTGATTCAGGAAATTGAGATTGGGTCGCATGGCGGATTTGTAAAAATCTAAAGAACATTCGGTTTTGGATTAGGATATCATATCTGAGTGAGTCAAAGGTTTTAAGGTGTCCATCTTTTAGTATATGGTGTAAATAGAACACTCCCTGTTCTCACCCATACTCTTGCATCCTGTATTTTGGTGAACTCAGGTAAGTTTTTGTTATGCCATAATGGTGTGTAGTCGTTGTATCATGGAATGTCAAGTTTAGAGGAGGCTAAGTCCCATATTTTCCTACATTGGTATAGTGTGGTGTGTCTATTTCCCCCTTGTTCCAACCCTTGTGAGCCCAATGCTATCGCACATATTGGGTCTTTGGTTGTGCCCATTTTGGACATAGGAGACCTAGGAATCTCTCGCCATCCATCTTATCTACATGGAATAACTGAGATGCAACGTAATATAAATTGAAGTCAGGGAGAGCAGTGCCTCCCAGATCAGTCGGATTTTTAAGAGTTTGCCGCGCTAATTTGTGTCTGTTGGCCCCCCACACAAAAGGCTTTAAAGGGGCCTCCAGAGATGTAAAATGTTTCAAGGGGAGGTATATTGGGGTATGCCATAGTACATAAAGTATCTTAGGAAGCAAGACCATTTTAATTCAGTTTATGCAACCCCAAATCCCAAGTGGAAGCCAAGACCAAATCCTTACTTTAGTTTTAACCAAGGAGATAAGAGGTTCTATATTTAGGGAAATGTAATCTGCAGGGGATCTAGATATATGTATCCCTAAGTGTTTGATGACATTAACTCGTTGTAATGGTAGACTGGCTTGGGATTCTGAGGGGCGGATAGCTGTTGAGTGGCAGGATTTAAGATTTGTCCCAGTTAATTATTAACCCAGAGAATATTCCAAATTGTTCGATTGTGTGGAGTGCCGTCTGCAGAGACAGGCCTGAATCAACCAAGTATAGTAACGTGTCATCTGCATACATACTAATTTTTTCAATTAAAGAGGGATTAAAAAAAAAATATTAAAAGCCAGCAGCTATAAATACTACAGCTGCTGACTTTTAATAAATGGACACTCACCTGTCCCGGGTTCCAGCGATGCCGAGGCCGATCGATCGCTCGGCTCTCGGCTGCTGTCACCACCATTCTAGGTGAGGGAATCAGGAAGTGAAGCTAATCGGCTTCACTTCCCGGTTCCCTACTGCGCATGCGTGAGCCGCGCCGCGCAATAGGAAATCTCCGCGCTGTCACTGGGACCCGTGTGTGTCCCAGCAGACAGCGCGGCAGGGCAGGAAATGGCGTAGACTCCCACGGGAGTCTATGCCCGGAAGTGGGGGAAAATACCTGTCTTTGACAGGTATCTCCACCCCCCTCCCCCCTGAAAGGTGTCAATTGTGACACCGGAGGGGGGGAGGGATCCGATCAGCGGAGGTTCCACTTTAGGGTGGAATCCCGCTTTAAGGAGCCCATTCTCAGTCCTCTAAGCTCCGGGTTTGCTTGGATGGATATTGCAAGAAGTTCTGCCGCTAAGGCATATAGCAGTGGAGATAGAGGGCAGCCCTGTCTCGTGCCTCTACTGAGGTCAAACATTCGAGACTGCCACCCATTAGCCACCATCTTGGCCGTGGGTGCCTGAGACAGTAATTGAACCCACCAGATGTATTTGGGACCGAAGCCATAGCCCTCCAAGCATCTCCAGAGGTATCTACACTCCACTGAGTCAAACGCTTTTGCTGTATCTAGAGTCACTACTACCCTTGATCCAACCTCTTCATGTGTGGCTTTTATTTTTATATAGAGTTTCCTAAGGTTAAATGAGGTGTTCCGACCAGGCATGAAGCCTGCTTGGTCCATATGAATCAATGATAGGATGACTTGATTAAGCCTAATGGACAAGACTTTGGCTAGTATTTTGATGTCAACCAGTAACAGGGATATGGGGCGGTAGGACTCCGGGTATCCTGGGTCTTTCCCTGGTTTAGGAATCAGAACTATTGTTGCCTCTGTCAGGGATGGGAGTAGCACTCGGGACTCAAAGAGATGGTTGTATAGTGCTAGTAATTTGGGGATGAGTGTGTCACTGTATTGGGAATAGAATTCAATTGGGAGTCCGTCCGAACCTGAGGATTTAGATCTGCCATTATTTCGTCCGCAGTGAGGGGTGCCTCCAGGAGGTCGATTTGTTCGTTTGACAGCTGCGGAAGATCGATACCCTCAAAAAAGAGGGACATTGATTCTGTCTCAGCGGGAGCTGTTGTTTTATATAGGTCAGCAAAAAAATCTCTGAACGTGGAAGTTACTGTAGGTGGGTCTGTGATTTCTTGTCCTCTGGGGCCATGCAGTGTAATTACCACCGGGGGTCTATCTTCCCTATGTACCAAGTACGCTTTCTCCCCATGTTCAAACATTTTCTGCTTGGAGAAGAAAAGTTTTTGCCTTGATTTCTGAAATTGGAATTGGGTGGCTACTCTAGTTTGTAATTTGAGGATGTTGCCCTTCGTGGGAGTTGGATCGGTGACAAAATCGCACTCAGAAACGGACAAATCCGCCATCGCCTTACCGAGGGCAACGGTAGTGTCTGCCTTAATCTTATTGATGCCTGTAATTACCGTTGAGCGAGTGAATAACTTAAATGAGTCCCATACTGCAGAGGGTGACGCTGAGTCATAATTTTCCCTAAAGTACAATTTAAATTTGTTCTCAAGCTCATCATCTTCCGGTAGGAGTGAGCCAGAACGGGTTTAGACGCCAGGTCTTTGGCGGTTTATCAGTGGGAATGCTCAGAGTTATTCAATAGGGACTGTGGTCCGAAAGTGTCCTGGGACAGAATGTGGCCTCCAGCAGTCGTGGTGTTAAACTATGGGATATGAGTATGAAATTTATACGGGACATAGAGTTATGCATGGGTGAAAAACAAGTGTAGGACCATGTGTGCGGGAATTTGTGGAGCCACGTGTCTGTTAAATGAAAGGTGGAAATGAGCTTAGAGAATATGGTTTCAGTAGGTGTGTTCAAGATGGGTGAAGTCAATTGTAGTCTGTCCAGGGCTGGGTTGAGCGTGGTATTGAAATCACCCAACCAAACATTGTAGGATGACGGGCCATAAAGGACAATCCCTTCTTAATTATGGTGACATTGAACGGGGGAGGCACATAGGAAGCCAGTGTAAGGCAGGGGCGGATCCAGAGTCTAGTCTCGGGAGGGGCACTGCCAGAAAATAAGGCTGATTTCACACTGGGGTGGGCGGGCGACGGCGGTAAAGGCCGCTAACGGGACGGTTTTATCTTATTTATTTCTACTGAGACACACAGCCGCTATATCCCAATATGACATGTTGGTGCGGGTCCTTGAATAAACCCTGCATGCATTCTGGGATCCGCACGCATGACATACTGGGATATAGCGGCTGTGTGTCTCAGTATAAATAAATGGGATGCATGTAACACTTTATGCATCCTCAAGCCAGTAAAAGACAGCCCTGCATGTCAGACGCATGTCTGCCTGTGTGAATGAAGCATAAAGATACAGATTTCTGTCATTCTATATCATCATTATCATCATAATAATCACACAATACAGGTGCTGTGGCTCAACGCACCTGTGCTGTGTGATTATCATGATGATAATGATGATGATTGGTAATTGTAATATGACACATGGAGGGGGTTAATGTACTCACTGATGTATTACTGACCAGTGGCAATTAATTAACCCCTTTGTGCTGCATTAGTGGCACTAGTGGCAGTGTTTATAAACCCCTTCATGCTGTAGCATAAAAGGGGATAATTAACATTGATGGTGCCACTGTCATTAATGCAGCACAAAGGGGTTAATTGTCACTGATCACAAATACATGAGTGAGTACATTAACCCCCTCCATGTGCCATATTACAATTACCAGTGTAAATTATTTCACCCCCCCCCCCACCCCAAAGCATTCACCACTTCACCTGTAAGACAAGGTGTTAACTAATTAACATAGCAATGCCTGTCGTAGCTCATTAACATAACAATGCCGCTCGTAGCTCATTAACATAACAATGCCCACCGTAGCTCATTAACACAACACTGCCTTAGCTAAGTAAGTGATCACTCACTTGCAGTGCACTGAGCTGGCTACAGTCCATCTTGTCTTCAATCCTGCGCGCCTCTGAATCGTGACGTCACACCAGCCGGGACTAGGAAGCTCCTGTCGTGTGGAGATCACTCCGCCTGACAGGGAAGTGAAGTGACACTCGTTCCGCTCTGCTGCAACTCTGCCAGCATGTAGCAGCAGCCCGTGTCACATCAATTACAGACCCCCATAGTGACCCACTGGCCCCCTCTAAATGAACTCATGGAAGCCAGGGGAAGCAGCAATAAAGTCCCAACTGCATTTAGATGCCTCATGCAAATCTGGTGAGGTGGCGGAGGGAGAAAGCGTTGGAGTAAGTTCTATTTTCTGGGAGGGGGCAATTGCCCTGTTGCCCCCCCCCCTGGATCCGCCCCTGGTGTAAGGAGGTGTTCGCCATATAGCTTAGATGAGAGGAATATGTAACGTCCCTGCATGTTAGTGGACAACTCATATAAATCAAAATGTACTGATTTAGCAATCAAAATTGAGACACCTCTAGCATGGGATGTGTGGGTAGAATGAAACGCCCACCCAACCCATGGGCGGCGAAGTGCCACCTGGATGCTCCCTTCAACATGCATTTCCGTCAGTGCTATCACATCTGTGTATTGCTTCTTGAGGAATGTGAGGACTGCCGCACACTTAACTTTCTTGCGTAGGCCCCTCACATTCCAAGTGAAAATCTTTAAAGATGCCATGGACAGAGGTTTTGGGGGATCAGGGAGCATAGTCATGTTTGGCAGCGTTTCCCCCATGCACGAGGCACTAGGTTCTCGGTGCCCAAACCTGGCTTCAATAGGGTTATTTCACATAACATATATAAGCATTCACATAAACACTTTCCACAAGGTGATACCTGCTGTCTGAATTTAGTATGCACAAAAGAAATCAACAAAACAATAACTAGAATAACTCCCACCCCCCCCCCCCCCCTGCCCTGCACCCTATCCAACTGGTGCAGGCTTGTTTCCTTACCTGGTGCTTCCCAACTGTGAAATACCCTGTCTTCCAACCATATGCAGAAAAGGTAATACAGTGGGCTGAGATTCTGGATTCTAAATCGAACTGAGGATGACTCCCATATCAATAGGCCAAGATAAATCAGGGATCTACCATCACCCTGTATTCCGCAAACAATAACAAAAGATCTCCAGAAAAAGCTCTGGTCTGCATAATAGCGACAAATCACCCCCCGATCACCCCCCCCCCCCCGATCGCCCCCCTCCCAGTCACAGTGTCACTGATTGCAGTGATCATTTATTTACTGATCACTGCATTTAGTAAAAAGTGTCAGGGCAGTTAGTGTTAGGTCCAGGGTAGCCCCCTACCCCCCCAATAAAGGTTTAACCCCCTGATTGCACCTAGAGTTAACCCTTTCACCCCCTTTTGCCAGTGTCACTAAGCGATCGTTTTTCTGATCGCTGCATTCGTGTCACTGGTGTCGCTAGGTAGCTAGTTATTTTTTTAGGTTCACCGCCAGGTTTTTATAGCGTTAGGTACCCCCGTATACTACCCAATAAAGATTTTAACCCCCTGATTGCCCCTAAAGTTAACCCTTTCACCAGCGATCACCGTATAAGTGTCACTGGTGACGTTGGTTAGCCAGTTAGTTATTTAGGTTCCCCGTCAGGTTTTTATATAGCGTCAGGAACCCCCATATACTACCTAATAAAGATTTTAACCCCCTGATTGCCCCTAGTTAACCCTTTCACCAGTGATCACTGTATAAGTGTTACGAGTGACTGGTTAGTTAGTTTGCTTTTTATAGCATCAGGGCACCCACCATTTATTACCCAATAAAGGTTTAACCCCCTGATCACCCGGCGGGTGATATCAATTAGGTTTTAGGGTCAGGGTCTGCGTCGCCCCAGGCCTGCATCTTTTGTCAGACCAAACTGAACCCAAGACATCACACTCTTTTCTTCCTTAGACACTTCCTTTCAGGCTTCCTTCCAGGCTATGGCTCTGCTGTTGTAGTTGTAGCAGGAGGTGGAGGGTGATGGTCGACCTCCTGGCTGCCTATTGCCACAGCTTCCTCCTGGCTGAGATCTTCCTGTGTATGAAAATGGGACATAGTTTTAGTTTTTTGTTCATCAATCACAAAATTTTGTGCTCATGACTGTTGCAAATTGAATGTTAATAAATAGAACAGACTATCATTCTGAGCCCAGCATTTTTGTCCAATTCATTTTTGGTCACTATTGTCTATTGATATGTAAAACACTTTGTTAAATCAGAACTTACTGATCAATAATAACATCTAGTTGACATCACTTAATTTATGACAAAAAATATGTTGAAGAATGCTCTACCTGACTCAAGCTGGGTTCCTCCACATGTTGCTGCCTGGAATGCCCAGGTTGGACATTGGAAGCCTCGGCTGGGGGGGGAAGGAAGCTTTGAAGGAAGAGTGGAGAGTACCACAGCCTACATAAACTTCATCTGCAGCTCCTGATCTCAGGGAAATCTGGACCTTCTTGTGCTCCCTCAGATATGTACTCCTCATGACACCAATTTTGGCCTTCAAATAGGTGATGTCTGCCGTGGGGACCACCGGCTTCACAAATGCAAGCAGTTTTTCCTTCCTCTTTCTTAGGTTCTTATAAAAGGGGTTGTTCACCTGCTACAGGCAGGGCAGCTCCCTGAACATATCAATGAAAATGGGGATAAATTCCCTGTCTTTGAATGGATCCATATTCTCTGCAAGTCACAACACATGACAAACCCTAATGTCAGGCTAAACTCTTCTAATCTTGTCCCAATATAAGCCTCAAACTAGAAGCAGTATAGGCCAGTAATGTACCATGCGTGAAACTCCACCCGCCCCTGGCGTTCTTTCTAGTCTATTCCCCGCCCCTTGTCTTTCAGTGCAGTAGGGAGAGCACATGGCGGAGACACAGCAGGTGCGTGCTAATTACGACTATGATGGGAAGTATGGACCTTACTCAAACCCAAATATTAGAAAGGCCAAGATCATGTAAAGTTGTGAAGAGTCTGCAGAAGACTTTTGGGGTACGACGATCCAAGGATCAACTGAGGAAATGCTGGTCAGACCTGAAACTGAGGGAGCACGATTAGTACATCAAGTGACTTCTTCAAAAAAGTAAGTAATTGTCGTGTGTTCATATTATTATTATTGCTTGCATACTGCTCCATGTGATTTTCTTTACTGTTGTACAGTTTAAAATGGCCATTTTCATGTTCATGGGTTCAATCGGTTGTAGTAAACATTGTTTGTTCGCCCACTTAAAATACAATGTTTGGGAAAGTTGCAGTTAACTACATTTGTTCAGGCCTATTTCTAGTCAAAGGAAGTTTGTTGTCTAGATGGGTTTGTAACTAGAATGAAATGCAAACTTGATTCAGTGTAAAGGAGAGGACACTCAGCAGCTGTTTACACATCTGGACTCAGGAGCACTAGTGTGGGACACCAGAACACCCTTTTTATTAGGGTGTACCTCACATATGCTCCAGTGGATACTATAGGGGTGTCTCCATCTGTGAAACTTGCACAAAACAGGCACATTGTACGACACTTCCAAGCAATGTTTCATATTCCTATTTCTGGCCTAAAATATCGGTGCGCTAAGTATACCTTTTTTACGTTCTCATAGGGGAGAGAAGACTTGGGACATCTGAAGACACCAGGGACCCCACACCTCCCAAAGAAGGGGAAAAACCATCACCAGAAGCAGAGGAGGAGGGAGAGGTTATTGAAATTGGTGAAATTGTCACCACAACAGGTGAGTGTCTGGGACCACAGCTTCCGGTAATAGATGTATGCCAGCATTTTTATAATACATGGTGTGTTTTTTTGTTTATTTTTAGGTGATGTGGATGTTGTGGAAGAAGAATGTAATTTTACCAGTGAAAGCGCCCAGATCCTCATCGCGGAGATAATGGGGTGCAATCGCGATTTAGAAAATCTCAAGAAAACATCAATGATGTTCAACAAAAAATGAAGAACATAGTTGATCTTTTAGGGAGAATGAAACACACAAAACTAGCTAGCATCGAGTTACGATTTTACAAACAAGTTTTATATTTTTTCAAAAGCCAAATTTGGAAGATGCACACGGTGTGTCAACATGTGCTATCTCCCATCATAGGGGATCAATGTACGCATTTTGTGGGTGCAACTCCTTCCTCGCTACTAGTGGAGTACAGTGATCGCTCATGATGAAAGATAGCACATGTTGACATTAGGCATGGGATCATGAGGAAAATTCCCAGTTTGAATCACAATTTGTGTGCATCTTCCAAATTTGGCTTTTACAGGGTGTAACACCCCATCTGATGAAGGAAGTAACCATCACAGTTTGGACATATTGATATTGTCTTTACTTTTCAAAGTTGAACTTTGTAAGTTCCTGAGTTGTGTATGTTATGCTTTGAAACATGCCTGTTTTATAAAAAACAGCTAGTTATATTAATGTTACCAAAAATAATGTTATATACACCAAATATGTTGGTTTGTTGTAAAACCCTTTTATAAACACACATGTGAATGTGCTCTGAGTAAAACAATTTTTATTATCATCAACAATGTGTGGCTTCTTCTTTCAATGCTCAAAAACATTTTCTGTAGTAAAGTTGGTGTTTTCTGTGACAATGGGTGTTATTTACTAAAGGCAAATCCACTTTGCACTCCAAGTGCAGTTTCAAGTGTACTTTTGCAGTGCACTTGTAGTGCATAGTGGATTTGCCTTTACTAAACACCCACAGTGCTTTTTAATTTGCCCCAATCACGCCATTTGCATGACTCCACACATTTCTTTCATGGTGCTGAAAATGAGGAATATTTTTGTCAGTAATGCACTACATATATTAACAACAAAAACAAGGTGTGTGTGTAGCAGACCCACAACATAATAATAGTATCTGTAGAAGAGACTGTCACTTCATCTCTCAAAGAAATTTGGTTTTGCACCAAAATTCTACATAAAAACCTAGGAGACAGCTAAAACAAACCCAAGCAGTAAATGAAAACAAATATTATTGCAGTTTCAAATATAAATTTATTTAAAAAAATGTCTCTCAGACATTGTCTGGAATATCAATGGCCCCCCTACCCGCAAACTACTCCATGTATCTGTTTCTGACCTTGCAGGCACTTTGGTGGGGCAAGCCAGGACGGCCAGCTTCAAGTGCCATCAGGTTGGAAAGTTCTGGAAAGTTGGCCATAGGCCCAACTGAGACCACATCGTTTTTTTTTGAGAAAATTGTGAAAAATGCAGCAGGAAAGCACTATATGATTCAGTTTATATTCTGCCATGTGGATCAGTGTCAAAAATAGGTGGAACCGGCTGGCCATTATCCCAAAAGTGTTCACCACTCTTCTGGCTCTGGTCAGTCGGTAATTAAAAACCCTCTGGTCCGGGGTGAGGGTCCTCATAGGGAATGACCGCATAAGATGGTCCCCCAGCACAAACGCTTCATTCACGTCAAAGACAAAGGGGAGTCCTTCCACATTCTCCTCTGGAGGTGGCAAGCCCAAGCTACCATTCTGGAGACACCAGTAGAAATCCGTCTGGGTGATCACTTCACCATCCGACATCTGGCCATTTTTCCCCACGTCCACATATAGGAACTCGTAGGTAGCTGAAACCACCGCCAACATCACTATACTATTATACCCCTTGTAATTATAATAGTAGGACCACGAGTTGGGGGGTGGGACGATGCGGACGTGTTTCTCATCAATTGCACCTCCACAATTGGGAAAGTCCCAATGGGTGGCAAAGTGGGAGGCCACAGTCTGCCATTCCCATGGCGTGGAAATGAAACTGTGGAGTCAAACAAGAAAAAAAAAAATTGTCATTTTGCACATCAACATTGCAAGCAGATTAGACACAAACATTTTTGGCCAACATAAGTATAACATTTTTTTAAATAAGCATTTAAAGACAAAAATATAAGGTCCACTTATCAGATTCCTCATCCCCACCTGATGGCCCATTGCAAAAATTTAGGGGGGAGATGTTTTGGACATGTAACCCTCTCCACTTCATTGAGAGCTGAATGCATAATTAATGTGTGTTAACTTTGGTCAGCCCCTCCTTACTTACACTATTGGCAGCCCACTGGACAGGTAAGAAGTGCCATAATAAAATAAAATACACACTGAACAAATGTAAGCGCATTTTTACATTCTGCTATTACCTATCAAGATAATAATAGGAGAAACAAACTTTAAACAGTAGCATTTGAAAGTATTCAGACAGACCCTTGCACTACATGCTTTGGTGAATCCATCCATAAAATCTGACCACAAAAGGGGTAGGTATGGTGTGTGGGTTGGCAAAGTCAGCAGATAGTGGATTGCTATCAGCTGACTTAGCAGTTGGGAGGAGGAGGGGTTCCAAATGAGTTTGGGACACCAAAAAAAAAAAAAAGCCTCTTGCACTCTGCATGAATTTAAGGACACATAACATTTGTACACATTTTAGGGGTGTTTAGGGTAAAGCACTACTATGGAGCTGACAAAATACATTGCTAAGTGACTAGGCTATAGGTGTATACAGGCCCAGAAGAGCATGCTGGGGAGGTTAGTGAAGACAAATATGCATGGAGGACAAAAAGGTAACTTTAAAAGCTTCCAGCATGCATGAGAACAAAGGGGCACAGCATATTACAGCATATTACATGGTAGTTAGGGAATGATGAAAGAAATGCAATACATTAGCAAACGTTAAATACATATAATGTGATGATAAAGGAGAAAACTTACCTTAATATAGTCCTTCTGCAGGACCTGAATAATGGCAAAACAGATCTCTGGAATAATGATCCCCAGAGCATGGGGGGAGATGCCTGTGGAGAACTTGAGGTCCTGCAGGCTTCTCTCAATCGCCAAGTACCGCAACGTGGCAACTAGCCTCTGCTCCGGAGTGATGGCTTGCCACATGCAGGTATCCTGCCTGCTGATATGAGGGAACAGCAAAGCCAACAGACGGTGAAAAACAGGGTCCGTCATCCTGAGATAATTCCTGAAATCATCAAGATTATTCTCCTGGATCTCACAAAGCAAAGGCATGTGTGAGAATTGGTCACGCTGGAGCAACCAATTCTTGCTGCATGAACTCCTCCTCGCCCTGTTCATGGACTGGGCTTGTGTCAAAGCTAAAAGCCCAACACCAAGCTCCTGCACAGCACAAACTCTACGACGAGTATGTACACGCAACATGGCTTCAAAATGGGTCAGAACGGACTAACAGAAAGCACTGAAAATCACCAAGGCCTGAAAGAACGAACTGAAAATCAGCAATGCGTGGACAAGAACGCACTGAATATCAAATACAGTACTATAAATAGCACACACTGACAAACAAATGCAAACTGACAATATGCACTGAAAAGCAGATGCAAACCCACAAGCACCAACTGAAGAGCAGTAATGATCTGAAGCACAAGTCTGAAAAGCGCAAATCGTCTCTAACTAAACTAACACGTGATAAATACGAGATCAGCAGAAGGAGCCCAAAGGGTGCCGCACGTGGTGCTGAACTTTTATAGTCCCGTTGTACATGTTGTATGTCACAGAATTCCTGATTATCGGAAATTCCTTGTGCGACCGTGTGTATGCAAGACAAGTTTGAGCCAACATCCATCTGAAAAAATCTGATGGATTTTGCTGTCGTAATGTCCGACCATTTGTATGGGGCATAAGAGTTGTCACGCTGTGGTGAAGATGGCTGCGAAACTTATAAATTGCACCAGAGGAACAACATTCTGTCATACACTTTTTATGGGCAGAAGGTGTGCTGGGAGCACAAATGAATCTCCATATGTGTGTATGGGGATAAAGTTCTCTCTCCTAGAGTAGTTTATCAGTGAGAGGTTATGGGACACCCAGCTTATAGTCTGGATTTAGCACCATCTGATTTCCACTTTTTGGACTGCTCAAGGAAGCTTTAAGGGAAGACGATTTTCATGTGATGATGTGAAAGTAGCAGTGCATCAGTGGCTACACGCTCAACCAATAAAAATTTTTGCTGATGCCATTAAAAAGTTGGTACAACGCTAAGAAAAAATGCATCATAATGGAAGCTGACCATGTAGAAAAGTGATGTAATTTGTTTTTGAAATTCTTAATAAATAGAGTTAAAAAAAGGTGTGGAAATGTTTTGAAGACCCCTCATATAATACCTGGACAATACACCTGTAAGATGGAAATCAGTGAAGTAGACACTGCTAATCCAATGATCTCCACTTGCTTTCAGGTATCTTACTAAGTGACTGATTTGATGCATTCTGAACACAGGTGGCCAGCTGTTCAGGATGGGTTCTCCCTCTCTTTCTCTCTCCTTCTCTCTCCGGAGGGGAAGGTGCAAAGCATGCAGAGAATCCACAAATTGTGGAAAGAGATGGCCAGGCAGCACTTAAAGGAGAATTTTCAGGTAAACTTATATTGGATTGGCAATAATAAATATTGCGTGTATAGTTTTTTTCTGTAATCATAGAACCCCTTTAAGTATGGGAAAACCCCGACTCTCCACCTACAGGGAGGGTTGTAAAGTTAAATAAATATTTACCTCTGCCAAATTGCTGCTCACAGTTCTCATTGCGGGAGGCTCTAACATAAGAAAGTAAAGCCCTGCTCCTCTACCAAAATGGCTGCCTCCACGCTGAGAAACAGTGCCAAACAAGGCTTGGTAAGCTAGTAAATAGCCGATGATGTGGCTAGGGCATGGCTACGCATTTGTGGAACATGCATGCTCCTTCCTCAGGCCTGTAGCACATGAACCAGAGGCCCAGTAGCAGGCTATCATTTCAGATCACTGCGGTCTTGTAAGACACCTTATTATCTTACCAGTACTTCAGGCACCAGAGCGCTTTCTACATTGGAGCATACAGCACCTTGTCTCAGACACTCTATTATGAGTGTTTTTATAATTTACTTTTAAATTAATTTTCTGTGTTTTATTTGTAATGCTAATGTAGTTAGCATTGAATTGGATTTTTTATTTAGATTCATTTGCACACCTTTGAGCAGTTTGTTCACCATGGAATAAGGTTTCCTTACACCTGTACATTTGTTGACTTTAGAATTTATTGTTATTTAAGGAGACAGCACACCTTTATATATTTGTTAACTATTTATTTGTCAAATAATATAAAGCTCATTGACGTGTTCTTTGGCATATCACCAATGGTCCAGAGCATCAGTTTCTTCTTCAGCAACTTAGGAAGCTCATGAATGTCTGGGGCAGGTAAAAAACCTCAACATGTGAAATGTACTTCTTATACATGCATCATGCTAAATCCTTCCTACATCTACTTGAGCCCTAGGATTGTTACATCTATATAAGTCTTCCAACTCTACTCTACTGTAGGTTAAAGTGGTTGTAAAGTTTTGCATATCCTCAGTGATGTGACTGGTTTAAGGTGATACACAGAGATTAAAGAAATCCTCCTACATAATTTGTGCCTGTTTATCTGCAGTCTTCTATTCTCCACATCCATTCAAAGTCCAGAATTTTTAAAGGTTGTCTGCACTGTCAGAAAAAGGGGGCTGAGAGCTGAAATTACACTCTGCACAGCTCAGTGAGGAGTGCTCTGACAACTGATTGGAGGGAATGGACACACTCCCTTCACACAGCACACAGAAACAGAGCCGAGGCTGAGAATCAGCTGGCAATGACTCCCCTATCACCTATTTTATTTTTTTTGGTGTCTGGAAAACTTCAGAAGTGATTCATGCTGATAGCAGAGGAAAGAAGCAGCAGACAGAAATGACATAGGGTGCTCTTAATGGAGACATTTACATTCTCTAAAAGGATATGTGTTGTTCATATTTCATGTCAGAGGTTTACAACCACTCTAATGCACTTTTTCATGTGGTACAACAGGAGCAGAGCTTATAGATCTATTCTGTGGAATCACATTCAAAGATACATTTTATTCTCTTTCTTCACATTGGCCCTTTTTTTAATTACAGTGCTGGTAGAAGAGACGACAAGCTGGCTTTAAATAGTGTGCCTGTTTTGCCTTTTGTTTCCATAGTGGGGCAAAAGTCATATTTAGATGAGGCAGATTGCGCTCAAAGTGAACTTTGAAAATGTTAATCCACCCTATAAAAGCTTCAAACTCCATCCAATCCATATGGAGAAGTTTTTTTTATGCCATCAGAATAAGAGATGGCCACATTCCTTTTTTTTCTTTTCAAATACCCTAGCTAATTATTGGGCTAATCCTTACATTAACGGAAGGTTCAAATACCATGCATTCCTTTTTTATAGATACTAATCTCTTTCCATCAGCACTTCTCTAGATGCTATCCCAGGCATGAGCCAAAGGGGTAGTAGTAACGCCTGTTTTAAAATTGAAAACAGTTCTACTGTCCTGTCCATGTCCTACGGACCTGCTAAAAGTCAATCCTTCAGCTCTAAACTACTATATAATCAAATAAGAAATACTAATTGAACATAATATTACATTTCAGAATTTTATGAATAAAAGCAGTATTAACCCCAAAACCAAAATTGTAATATAATGCATTTTACCATTCCTTAGCTGTGGTGGCTGCATTCATTTTCCTACTACAGGTGAATGAATGAAATACAAGTACCGACAGTCTTTGTAGCTGGCGGCTTGTAGTTCTCAATGAGCTACCAGGGAGCTGGTGAGCACTCTAGGTACTTTATTGAGTCTTCCTATCATTCAGTAAATGCATGGACATATGAGGTACCAGCAAACAGATGCACTGGCAGTCTGCAGGAGCATAAAATTACAATTTATCTGCAAAAAAGGTGCTTTTAGAAGGATAAGGTAAACGTATTCTTTAAAATAAAAAATAGGTCATACTAACCTGCTTTGTGCAACAATATTGGCACAGATCAATGGCTTACCACCTCTTTGGAAATCGCTGCCAGCACACTCCACTCATTCCTGCTGGTGCAACCTCAGAAAGCCACTTACTGAGGGGGCACCAATATGGGTACACTCCTGAGCGCCTGATGCTGGTGAGTGCCCTCATAGTTTAATGATCTTTCTGCTCTTCAGTACCTGTCTGTGCGGAAGGTGCAGACAGACATCTGTACTGAGAGTCTGCAGGAGTCTGACATTGCACCCATGATCTGCTGATTGTGAGCATAATGCTTATCTTTTTACCTGCAAAAAAAATTGCATTTATGTATTTTTTTATGTGAATTTATCCTTTAACCACTTGCCGCCCGCCCTATAGCAAATGGACGGCGGCAAAGTGGTTTCATAATCCTGACCGGACGTCATATGACGTGATCAGGATTATGAGCCGCTGCGCGCCCCCAGGGGCGTGCATCGCGGCGATCGTTGTTGCGGGGTGTCAGTCTGACACCCGGCAACTACGATCTCAGTAAAGAGTCTCCGACGGAGACTCTTTACCACGTGATCAGCCGTGTCCAATCACGGCTGATCACAGTGTGAATAGGAAAAGCCGGTGATCGGCTTTTCCTCACTCGCGTCTGTGAGACGCGAGTAGAGGAGAGCCGATCGGCTGCTCCTCTGACAGGGGGGGTCTGTGCTGATCGATTATCAGCACAGCCCCCCCGAGGATGCCCACACTGGACCACCAGGGTCGCCACCAGACCACCAGGGATGCCAAGGACAAGGTGTGCCACCCTAGACCACCAGGGATTCTAGTCAGTGCCACAATGGATGCCAATCAGTGCCCATAATGGATGCCAATCAGTGCCCACAATGGGCATCACTGATTGGCATGCATTATTGATTGGCACTGATTGGCATCCATTAGTGCAATATATTATAATACAATGCCGCCTATCAGTTCCCATCTGTGCCGCCTATCGGTGCCTACCCATGCCCACCTGTGCCGCCTACCCATGCCCACATGTGCCGCCTACCCATGCCCACCTGTGCCGCCTAACCCATGCCCACCTGTGCCACTTATCCATGCCCATGCATGCCGCCCATCAGTGCCACCCATCAGTGCCGCCTATCAGTGCCACATATCGGTGTCCATCAATGCCACCTCATCAGTGCCACTTCATTGGTGCCACCTCATCGGTGCCCATCAGTGCCGCCTTATCATTGCCCATCAGTGTAACCCCATCAGTGCCCATCAGTGAAGGAGAAAACTTACTTATTTGCAAAGTTTTGAAACTGAAACAAAAAAAACATTTTTTTTTTCAAAATTTTCCGTATTTTTTTATTTGTTTAGCAAAAAATAAAAACCGTAGAGGTGATCAAATACCACCAAAAGAAAGCTCTATTTGTGGGGAAAAAATGATACAAATTTCATTTGGGTACAGTGTAGCACGACCGCGTAATTGTCATTCAAAGTGCGACAGCGCTGAAAGCTCAAATTTGGTCTGGGCAGGAAGGTGTTTAAGTGCCCGGTATTGAAGTGGTTAAGCTGGCCATAGATGTTTTTTTTGATCAGTAAGAGGGCTGTTTTAAAAAAAAAAAAATATATAAAGGAACAGATGACCCTATCTACACAAGTGAGGTAGATGTTGTTTAACCAATTGGCTGTAGACTGATCGAATAAAAATTTTCCAACACCTCATTCAACAAAGGTCGATCATCAGATTGAATTCTGTCAAGCAGGAATGGCCACGGAGGGATTGAAATTAATTTGGTCCCTGCTTAACTGATACAATTAGCTTTTTTACTCAGTAGAACAAGTGTTAAATGATAACTAAACCCAGGAACAAAATGTAGCATATTACACCTTACAGTCTGTAAATGTGGTGGTTACATTCGATTTCTTTTTTTCAAGCTAAGAACATTTTCAGCATAGCAAATATAGAAAATTTCTCTTGATCTTGCCAGGAATGCGGAGTCCCTGCCACTTCCTTTAACTGGTTTGTGACCAGCCAGTTGGCTTTCCTGCACGAATGACCATCATTGTACTACGGGGCATACACGGCGACCTGTGGCTGCGCGAGCACCGCCAGAGACCAATCAGCAGGGAGAGCCAACCAGTGGGTCCAGTAGACTCGATATTTGCAGGCCACCCAGTGCAAACAACAAAACAGATCCCCATTCTGTCAGGGGAGTAGAGTGAGATTGTCTGTTGCTAGCGATTAGGAACAGTGATCTCTCTACTCCCTGTCAGTCCCCTCCCCCCACAGCTAGAAAGCACCTCCCTAGGGAACATTTAACCCTTTGATCGCCCCTCGTATTAACCCCTTCCCCGCCAGTATAATTTATACAGTAATCGGTGCTAAAAAAATCACTGGTTGCTGTATCAATGTCTCTGGTCCCAAAAAAGTGTCAAAAGTGTCTGATCTGTCTGCCGCAATGTCGCAGTTCCACTAAAAATCATAGATCACCGCCATTACTAGTAAAAATAAATAAATAATAATGCCATAAATCTATCCCCTATTTTGTGGACGCGATAACTTTTGTGCAAACCAGTCAGTATACGCTAACTGGGATTTTTTTACCAAAAATGGGTAGCAGAATACATTTTGGCCTAAACTGAGGAAGAAATTAGTTTTTTTTTTATTTTTGGGGGGGGGGGGATATTTATTATAGCAAAAAGTAAAAAATAGTTTTTCAAAACTGATGTTCTTTTTTTGTTTTTGCGCAAAAAAATAAAAACTGCAGAAAGCTCTATTTGTGGAAAAAAAGGACATCAATTTCCTTTGGGTACAATGTCGCACGACCGTGCAATTGTCAGTTAAAGCGAAGCAGAGCTGTATCACAAAAAATGGCCTGGTCAGGAAGTGGGTAAATCCTTCCTGGGCAGAAGTGGTTAAGCGGCACCAATGAATATCTTCTTTCCTAATTATCTTCTTTAAACTAACAATTACCCTGCCCCCATGAAATAAAGAAATACATACATGTTTGGATTCCAAATCAAAAGAGTAGCCTATGGAGACATCTATGTCTCCCTCCATAGGTACTATGGAAAAGTGACATAACCACCCAGGGACAGGATGTTTGCTGTTTGCAGGATTACCAGGTGAAAATAAAGCAAAAGAAGCTTATAAAAGATAACAAATGCGGTAAGCACACCAATAAACTGCAATATATTATATCTTTGATTTTGGGTTTGGATACATTTTAGGCAGAACAGAGAATACTGACCTCCCATCTTAACAGTAATTGTCATTCCAAATAGCATAGTTATGATATGTCCCAATCTTGGCCAGTATGTAGAGTGTCAGTTTGTCTACAATCAATTCTAAATAAGCACTCTGTGTCATTAAAACATTTAATAGATCCAAAAGGTAACAGCTGATTTTGCTCCTAAGCGCTCTCATAAGGATTTCTTGGCACAGAAAAAAAACTAGTTGTTTCATGAATGTATCTCAAATAAACAACTGGCTGTTCTCTCAGTTTGTAGGAATCACATTCAGATCACAAAAATAGATTGAATTCAACTTTAAACTTTAGGATTCTAGCAGTCAAGACTTTATTTACTGTTTTGCAAACTGGGTAAAGCCAGAGAATACATCAGTAATACTACATGTAGGAATTTAGTGTAAACACAATAGGAAATACATCTATAAGCTATTAGACAAGAGGAAGGAATTTACAAAATGTGAGCAAAGGGTGTTAAATGCTTTTGTATGGTTGTAGACCAGTTATGGTGGTTTTGACTGAAGTGGTAAGGACAGAGGGGTTATGCAAGGATAGATGCTATTTGAGGGTACTGGTAAGACAGTAACCCCATTTCATGCTCGAGGTCCCAGGAGCTATACATCTGACAAACAAAAATTTGAAAAGGATATTGTCAAGTAAAATGATTCCATTTTATACAGTTCCCTTTTTTTGTAACCAGAAACCACTTTGCACTACTCCAGAGCACATTTAACTAATAAAGTTTTTTTTCAAAATTTACAGCTTTTATCATTTGTAAGGAAAAACCTTACAAATACCAAGACTTGAGGGTCAAAATGTGAAATGTGCTAATGTCAATCTCCAGATGTGTTCTAAAATGTGCACAGTGTATGATTAGATGCACAGTTGAATAACTAAGAGATTGCTACTTGGATCAATTATATTTAGATAACATTGATGCCCTTCATTCACTGTATAGGGGTAGATTACCAAGTGTTCGCTTTGACAATTTTCAGTATTTAAAGTATACTAACCAAACATTTAACTAGAACACAGTAATGATGTATACAAATCTCTTCCTTAGGTAATGGCCTTTTGGAAAATATGTGTTCTTCCACAAGTTCAGTTTAGTTAAGCTTAAACCTTTTTAAAAATTTTAATTAAAAAAAGATGAATAAACTCTTATTCAAAGGATCATAATCCCAAGAGCCTTCTGGGGGTCATATATCTATCCTGTAATACAAATAACTCTCCGCTTTTCCTTTTTAAACCTTTATTTTAGATCAAGGCTTACCTAAAAAAAGCTAATTTAATAATATATACTAGATAGATTGTCATTCACTAGTCAAATAATACTGTATATTGAGGTTTAATAATTAATATTGATAGACTTTTCATTTTAATGTACAAAATCAACATTGGATTAGTGATATAGGAAAATATAACTGTAAGTAATGCTTAGCTCTGTGTTCCAAACCCTCTGCTCTACTTAGCAGTTCATGTGACCTCTTGGATCTGTGGCCCTATCCTCCGAAACCTCTGCTCTACTCTTTCAACATAGCAGTCCAAATTACTCCAGGGATCTGTGCCTGATCCTCCATCTCTATAGATGTAAGAGGTTACCCCAAAAATTTCAATGCATCTGGGAGATCGATTGCAGTCTGATACAACCGAAGCTCATGAACTGAACTTTAAAGCACTATAACAACAAGTAGGGAACATGAAGGTAAGCAATTTATTATTTGTGTATTTCTGATATATATATATATACTTATTTTTGATTTTATGTGTTACTTTACATATTACATAGTGCCTTCCAGAAAAAAATTTCTTGCCATTTATGTATGAAACTGTCACTAAAGAGAAAGTCAATGTGATACATCACCAATAGAAGCGGGGATCTGGAAAGTTATGGCTTTCCCCTTGGCATCCACAGTTGTAATGAAACAAACAAACAATGTTGTCCTTTCCCGGCCGGCAAATAATTATTTTGTCCGCATAAATGTGTCTCCTGTAACTCCAGTGTTGAAGACACCCGGTAAAATGATCATTCATCGTGGAAGAACATCCTAGCTTCCTGAAAGGTTTTGCTACTTTCAAATAGTCCAAAACATCATCAGCATACCAACGTTCTCTGTTCCATTCAATCTCTCTATTTCTTTAGGTACGAAATGAAATTCCAGCCCATACTCAGTAGCTACCCGTTTATTCAGCAGCCGCTGTGATCGGGCAAGTCTAGGCAGGGATCGGGCACTTCCCAATCCGGGAGGCACACATGAGTTAGGCAACTTCTGTACCATGGCATAGGCAGGTAATTCCTTTGACCCGAATAAACTATTATCTTTGGGCAAAGTCTCACTAATGGTCACTGGGGTTCCCGCCCGAGGCAATGCATTCCCAGAGTTCAAGGTTAGCCAACCAGACACATTATATATGGCAGCAACATCATCAGCGTTTGCCCACAACATCTCTTGGGACATGATTTCAAACAAGTCATCATCCCCAGATATGTCCGACAAAGAGTCTATCTCAGAGTCCCATAACTCTTCTGCCGGTAGATATCTGCAAATAGTCCCGCTAGGTACATTTCCCCAGAGTTCTCACCCGTTCCTGTAGTGGATTTTTCGGGAGCGATTACTTTCTCCAGATCCAGTCCAGGCAGTCTCTGAGGTAGGCCTTGACCGTGGCCGCAGGAGGCTTTCACATATCCCACTTTCTTTTGGGTAGATGCAGGAAAGTGAGTGGTGGTGGAAGGAGCAGCTTCCATGATGTCCACGGTTGTTCCTCTGATGGCAGTAACAGCACCGTCACCCTCAGGAATGTTGGTTGTAGCAGTTGGTTTTGAAGATGTAGGCCTGGCCACAGGAGTAAATGTAGCGGTGTCCTCAGTGGCGATGCCCGTAGCCCAGTCCATCCTATATGCACGAGGTGACACGGTAGGCTGCTCCACTGCGAATAGGTACTCCCCCCAGTGCAGGCATTGGACAAATGGACGGGGTTTGCGACCAGTCCCTCGCACCTGTTGCACAGCATGCCCAAGGCCTCAACATCTCCTGTGGTATACAGTATGAAACGCCCCTGCGGTCTCAGGCAAATCCCTGTATCTGTCAACAGAGTTCCAGGCAGTCTGATACTCTTAGTTGTATCCCCTAAGAAAATCCTGGGTCCCATAACAGACGGTGGTCCTGGCACTCAAAACATTTTCTTTCGTGAAAGGTCAATTCTTCCCTTCAGCGTCTCGACACAGACACGCGGTGCCTCGTGCAGCAAGTAGATAGAGAAGACTCCCCCTACTGGCTAATCTGGTCACGTAACTCGTGGGCTTTTCTTGAATCCACCCACAGCTCACGCTCCGGGTAGTCACCCGCAATTAACCCCTTGTGAAGAAAGCATGGCACAGTCCAGAACCCTCTATTGTGTAGACTTCCAACAAACAGTTTCCTTGAGTTGCGAGAGGTAACGGCCAATCCCAGAAATACGAGCCCCCACATGTAGCACTAACCCCCGAAGGAGCTGCTGGTTTTATTTGGGCTTACCTTTACCTCACCTGCTCGCTTCTCTGTCATGGCGGTCCCATTGGAAAGTAGCCCAAATGATGATGAATCCAACACTTAGTCCTTTTTTAATATTTATTTAGGAATAAGCACAAAAAAGTCTTTCAATGGAGGGTCAGAGGATAAAGGGGAGTTCATGTACCTAGTAATTGTGGGTTAGAGGTATTGGTTAGATCCAGAGGACAAACAGCTCCAAAGACTGGATCCATCAGATAGGCCCCTCTCACTTGACCTAGCAACCGATGAGATGCTCAACAAAGTCTCTGCCACAGACTTGTCAATTGAACTTAGAAATCTTGAGAGTATTAAAGAACTACCATACAGTATCAGATTCTTTGAGCCGACCCGGCGATACTGTATGGGTATTGATTGGTTGCGTCCTCTAACTGAGTTTCCAGGCTCTTCCAGAGACACCAGCCTTGCACTTGGTTATGTACCAGAAAAGTCCTCCCCTGGATCCTCCAGTTTTGTTGTCCTCTCCCTGCTGGCGAGACAGCACAAGACCACCCTTGGATCAGTAGGCCCAAGACTGCTGTGGGCCTACCCTCTCAGTTGCAGAGCCTCGGGCCAGCCCACCCCGAGGCGCAGGACCATGCAACACCAACCCCAGGCCAGTAGGGCCATGTGGTCGGGATAGCGGACCCCGGAAAACGAACCACCAAAAAATGGCATCGGTACCTTAAATACCCTCTCCCAGAATGCACAGCAGGGAGACCACTCCCACTGAACCATTTACGAGCAAAAGGTGGTATTCAATACATCCAGCCTGCTGCATTTCCACACTTACCGTCAGTGACAGCGACACCTACGGTCAAGTGGGAATCGGTGCAACCCAGCTGGACTGGTACAGAAACTAGAACTTTTCAAGAAAATTAGTCTGAGCCAACTACAGCTTCAAACAACTAAATTTGAAAAATAATAGCCGTCTGCTCATTAGGAGCAGGGCGCTACATTTGTATGTTTGGAGTTTATGCAATCTACTGTCCCATGTTACGTCACTTCCGCTTCCAATGCGAAACATGTCGTCACTTTCACACCTGCACTACTCAAGTAGTGTTTCCATAGTTATGTCCAACCCCTGTATATAATCTTTATATTGAATACAAATTAACTGCTTATAGAAACTTAAATGTGTATGAATTGACATAAAAAAGTACAGTACTTATATATTATATAATATAATAATACTTGATAGGCAAAAATGCTTATAACATAGTAATAATCCAAAATCATCAGTAACAACATTAGACCCAACAAAATAAATGAAAAACAACACATTAACGTTCGTATACTAATTGAGCCTGTATTATACAGACAAATTAAACAAGTAACTTAGTGAAAAAAGGTCAAATATAGGAAGGAACAAGAATTATCACCTGAGAGGTGCAGACAAATGGCCCAGCAGACACCCGTGGGGCAAGCAGTATGCTGCTATGTGTATTTATTTTTGCAAAATACACACACTGGTAGTATTGTTACAAAAGGCAGAACTGCATTTAAGGTTCAAACATGTTAAGTCTAATTGTTTGAAAGGGATGTTTGTACTATAGAATTACTTTTTTTTTCTTTTTGCATTGATTGCCTGTCTGATTGAAAATGTCTGTCAAAAGGGGTTATAAAATTCAAGTCTTGTTCTGGTTTTGTAATCCTAGTGCATTCTTGTGGATAGGAATCAAATTTCTGTACATAGAAAATTGAAAGTTAGACCTCAGTGACATTATTTTATGATGCCACTACAGAGCCAGAGAAGACTGAAAGTTATTATAGCAAGTTTATATAATAATAAACATAACACAACTTACATGCCTTCTAATTACAATATTTCTTCAAAGGAAGACAGCACAACATCATTAAAGTGATTGTAAAGGCTTGTATATATTTTTTTAAAATAACATACATATCATTCTTACCTCCACTGTGCAGCTCGTTTTGCACAGAGTGGCCCCGAACATCCTCTACTGGGGTCCCATCAGTGGCTCTCGCGGCTCCTCCCTGCATGAGACAACCCCCCTAGGAGAAGCGCTCTCCCGGGTGGTTACCTTTGGGGCGCGTTCCTGAGTCCAGCATTTGCATCCATAGACACGAATACCAGACTCGGCCCTGCCCCCCGGCGCTCACAGCATTGGATTTCATTGACAGCAGTGGGAGCCAATGGCTGTGCTGTTATCAATCTATCCAATCAAGAGCCGAGAACCCCTGGCAGAGGAAGACAGCATCTCTGCCAGGTGAAATTCCAGGGCTCAGGTAAGTAAAATGGGGGGGCTGGAAGCCGGTCACTGCCAGAGTTTTTTCACCTTAATGGATAGGATGCATTAAGGTGAAAAAACACACCCCTTACAACCCCTTTAAGGTCTTGGAGAGATGGTACTAAAGGAACCAATTAGACCACCGCTAAAGTACTGTGAGGTACAGCTTTGTCTTCTTAAAGCAGAATGTGTTTACATATCTAACTTCCAGCACAAAACCCAAAAATAAGGCGCTCAGTCGTTGTTTATGGGGAAATCCTCTCACTTACCCATGAAGAGAGATGGTGCTCTCTGTTTTTGGGTTTTGTGCTGGAAGTGAGGAAATTCAGTATAAATACCTTCTGTTTTAAAAAGCCATTTCTGTATCCTAAATTTATTTAAAGGAAATAAACATGCACAAATAATTTTAAATATACAGTATATCACCATATTTCTTTATTGCCTACGGCACCTGGTATTCTCAGACAGTCACCCATCCAGGTTCTAACCAGGCCTGACACTGCTTAACCTCAGATCAGACGAGATCGTGCGCTTTCAGGGTGATGTGGCCATAGGCCACATTTCAAGATTATATATACAGTATCTCACAAAAGTGAGTACACCTCTCACATTTTTGTAAATATTTTATTATATATTTTCATGTGACAACACTGAAGAAATTACTTTTTGCTACAATGTAAAGTAGTGAGTGTACAGCTTGTATAACAGTGTAAATTTGCTGTCCCCTCAAAATAACTCAACACACAGCCATTAATGTCATTGGCAACAAAAGTGAGTACACCCCTAAGTGAAAATGTCCAAATTGGGCCCAAAGTTTCAATATTTTGTGTGGCCGCCATTATTTTCCAGCACTGTCTTAACTCTCTTGGGCATGGAGTTCATCAGAGCTTCACAGGTTGTCACTGGAGTCCTATTCCACTCCTCCATGACAACATCATGGAGCTGGTGAATGTTAGAGAGTCCTTTTGCTTCTCCACCTTCCATTTGAGGATGCCCCACAGATGGTCAATAGGGTTTAGGTCTGGAGACATGCTTGGCCAGTCCATCACCTTTACCCTCAGCTTCTTTAGCAAGGCAGTGGTCGTCTTGGAGGTGTTTTTGGGGTCGTTATCGTGTTGAAATACTCCCCTATGGCCCAGTCTCTGAAGGGAGTGGACCATGCTCTGCTTCAGCATGTCACAGTACCATTCATGGTACCCTCAATGAACTGTAGCTCACCAGTGCCAGCAGCACTCATGCATCATACAAGGGTAGTGGCGCAAATACTGTGGCATACAGTCAGGGGCGGACTGACCATTCGGGCACTCGGGCGCTGCCCGAGGGCCCCATGCCACTAAGGGGCCCCATCAGGGTTGCCAGCCTCAATGAAACCAGGGACAGTATGTAAAAATCGGTGTATTTTTAAAAATCCCAAGATTATAGCTCCCCCGCCTCTCCAGTACCTTTTCAGTGTATGTATGTCTATTCTGTGTGTGTATATTGTGTGTGTATATTGTGTGTATATTGTGTGTGTATATTGTGTGTGTGTGTGTGTGTGTGTGTGTGTGTGTGTGTGTGTGTGTGTGTGTGTGTGTGTGTGTGTGTGTGTGTGTGTATACTGTGTGGCCCCATATTCTATTGCTTAGCGGCCCCATAATCTCCGGTTGCCTGGCGGCCCAATAATCTCCTATTGCCCTGGGGCCCCATAATCTTCTCCTATTGCCCGGGGGCTCCATGAGTTGTCAGTCCGCCCCCGCATACAGTGTAAATGTCCAAACTCTCCTTGGAGTCCTTTGAGCTGTCTTGCTCTGGTGTGAGAGAACAGTCTTTAGTACTTAGGGCTGCCTTGCAAGGGGACTTGAAGCAAACACCAAAACATGTAGAGAAGGGAACAAAGAGATGAAGCGCCACTTAAGTAAAGCTGTATAGTTTTAATCAACAAAATGCATTAAAACACTCACATGGAGGTATCTTTAAAATGACATAATGAGGTCCATTGGAACATCAGTCTCCTAAACTGGCAACATCAGGATCTTCCTGTGGGGCCGTGTGTAGCTGAGCCGGCATTCTGTTTAGCAGGTTATGTTCGTCTTTCGGGCGGAAACCAAAATGAGGTCTGGAACGCAGTCAGCAGGCCTAGGAAGAGGGCTGGAGCACAGCATATGACGGGATGACATCACTGATGCAGCCACAGACCATGACACTCGCACCACCATGCTTGACTGTAGGCAAGACACGCTTATCTTTGTACTCATCACCTGGTTTCTGCAACACACGCTTGACACCATCTGAACCAAATAAGTTTATCTTGGTCTCATCAGACTACAGGACATGGTTCCAGTAATCCATGTCCTTAGTCTGCTTGTCTTCAGCAAACTGTTTGCAGGCTTTCTTGTGCATCATCTTTAGAAGATTCTTCCTTCTGGGACGACAGCCATGCAGACCAATTTGATGCAGTGTGCGGCGTATGGTCTGAGCACTGACAGGCTGACTCCCCACCCCTTCTACCTCTGCAGCAATGCTGGCAGCACTTATGCATCTATTTCCCAACAACAACCTCTGGATATGACACTGAGTACATGCACTCAACTTGTTTGGTTGACCATAGCGAGGTCTGTTCCGAGTGAAACCTGTCCTACTAAACAGCTGTATGGTCTTGGCCATTGTACTGCAGCTCAGTTTCAGGGTCTTGGCAATCTTCTTTGCCATGAGGTGCCATTAGCCATGAGTTGCCATGTTGAACTTCCATTGATCAGTATGAGAAAGTGAGAGCGATAACACCAAATTTAACACACCTGCTCCCCATTCACACCTGAGACCTTGTAACACTAATGAGTCTCATGACACCGGGGAGGGAAAATGGCTAATTGGGTCCAATTTGGACATTTTCACTTAGGGATGTACTCACTTTTGTTGCCAACGGTTTAGACATTAATGGCTGTGTGTTGAGTTATTTTGAGGGGACAACAAATTTACACTGTTATACAATCTGTACACTCACTACTTTACATTGTAGCCAAGTGTCATTTCTTCAGTGTTGTCACATGAAAAGATATAATAAAATATTTACAAAAATGTGAGGCGTGTATTCTGTATATATATATATATATATATATATATATATATATATATATATATATATATATATATATTAACATTTATTAAAAAATTAATGTGCACTCACAAAAAATATAAACAGCCATTTGCTTATCTCTATGACTTCCAATCAGGCTAAGGCAAAATGGTGGCCCTCAACTTCTGCTCGCAATGCGCAACGACAGCACCCCTTTCCTCCCTATGTGTTATGTTGCACCCACATGGCTTCTTCAGGGACAAAATCAAATATGTTCTCCTTTATTCATTCTGCTAAGCTAGTTTTCTATCAATATGGATAACAAATATGAAGTTACCAGGTAGAGAGTTTTTAAAGACCATAACACAGACTTCATATGAAAGGGATGTATTCTTCTTGCATGATTTTTTTTACTGCATGTTAAAAATTAACCACTTGCTTACTGGGCGCCTAAACCCCCCTCCTGCCCAGACCAATTTTTCAGCTTTTAGCACTTTTAGTGCTGTCACTCTTTGAACGTCAATTGCACAGTCAAAACTGTACCCAAATGACATTTTTATCATTTTTTTTACCACAAATTTGATCACCTCTGGGATTTTTATTTTTTTGTTTAAAAAGACCAATTAAAAAAAAATACAAAATAGTTTTATATTTTGTTAATAAATTTTGCAAACAGGTAATTTTTCTCGTTCATTGATGTATGCTGATCTGCGCTGGTAGGTGACACTGATAGGCAGCACTGCTAGGTGGCACTGATTGGCACCACTGGTGGACACTGATAGGTGGCACTGATTGCTGGCACTTACTACTGTGGGTACTGATTGGGGCACTGATTTGTGGCACTGGCAGGCGGTACTTGTGGGCACATATGAGGCAGCTTCGCCTCTTCCTCTTCGGCACCAATGTCCCTGCAAACAGAAGCCGGTGATCAGCTTTTTTTATTCTCATGCTGTCAGCGTGAGAAGAAAAAAAAACTATTACCAATCCTCTGTGTTACATTACGTGATCAGTTGACAGCTGATCATGTGGTAAAGGGCTGGGATTGGCCCCTTACTCGGCTCTGTGATGACCAGAGTCTCATTGGCTCTGGTGTGATCACAGCGCTTGCCCTTCAGGGGGGCATGGCCAGCTTTGAATAGACGGCCTCCCGGCAAAGCAGATCGGTGCTGTAGCCGTCATTCGGCTATAGCGCAGATCTGAACAAGTTAAACAAGATTCAAAGGAATTGCACATTTTTACATCAATTAAAAAAAGATAACATTCTCTTTATGTTAAGGCTAACTAACCAGATACCCTACCCTTAAAACTGAACTTTACCCATAACAACTTGATCAAAAATATTGTTCTTTAGCAAGGATCAAACATTCCACATTAATAATTATGCTACCAAAATGAGTTTGTGCTGTAAATTACCTCAAGCATTGTCCCCGTTTCTTCTCGCCGGAGGCTGCCATTTTGCTGAAGCCCAGAGCCCCTAGGCAACAGTAAATCTTTAGGCTGTCAGGCAGATCATTCTTTAGTGGCTGTGATTTTAGGCAAAGCCCTGAAAAATAGAGAACGACGGAGCGTGTGCAGAGCAGTGTAAAACAGTGTATTACTGGATTTTAAACAGTAAAGGCACTTTTTCTTTATGTTTTACACAGCTCAACCTGCAAAAGGGGCCAGCCTGAAGTCCACAACTGCTCCTTAGTAGCATAGTTTTGCTGTTCCTCATGCAGTTTTAAGCCTCCTACACAGCTGTTTTTGTTTCAGTTAATTACTGTTTTTCAACCTACATATGAAATTGATGATCATTAGCACCTGCTTGGAATAATTAGTTAATCATACACCTGAATCTAATCCTACAAAATCCCTGTATATTCTGCTACACCAAGTTCAGAGAGGGAGAGAGAAGCAGCACAAGAAATCAGCCAAGTGATGCAGTGCAAAGACCATGCTGATAGGAGGAGAGAGCAGAGTAACAGAGAGGTGAGCATATCAATGTGGTGCACAGCTACATATGACTGTGTTGTGGGCCAGAGATGTGTAAAACTCAGGACTGGATGAACAAATATACATATCCTTTGGTAGATAAAACAGCCCTCACATATGCATTTAATCTGTGTATTTAGCTGCTTGCCTAGAGTTCAGCTTGACAGATACTAACAATAAGACCAACAGTCTATTTTCATCACTAGTAAGCAGCCATTTTTCAATGTCCTATATTTCACTGTATAGCACTTCAGCTACCCTAAAATATCAGGTAACATGCATATCCATGACTCATTTGAACATACCATTAGCTATGGAACATATGGTTGCTATTATTGGCAGCCTGATGTAACTGTTTCTCATACCTAAGGAGATGACTTCAGGTTGTCAGATATTAACATCATTTCCTACATGGGATTGATGCTAATAGAAACTACCGAATTAAGGTCAGTAAGGAGTCTCTACTGCTCGTGTTTATAATTATAATGCTTGGATTACTTCCTAGTAGAATTCCTATATAATGGTTGGAAAGCACAATGATGTACTTACATTGTTTTTTTGTCCCTCAATCAATGAAGTCTCAGGAGACCTGGACCTAGGTTGGGATCATTTTCACAGATAATTTATAGCAGATGACCATCGTCCAAAGGAAATACGGGGTTAATTATAGATTAAAGGTGGCAATAAAGTCAGGATAACAGAGGTCAGGAAATTTTGTTTGCAATAAAATTACAGTTTTATGAAGGAGCCTAAATACATATGCCTTACGTTTTGCTTGCATAGTCTATTTTCTATATATTTATGTTAACCACTTGCCAACCGTGCACTGTAGTTTTACTGCTACAGTATGGGCTGGCTGTGCAGAATCGCATATATATATATATATATATATATATATATATATATATATATATATATATATATATTATAGGGGTATAACGGATCAAAAAACTCACGGATCGGATCGTTCCTTGGATCCGAGTCACGAATCGGATCATTTTTCGGATCAGCAAATAATAATTGAATTTGCAAAAAACTGTGAAAATTCCACCGCCATATAGTCCCCACTGTAATATCCACAATCTCCCCCACTGTAATATTGGCTGAGCATGGCTGGGTATGGCTGAGCATGGCTGGGTATGGCAGAGCATGTCTGGGTATGGCAGAGTATGGCTGGGTATGGCTGGGTATGGCAGAGTATTGGCAGGGTATGGCAGAGTATTGGCAGGGTATGGCAGAGTATTGGCAGAGTATTGCAGAGTATTGGTAGGGTATGGCAGGGTATTGGCTGAGTATTGGCACGGTATTGCAGAGTATTGGCAGGGTATTGCAGACTATTGGCAGGGTATGGCAGTGTATTGGCAGAGTATTGGCAGGGTATGGCAGAGTATTGGCAGTGTATGGCAGAGTATTGGCAGGGTATGGCAGAGTATTGGCAGGGTATGGCAGAGTATTGGCAGTGTATGGCAGAGTATTGGCAGGGTATGGCAGAGTATTGGCAGGGTATTGGCTGGGTATTGGCATGGTATTGCAGAGTAAGCTGTCAAAGAGCAGCGCTGTGGGCACTACAGATCCAGCCCACAGCGCTGCATCCATCCAATCTCTCCCCTCCACTGTACAGATCAGTACAGAGAGGGGAGAGAGGAACCGTAGTCATGACATGACGCCGGTTTGTTTACAAATGATCCCTCCGTCATTTGACGGAGCGATCACATTGTAAACGGTCTGGGTGTAGAAAGATAGACGCCACTTCGGAGCTAGGCCGAAGCTGCAGCCTTTCCTAAGGCCGTGACCAAGGAGCGCAGGGCGTGCCGATCCGAGCGGGGTGACCCATTTGGATCACAGATCGGTGATGATCCATTGCACCCCTAATATATATATATATATATATATATATATATATATATATATATATATATATATATATATATATATATATACAGTGCCTTGCGAAAGTATTCGGCCCCCTTGAACTTTTCAACCTTTTGCCACATTTCAGGCTTCAAACATAAAGATATAAAATTTTTATTTTTTGTGAAGAATCACCAACAAGTGGGACACAATTGTGAAGTGGAACGAAATCTATTGGATTTTTGAAACTTTTTTAACTAATAAAAAAATGAAAAGTGGGGCGGCCAAAATTATTCGGCCCCCTTGCGTTAATACTTTGTAGAGCCACCTTTTGCTGCGATTACAGCTGCAAGTCACTTGGGGTATGTCTCTATCAGTTTTGCACATCGAGAGACTGAAATTCTTGCCATTTCTTCCTTGCAAAACAGTTCGAGCTCAGTGAGGTTGGATGGAGAGCGTTTGTGAACAGCAGTTTTCAGCTCTTTCCACAGATTCTCGATTGGATTCAGGTCTGGACTTTGACTTGGCCATTCTAACACCTGGATACGTTTATTTGTGAACCATTCCTTTGTAGATTTTGCTGTATGTTTGGGATCATTGTCTTGTTGGAAGATAAATCTCCGTCCCAGTTTCAGGTCTTTTGCAGACTCCAACAGGTTTTCATCCAGAATGGTCCTGTATTTGGCTGCATCCATCTTCCCCTCAATTTTAACCATCTTCCCTGTCCCTGCTGAAGAAAAGCAGGCCCAAACCATGATGCTGCCACCACCATGTTTGACAGTGGGGATGGTGTGTTGAGGGTGATGAGCTGTGTTGCTTTTACGCCAAACAAATCCTTTTGCATTGTGGGCAAAAAGTTTGATTTTGGTTTCATCTGACCAGAGCACCTTCTTCCACATGTTTGGTGTGTCTCCCAGGTGGCTTGTGGCAAACTTTAGACGAGACTTTTTATGGATATCTTTGAGAAATGGCTTTCTTCTTGCCACTCTTCCATAAAGGCCAGATTTGTGCAGTGTACAACTGATTGTTGTCCTATGGACAGACTCTCCCACCTCAGCTGTAGTTCTCTGCAGTTCATCCAGAGTGATCATGGGCCTCTTGGCTGCATCTCTGATCAGTCTTCTCCTTGTCTGAGCTGAAAGTTTAGAGGGACGGCAAGGTCTTGGTAGATTTGCAGTGGTCTGATACTCCTTCCATTTCAAAATGATCGCTTGCACAGTGCTCCTTGGGATGTTTAAAGCTTGGGAAATCTTTTTGTATCCAAATCCGGCTTTAAACTTCTCCACAACAGTATTAGGGACCTGCCTGGTGTGTTCCTTGGTCTTCATGATGCTCTCTGCGCATTCAACAGAACCCTGAGACTATCACAGAGCAGGTGCATACAGAGACTTGATTACACACAGGTGGATTCTATTTATCACCATCAGTCATTTAGGACAACATTGGATCATTCAGAGATCCTCGCTGAACTTCTGGAGTGAGTTTGCTGCACTGAAAGTAAAGGGGCCGAATAATTTTGCCCCTTTTCAGATTTTTATCTGAAACCACTTTTCACTTTTCAGTTTTTTATTTGCTAAAAAAGTTTAAAATATCCAATAGATTTCGTTCCACTTCACAATTGTGTGCCACTTGTTGGTGATTCTTCACAAAAAATTAAAATTTTATATCTTTATGTTTGAAGCCTGAAATGTGGTAAAAGGTTGAGAAGTTCAAGGGGACCGAATACTTTCGCAAGGCACTGTATATATATATATATATATATATATATATATATATATATATATATATATATATATATATATATTTGTGATTCTGCATTTCCTGGTGGGGACTGTCTTTACTGTCACCGGCTCCAGCACATGACAATCAGCTGTTCCTGGCAAATGATGTATGGCCGGAAACCACAGATAGTCGAGTGAGTGACAGGAGAAAGCTCTCTTCTGACAGCGGCGATGTGCCGGTTTTTTGTTTCCCTGCAAAGGGAATAAAAAGCTGCACATCCCTTAATAAAAGAATCACATAGTACACACAGTAAACATAGTTAGGAACACATTTTATCCTTTGATTGCCCTAGATGTTAACCCCTTCCCAGCCAGTGTCAGTGTAGATTATTAGCACTAATCACTGTACTGTCAGTGAAGATATCAATGGCAGTTAGCCAGTTCTCACAAAGTGTCAGTTAGTGTCAGATGTCGTTGATCACCTGCATTACTTATAAAAAATAAATAAATAAAAATTCCAGTACATAACTCATAATTTGTAGATGCTATAACTTTCACACAAACCAATCAATATACACTTACTGGGATTTTTTATTTTTTTACCAAAGACATGTAGCAGAATACATTTTGGCCTAAATGCATAAAGAAATATGTTTCATTAAAATTTTTGTAATGGATATGTTCAATAATAGTAAGTAAGAATTTTTTTTTTTCAAATTGTATGCTCTTTTTTCACAGCGCAAAAAAATAAATAAAAACAGCGGTGATCCAATAGCACCAAAAGAAAGCTATATTTGTGGGGAAAAAAATATATAAATTTAAATTGCGTACAGTATTGCAGGACCGTGAAAACTCCAGTTAAATTAGTGCAGTGCCAAATAGCAAAACATGGCCAGTCATGAAGGGGGTAAAATCTTCTGGAGCTGAACTAGTTAAAAGCTATTTTACCTCTAATTACTTTCAAATTGCAATGACATGCATAGATGTTGATAGAGATCCAAAGCACTGTGTAGATAAAGTTTTTGTGACCCCAACATTTCATATTCCTTATATGTGCCTCCTGTACCATGTACTTGTGTGAGAAAGTATCCTGTTCTCTTTGTATTGCTTCCTTTGTGTGAAATCCCTGGTGTTCCTGCCAGTCCCCCTGCTTTCCTAATAAAAACCGACCACACTAAGCAGGAAATCACATCATGGTCAGTTCTCTAGCTATGCTGGGAACTCAGCCTGCTCTCCTCCATTGATCAGACTTGTACTGACATGCCCTAGCTGCACAGAAATTCACTGGGAAGCTCAGTGTGCTGCTGCTTCCCCCCCAAGCTCTTACGCAGCTGAGAACAGAGAGAATGTGATCACTTATAAAAAACGTAAACAAGGTATTTATAGTGTTTTTTTTTATATCTATACAAAAATGTTCTGCTTTTCAATTCTATTTTAAACGGAATGTGTTGTTTTACAAGGTGATCGATTACAATCACTAAAAATAGTCCCAAACACCACATAGTCTATATAACGCACACTGAATATTAGTGATAACTGTGGGCTGTATATGCAATTTTAGCCTCTTTAGGCCTAGTACACACCTATGCTTTTTTTTAATTGGAAAAACAAACTTTATTGAAAAACTTATGCATGGTACATAAATCGATATAGACCAACATGCCCAAAACAATAGTACATACATGAATACATTGAAGTATCTGTGTAGCATAAAGGAAAATACCCAATGGAGGTGGAGCCAGTACACAATATATAAAACAAAAAATAAACAAAAAGAAACGGAGAGAACAAAAAAGGAAGGGGGTGAGCATATTAAGTACACGTTTCACCATCTGCTAACCATCTGCTCCAGACCTTTTCATACTTAAGCGAACACCCTTTATGTACATAGATCAGCTTCTTATATGGAAGAGTGTCATTAACCTCTTTTTTCCAGCACTGGGTTGTAGGGGACAGGGCCTGCATCCACTTACGGGCCCCCGCTTTCCTCGCAAAGAATAGCGTCTCATGTAAAAAGGTGTGGAGGGGTTTGTCAGCGTCTAAGTCCGGCAACAGACCGAGCAGGCACATTTTTGGGTCTAGGGTAGCAGGAGAGCCCATCTGGTTGTGCAAGAAGCTTATCACCTGCATCCAGTATGCTTGGATAGTTGGTCAGGACCATATAAGGTGGTAGAAGGAGCCTGGGGTGTGATCGCATTGGCAGCATCCTGGATTGTATATGGGTTTAAAATGCGCTTCTGGGGGGTCAGATGCATCCTATGTATAACATACAGCTGCGTGAGACAGTCTGATAGTTTGGGGGATACTTTTTTCACGTCCTCCAAAATCTCATCCCAATCCCCATCCTCAATCAGTCCAATGTCCTCCTCCCATCTAGTCTTGGCAGTATAGGCCAAGGCTGTGGCACTGGGGAGACTTGATCAAGGAGATCCTTGGGAGGATCAGAGGAGGGGATGTGGACGAGGAAGGGAAATGGTCAATTGGAAGGATCTGGGATTTAGACCAGTTAATACTCAAACCCAAGTGGCTACCGATACATTCTATGGAGCGGAGGGCTGCAACCAGAGAGGGACCCGAGTCCGCCAGGTATAGGAGCGTATCATCGGCATACATCACAATCTTTTCTTCCAGGCTCCCTATCTTAAGGATGCTAGTGTCTGCATGAATCATGATGGCCAATGGCTCCACAGCCAGTGTGTACAGCATGGGGGAAAAAGGACAGCCTTGTCGGGTCCCTTTCTCTAGCGGGAATTGGTTGGGAAGCCAGCTGTTCACAAACACCTTGGCCTTTGGGGATTGATATAGGAGCTGAACCCAGCAAATAAAGTTGGAGCCAAATCCAAATCCCGAGAGGCACTCCCACAGGTAGTTCCACTCCACAGAATCAAAGGCCTTGGCGGCATCCAAAGCCACCATGATTCTTGATCCGATTTCTTCATGGGACCCCTGAATGTTCATGAATAGGCGGCGAATGTTCATCGCTGTATTTTTCCCTGGCACACCTATGCAGATTTGCGGAAACACACTACAGTCCATTTAACATGGTTTCCTATGGGTCATGTTCACATCTGTGCATTTAGGGCCAGGGACTTTTTTCTGGTTTTTGGTTCCATGGACTTCAATGGATCAAAAATGTGCATAGGTGTGAATCAGGTTTCAGTGCAGAGAGTGACCTAATCCATGGTGAAAATGTATGTTTTAAATTTGCTCTGTATTTCTTCTCTTGGTCACTTAAAGTAGAACTATAGGCAAAACAATTTTTTTTAATTTTGGATAGAGTAAGGGAGGGTTATGACCCCTGTCAATTTTTTTTTTTCGTCATCTGTGTTCCATTGTGGATATTTCCCTTCACTTCCTGTCCCAGAGTCAAACTGGAAGTGAGAGGAAATCCTGCAAATGAAGTGACTTCCTTAGGGACCCCCAGGTTACCAGAACTAGCATCCCCAATATTTCCCCTCTACTACTTTTCTGGGGACAAACCAAAATTTGGGATTTTCTTTACTTTTGCTATTAATGATGATGCTAAACAGGACAAATAGAGAGGGTGAATCTCCTTAACAAGGGTACAAACAACAATAAAAATAGTTCTAATCCCTCTCTAACCTATCCAAAACAAAGAAAAAAAATGTTTTCCTTTTAGTTATACTAATATATATAAGCTCCATAAGGCTCCTTTCACATAAGCATCATCCATTAAGTCACCGTTTTGCTAAAAAAAAAAAAAATGGATTCTGTTTACATCAGTTTTTCATCCATTTTTCATCAGTTTTTTTTTGTCAGTTTTTCATGCTGGATGACAGTAGGTGACCACTTCTTGGGTCACAAAACAAAACATTTTGTAAAAAACAGAATGGATGAAACATGGTTAATTATCCATTTACATCTGTTTACATCCACTTCCGTTTCTTAAACGGAACAAAAATGCAGAAAAAATGGACCTGAACGGAATCGGACAAAAAACTGATGTAAAAGGTAAAAGCAATGTATTGCTGTCTGTTTTTCATCTGTCAACAGATGGAAGAAAAACAGACATATGGAATGCCCGTGTGAAAGAGGCATAATTAGAGAAGAATGCAATAAAGTAATTACTTGGCAAAGAAACAACGTGCTTTTAAATTATTCTCTCTTCGTAATCTTATTATTTTGCATTGTTGTTTCTACTCCTACAGTATATTACTATACGTCCTGATTTATTTATTTTTTTGAAGGAAGGAGGTCCTCCTAGAAAATACAAATCCAACACCTGGACCCTTCTGACATTAGGGAAGAGTAGAAAGATGACCTCATTGGTGTGGTGATGCTCATTCATTCAGTCATTGATCTAAAGGGTGGGTCAATGACCAAGCTATATCAATTAATGTAAAAAAAAAAAAAAGCCAGCATGTGAAAGAAGAGTAATATAACTCACCCACCCAGCCACCAATGACATCCAACAGTTCTGAATGTGCAAATATCTGCTTCCTCCCAGCACACTGTGCTTCCACTTATTGGCAGTTACATTATAACTGTGTCCCCGCAAAACAGTAGTGACATAATAGCCAGCAGGTGAAACCCTAGCTATGTATTTTGCTATTTTCTCCTACGAAGCCTATTTAATTGTGTCACTTGAGATGAAAATCTCCCCTAGCCTCAAGTCTGAAATGTTGCAGTCAATACATAGCTTGTACTGTAGAGTTTGAAAAACTGTCTGAAATAGCGTCTCTTAGATTCCAACATTCCTGATATTTCACACCCATCAAATGTCTCCAAGCATGTTTTGACTAAACATAATTGGGATACATCATTTTGTATTCTAAGACCCCTTTCACACTGAGCTGCCCAGCTATTTTTAGCACCGCTTTTACTGGTGTTTTAGCGGCTCTATTCAGTCACTAGCGGGGTGGTTTTAACCCCCCGTTAGTGTCCGAAAATGGGTTAAATCCACCATGCAGCGGCGCTTTGCCGGCGGTATAGCAGCGCTGCCCCATTGTTTTCAATGGGGAGGAGCAGTGTATTCACTGCTCCTCCACCACTGCAAAGAATCTGCTGGCCGGATTTTTTGTGATGCCCTGCCAGCGCAGCGCCCCAATTTGAAAGCACTCGGATTTCACACTGGGTTTGCAGCAGAGGCTTTTTTCCGGCACTTTACAGGCACTATTTTTAGCGCTGTATCGCCTGAAAAATGCCTCAGTTTGAAAGTAGTCTAAGCCCTTGTACACACGGTCGGACATTCTGAGGGAAAATGTCCGATCGGACCATGTTGTCGGATAATCCGAATGTGTGTGGGCTCCATCAGACTGTTTCCATCAGAATATGCGACGGACAAAGTTTTAGAGCTGGGCTATAAAACTTTCCGACAACATGATCCGATCGGACTTTGTCCGATTGTGTGTAGAGAATTCCGATCGGACAAAGTGCCACGCATGCTCAGATCAAATTCCTAGACCAACGCTATTGGCTACTAGCCTGAACGTATTCCCGTCGTCACGTTATGTATGATTCGATTTTCCAACTTTGTGCGACCGTGTTTATGCAACACAAGTTTCGGACAAAATCCGTTGGATACCCAGAGTGCATGCAGACGATGACATGCACTTTCAGAGCCTGTGCTGTAAATGGCGGCTCCTACACGCATGGATGGGAGTGACGTCATAGCGCCCCTGGAACTAGGATTGGGGGAAGATGTTAGCCCTCTCAATGGTGACATACTGGCACATTATGACATTGCCTTGCAGGGATTCTTTTTTTTTCTTAACCACCTATGGTTTACAACCGCTTTGAATGAAAGCCCAACTCTGGGAAATCTGAAAATTCCTCCAAAACTGCTTATTTAGGTGTAGGGGAGAGTAAAAGCATTTTAGTTACATCATCCTCTGCTCCCCCTGGCAGATGGTGCTCCAGCACTCCCTGGCAGTGGACTGCCCTTGGCATCATCACGTCAAGTGCAGAGCTATGGGCCCTGCATTGGTCTTGATGACATCATTCAGACCTCAGAACCTGGAGCATGGGGAAGAAGACACTACAAGGATCGGTTTAGCAGCACAGATGAGCGAAGGATCAGGTACCTCCCCTGGACCCAAGCTGACCCAAGCTGGCAGTTAAAGTAGTTGTAATGGCTCAAGGTTTTTTTCCTTCGTGCATTTTTTGCATGAAGGTAAAAAAACCTTCTCTGTGCAGCAGCCCTCCCAGGCCCTCCTATTACTTACCTGAGCCCCATCGTGATCCAGCAATGTGCACAACAACCTTGGCTCTCGTAGGACTCTCACTCCTCATTGAGGCAGCAGTGGGAGCCATTGTCAATCACAGCCTGTGAGCCAATGAGGAGAGAGAGGGGACAGGGCTGAATTGCAGCTCTGTGTGTGAATACAGAATTTCTGTATGTGAATGGACTCAAAAAGCAGTGGCACGGGAGAGAGCCGGCTTGGGTGCCTCCACATCAAGCTGCTTACGCTGGGGGCACTCAGCAGGAAAGAGGGGCCTGAAGTGCCAGTGGGGGAGGCTGCTCTGTGCAAAAACCACTACACAGAGCAGGTAAGTATGACAATTTTGTTATTTAACCATTTCTGTACCAAGCTTATTTTTGACAATGGTTGTTTACAAGTTAAAATCAGTATTTTTTTGATAGAAAATTATTTAGAACCCCAAACATTATATATATTTTAGCAAAGACTCTGGAGACGAAAATGGCGGTTGTTGCAATACCTTATGTCACATGGTATTTGTTCAGCGGTCTTTAAACACCATTTTTTACACTTCACTGAATGAAAAAAAAAAAACAGTAAAGTTAGCCCAATTTTTTTGTAAATTGTGAAAGATGATGTTACGCTGAGTCATTAGATACCTAATGTTATGGTTTAAAATTGCGCACACTCATGGAATAGCGACAAATAACGGTACTTAAAAATCCCCATAGTCGATGCTTTAAAAAAATTTGAATGGTTACCAGTTTAGAGTTACAGAGGATGGTTTTTTTTGCTAGAATTGTTGCTCTCACTTTGACAATCATGGCAATACCTCACATATGTAATTTGAACACCAGTTACCCTTTGTGGGCACAACTTACATTTTTTTATTCAAACACTGTACCCAAATGAAATTTTTATCATTTTTTTACCACAAATAGAGCTTTCTTTTGGTGGTATTTAATTACAGCTGGGAGTTTTATTTTTTGCTAAACAAACAAAAAAAGATGCAAAAAAAAAAAAAATCATGTTTAATAGTTTGTTATAAAATTTTGCAAACAGGTCATTTTTCTCCTTCATTGAAGTGCGCTGATGAGGCAGCACTGATAGGCTGCACTGGTGGGCACTGATAGGCTGCATTGGTGGGCACTGATAGGCTGCATTGGTGGGCACTGATAGGCTGCACTGGTGGGCACTGATAGGCATAGTTAAGGCAGCACTTATAGGCACAGATAAGGCGGCACCGATGGGCACAGAAAAGGCGGCACTGATGGGCAAAGATGGGCACAGATAAGATGGCACGGATGGGTGGCACAGATGGGTGGCACGGATGGGTGGCACTAAGGGGCACTGATAGGTACCACTGATAGATGGGACTGATGGACACTGATAAGTGGCACTGATAGGTGGCTCTGATAGGTGACACTGCTGGGCACTGATGGGCGGCACTGCTGGGCACTGATGGGCACTGGTAGATGACACTGATGGGCACGGATATGTGGCACTGGGGTGCAGCACCTTTGTTGAGATTGTGGGCACTGCTGGGTGGCACTGTGGGCACTGCTGGGTGGCACTGTGGGCACTGCTGGGTGGCACTATGGGCACTGCTGGGTGGCACTGACAGGGGGCACTTATTTTTTAATCATCTTTATTGATGAGGGGGCAGGTGGGCACTGGCAGGGGGCTGGTGGGCACTGGCAGGGCTGGCCGTGATCGGGACTGATGTCCCGATCACGGCCGCCAGCGCGAGGAGGAATAATAGCCGATTACCGGCTCCGTTATATCACATGATCAGCTGTCATTGGCTGACAGCTGATCACGTGATAAGGGGTCGGGATCGACCCCTTGCTCTGAACGGTGATCAGGCGAGTCTCATAGACTCGCCGATCACAGAGCGCGCGCCCCTCAGGGGGGCGCGCAGGCCGCTCGTGCACGGGACTACGTCAATAGACATAGTCCCAGGAAAAGGAGATCCAAGTGGTTAAAAAAAAAAAATCTGATCACTTTTATTGCTGTCACAAGGAATATAAACATCCCTTGTGACAATAATAGGTGGTGCTCTTTATGGAGAATCTGGGGACCCTAAATCCATCCTTTGCACTTAAAAGTATTAAAAATGCCAAAATCTGAATTTTTGGAATACTGTTTTTAAAATAGGTGCCTTTGGCCAGTAAACCGAAAGTGACGTTGTCATCGATTCCAACTTTGTTCGGCACTCCGGCCAGCTGGCGGATGTGCCGGGCGGTCGCTCGCTTCTCCCAGTGCGACAGGAGACCTTGGAAGAGTGGCGGGAGGGTGGGGCATCACGATGACTGCCGAGTGGCTGCTGAGCCGCATCAGTTGTTATCACCAGAAAGCCTAAAAAACAGTATCTGGGTGAAGCCTAGAGCTACATGCTTCACCGCGGTATAACTACTTCCTCAAAGCGACATAAAGGTACGTAGTTTTGCGGGGAAGTGGGTAAAAAAAAAAACAACAAGCCTTTAACCCTTGTACACACTGGTGCGACTTGTCATATGATTTGACAGGAGGAAACCTGTCACAGAGAGGGGAGCCCTGGCAGCAGGCCATAAGGGGCAGCTATTTACCCTAAATATGGAACATGCTCCTAAAGGTGAACAGTTAAACAGAAAAAAGAAATCTTCTTTTGGCTCCAAGTGATCCAGCTAAAGATCTACAGATAGGCCATTAAAATCAATGCTCAAACCACTTATTATTACTTGGTTAAGCAATCCATTCAAGTATTTTTTAACAAAATTATCCAGTAAGTTATTACCAGTTGTCAGTTTATGTTGCAACTTTCTTAATGCACACCCCCAGTGCTCCTTTCGCCTTCAAAGCTGGAAAAAATTCTTGGTGCTCACAGGTATGAGGGGACATGAGCCCTCCTCACCCTGACAGTGCTTAGTTATAGGACCAATCACCAGTCCCAAGTATTCTCACATGAAGAAAAGAATGATGTCATCGACCCCAACAGTTGATGGTACTTCGATGCAGCTGCAGAGAATGAAGAAGCTATGAGGGAGTGCTGACAAGGTTGGAATAATCGGATCCAGAGGGCCCCTTCCAACAGACGCACACATATATGTATATATATCATACATACCCACAGTACAGTAGAATCAGATCCTACTCACAGCCCTGCACAGAAACAAGACCTCAGTTTAATAACCTTCCCAGCAGCGTAACTAGTACTAACCACCTTGGGCAAGTGCCTGCACTTCTCGCTGGGTGCCCCAGGAGCCGACATTGCAGCACCTCTCTTTAAAACGTGTGCCCTAAGTTCACAGCACTGACCTTGGGTACTGTGGCTGTGATTTAAAGCCCAGTGCAACCCTCCTTGTCTGCTCCTTAATTTTGGCCTGTCATATGAAACAGCCAAGGAGGAGCCCGAGAGGAAGGAAGTTTTCAACTTTTTGCCATGTTGTATTAAAAGTCTGTAAGTTGAACTGGCATTTCTCTTGAGGAAGGAGTTCCCTTTATCACACATGGAAGTCATCAAAAACAGAAGGACTATTAAAACAGCAGCATTATTTTTATGCAGCATTCTTCAATGTATTTAAGACAGCATACAGAAAAATGCTCCGATGCCTCTCTTTCTGAGTTCAATGTTATCATTTTTCAGTTTGAATTTAACAGCTATATATACATCATCTGTCTTTGTTTTGCTAAATCTCTTAATATGTTTCTTAATATAATGTTCGAGAATTATACAAGATAGACAACAATCTTTTACAAAGTAACAAGGATATTGCATTCACTGTTTATGGTATGAGAACCTGCTAAACAAACCTAGACCAATTATTGTATAGGGAACAATAATTTAGACTGACTCATAAATTAAATTTGGGTTGCCTTTATTTGCTACAAGATGAAAAACATATTCCCTGTCATTTTGACGAGCCTGGTGGACAGAGATGGTCTATAACAGGGGTCTCCAAACTTTCTAAACAAGGAGCCAGTTTACTGTCCTTCGGAATTTAGGGGGGTCAGACTGTGGCCAGTGGGAGTAGAAAATGTCCTAGTGTCAGTGGGAGTAAATGCCACATCTTTAGTGGGAGAAATAATGCCCCATCATTGGTGTCAATATGAGGCATAGTGTCCCATTATTGGTGTGATTGGTAGGATCTATGCCCCTGTTGGTGATGTCAGTGGGAGGAATATTATTGGTATTACTGGGAGGAATAGTGCCTCATTGTTGGTGTCAGTGGCATGAGTTATGACCTCATTGTTTGTGTCAGTAGGGGGAATAGTGCCCCAAGGGCCGGATAAATGGCAAGCAAACAGCCAAAGTTTGTCTATAGGATGCCAGAGAACTCAAACCCTGAAAATACGTGTTTGGATTTGTGTAGATAACTGGAATGTGTTGATGACTTATTTCACTTCTTGCTTATTGTCACAAAGTTACATTGGGGTTACTAAAGGCAAATAGTTTGTTAACTTTGAAGTAAAGTTGCACTTTGCAAGCAAAGCTTGCACAGATCTTAATGAATGAGGAAAGTTCTGATGGCTTTCTTCATCCAATTATGAGCATAACACCCTTCTCGGTAGGGTGGTAGGATGTATAAAGTTTAGTGTAGTGTGGTCTCCTGCTTAACAGGAGGCATACTGGGAAGGGTATTTATATTCAGTGGAGCATACAGGAAGGGGTCTTTTACTTGAGAGCAGAGTTCAGCTGAGGAGGGGGTACTGTGCCTTCCTCGGCACCTGCTGCCCTGTGGCCTCGGCTGAGAGGCCTGTAAGCTAGAATGCTGCTGACCGGAGTGCTCTGAAGAGCTGAGGGAGGGGGATCCGTCCCTTTGGGATCACTGGAGGGTGCTGCTGGAGGGTTGGAAGGAGGCTACCATTCAATCCAGAGGCCTTGTGATACAGACTGTAAAGATCTTGGGGCCTGTTTTTTTTGGCTACCGCCCTCTGTGTTCTCTGCTAGGAAAGTCAGCTACTTGGTTTAGCAGAAATGGAATACTGGCTAGTGTCCTGAAGAGCAACCATCCATTATTCCTACAAAGGACTTGCTCAAGAGTGTACAGTGTATCATGCATGCAGTGATTCCACAGTTCAGTTAAAGAAGCTGTCCTCCTTGAAATTAGTTGAATTCGGAGTATCCCACTACATTCCCTTCCCTATCCAAGTTCTACAATAAAATGCCAAAAACAATCAAAACCCCTAGACTGATTATTGTAGAAACTAGCGGAAGTAAGTGTGCACCTGGCTGTGGCAGAAAATACTGTGTGCTTGGCTGCAAGAGTTGAAATAGGAGAAGATCCGGGTAATATATCTAGCGGCTACTAAGCAGTTTTATTTTTATTTAACTTGCATGTGATTGGATATCCTTTGCAAAGTGAAATTTCACTACATTCACTAAGCACCGGGCAAAATTCCCTTGCAAAGTACAACTTCCCTTGTAAAGGGAACAGCCTATTTGCCTTTAGTACATTAACTACATTGCCACACTAGCATAGTTGTGTGCAGCCTATTGCATTAGGTTGTGCACGGCAAAGCTCAAACATACGTGTGTGTGTGTGTCTACATGTATATGACATTGATCTTTCTACCAGCACAGTGAAAGAGAAGCACGTAAGCACTTCTCTTATGACAGAATCTGTAAAAAGGAGAGCTTTTCCATCTCCCCACTGCTACAGCGATAATGCTAAAGTGTACTTGGTGATTAGGGTGTGCCCAGGCACATCCGGCAAACCCTGTGCGCATGCTTATGAACAAGAGTTATTACCAAAAAATGATTAGCAGTCGTTGAATGGCTACTGCCACAGAAATCTTCGCGCTATGTAATAATTATATGCTATTGAATAGACTACATATCAGTTAACCCTAGTACATTAGAACTTTGATATGAATTTGATTTGAAATGGAAAGATTGGAAAATGTTCACACTACCATTCTGCTTATATTCGATTTTTGTGTTTACAAAATTGGTTTGCAGGCACTTTGGTTGAGTGACGGTGTTTACTTGTGCTTGAGCTAGCTTTGTGTGATACTCCGTCTTGTACACGATTGTGTATACACACTAAGGGACTGTCAGGGCTCAGGCATTTGGTAAACACAGCAGCCTGTCTACATTCTGAAACATGCTTTACATTATCATTTATCTAAAACATCCAATCCCCCGGTATCATGATTCTCGAGTAATTGTGCAAAGAGGCCATTACTTTTACGTCTCCAAACTTGGCACTCACTTGGCTGACATTCAAAGTGTTTCCTTTATATAAATTGAGCGAGAACTGATCCAAACTGAAAAATTGATGTCACATGTATTAGAGAGAGAACTTTTTAAAGTATGCGCTTAATGTTGTAATCATTATACTTTGCAATGCTGCAACTAAAACATACCTACCCACACATTTTTCTCTTCTATCTTAGAACTGCAGTGGGAATTGTATTACTGTTTCCCAATGACTGTTATTAGTTAAAAAAAAAATCTAACATCTTTATCTTGTAGCTTCTTTTGAAACGCAGAATCTGCCAAAATCATGAAAGGAAGAGCAAGGCATGCAGTTTGGAAAACCAGGACAATAAAACTGGAGATGCATACTAGCACATTTAAGAAGAATTACACAACTGTTGCTGGAATTGGGCACACATTGTTCTCACACTCTCTTTTTTCAATCTCCACACTATAAACTGCTGTGCAGACGTAGTTTGAATGTTCATAGATCCCCAGATAATAAAGTTATGTATTGAAGTCTTGATCTAGCATGTTTTCAGGCAGATGATCACACATTTTTTTTTAATCGTTTTGGATCTATAATTTTTTTCTTGTAGATACTGCACTGGACATGATTATTACATTTACTTACTACAAAACAATCATCAAGAAAATAATGTTTTGCTATGTTGACCAAAATGTAATAAACATTTAAAAGGAATTAATATTGGTTTTGCATGTATTTTCTTAAGTATGGTCACTGTGACAAAAAAAATTAAAATAAATATATATATATATATATATATATATATATATATATATATATATATATATATATATACATTTTTTTTTTATCAAGTAAACATGAAATATTGCATATGGATATTTAGAATTTTGATGGCAAACCACAAGGTTGAGCTTTATGCCACGTACACACGACCAGACTTTCCAGCAGAGTAGGTCTGACGGTCTTCCTGACGGACTTTCGGGGAAGGTCCGACGGACATTATGAACGAGCGGACTTACGCACACGCGAATGGACTTTCTGGCATACTAGGTCTGACAGACTTCCCAACGGACTTTCCGTGGAGTTCTGACGGACTTTCAGAATGAACGGACTTGCCCACACACGGACTAAAGTCCGTTCATTTTGAACGTGACTCCAGGTACAACGGGACTAGAAAGGGAAGTTAATCTCGCAGCTTTCATTGGTGAGATTGACACCTTGCGAGCTCCGTTGCCTGGTATGGATTAAGGGGAACCCCCTATGCCATACCAGACCCTTATCCGAGCACGCAAGCTGGCCGGTCAGGAAAGGGGGTGGGGATGAGCAAGTGCCCCCCCCTCCTGAGCCGTACCAGGCCGCATGCCCTCAACATGGGGGGTGGGTGCTTTGGTGAAGGGGCACCCTGCAGGCTCCCCACCCCAAAGCACCTTGTCCCCATGTTGATGAGGACAAGGGCCTCTTCCCGACAACCCTGGCCGCGGCATTACAGCGGGAGAGAGCGTCGTGTCAACATAAGAAGAACAGAAGAAGAAGAAGACTACGGTGATGGCCATGGCGACAACAACAAAGGAGAAAGCCGGGCCACCGCTAGCAAAAGAGTGGCAAAAGAGCAGAAGATAGAGGAGGAGCCCGGCAGAAGAACCGGAAAGCGGGAGAAGAGGCCAGAGATCGGGAGAAGAACCGGAAAGCACAGAGAAGTCGGAAGCCCCCTGGAGCTGCCTAATAAACTGCTTTAAAAACCTGTGTAGTGTGTAAAGGGGGCTCCGGGATTCCAATAAGCCCCCCGCCCGCAGACCCCGACAACCAACGGCCAGGATTGTCGGGAAGAGGCCCATATCCTCATCAACATGGGGACAAGGTGCTTTGGGGTGGGGGGCCCACAGGGCGCCCCCCTTCCCCAAAGCACCCACCCCCCATGTTGAGGGCATGTGGCCTGGTACGGCTCAGGAGGGGAGGCACTCGCTCGCCCCCACCCCCTTTCCTGACCGGCCGGGCTGCACGCTTGCATAAGGGTCTGGTATGGATTTTGGAGGACCCCCACGCCGTTTTTTCGGCATAGGGGGTTCCCCTTAAAATCCATACCAGACCTAAGAGCCTGGTATGCCCCTGGAGGGGCATTCCCCCTCGCGCTCGCTGCGATAGGGAAATGTGTTTTTCCTATTGCAGCCAATACGAGATGTACAGTACCCTGTCACCGAGAACCAGCGTGATAGGATTACACTGGAAACATTCTTGCGGGCAGGTGCTGTAGCTGCCCGCGCGTCGTATTTGGTCCGTTGGACCAGCATACAGACGAACGGGCTTCCCGATAGGAACTGGGTCCAGCGGACTTCCGGCGGGAACATTTAAAACATGTTCTATCTCTAGGTCCATCTGACTTTTGGGAAGAAAAAGTCAGACGGAGCCCACACACGATCGAATTGTCCGACTGATTTCGGTCAACCAGACCAAGTCTGCCGGAAAGTCCGATCCCGTGTACGGGGCATAAGTCTATCTTTCACGTTTTCCTGGCTATTTTTATCTGCTTTGCTGAAAAATCCTGTTGTTAACAGAGCTCAATATCCTAATCTGAAATTTACTAATAAAAGTCAGAACAGGTACTTGTTCGCTTTACTAGTTCTCCTTCCTCATATGTTTAGAAAGCACTCTCCAAGGTTTTAACTAGAGAGAGGGTGTCTGAAGGAAAACATCATATGCTGTGCTCTCGCCTTAAGAATCCATTATGCTCTTTGAGTCCTGTGTCAGTGATGTACTCCATATTTAATTTCTTTATTTTTAAATTTTTTGTGTACCAATGAATTTATATAAATTGAAGAAACCGATAATGACAATAGCCCAAAACCATTATAATTTCTCTTTTAACCATTTTAACCATAGGTGTCAAAAAATTCTCATACATCATGCTACTTGAGCTCAACTGTTACTGTTCTGTTTCGTTGTATACTTGATTTAGGCTAGTTAAAATCAGGACACTTGTACAAATTTTCTATCCATTTGTTTCTAAATAAATAATTATATGGTGCAAATAGCAATATGATTGGTGAAGCCAGTGTATGTAATTCTTGCCATCATTCACATTTGGTGCCAATTGCAGTATGAATGTGTAAGCTCGGCCCTTGTCATAACCTCTTCCAATAACTAACTTTGACTTCAGCCTTCTTCCATTATCCAAAAAAAAAAAAGGAAATGCAGTTATGTTGCACATAGAAGCCAATCAGATTAAATGTTTTTTTTTTTTTTAAAACCACACTAGTAAAATAAAAACAAATTGGTTACTAGAGCAGTTTTTCATTTACCAAACCAAGTCTTTAATTACATAATGGAACCATTAATGAAGTGAACAGGTACCTCCCACAAGATTGGCTCACTCGTTTCCTGAAATATTTTGTGCTGTTGTCAACATTTTGTTGATTTGTTTCAGGATAGGTTGTTTCTAGCATGCTTCAACATTTGGCATATGCTTTTGTCATGTTGTAAACCAAGCATAATAAAAGTAATGATATTTTAATGTTTGCCATTTCTATTCCAAAGGTATGCAGGAATTCTGAATTATGTTTTTTTTTTTTTTTTTGCTCACAAACACAAGATGCAAGCCTAAGGGAGAATAGTGATTTATAAAAGTGAGTTTTTATTTGTTAATCTCTTACCAAACTATTGTGTATTTTCTAAGCTAGGAACCTCTAAATCACTGCAGATGTTAAGATGTAGGTTGCTGCTAATAGTTTATCCAGCATCAATGTCTTTAAGGCCGCGTACACACGGGCGGACTGTCCGCCCAACTAGGTTCGTCAAACAGTTTGACAAACAGTCCGTTCAAAATTTGCATGAGCGGACTTGACCACACACGACGAACGAACAGTCCGCTGAAAACTTGCGCGATGACGTGAACGGCACGTACGACGGGACGAGAAATTCGGCGTCCGATACACTGCAATGCAACCTTCGCCGTGTAAATTCTTTCTGAGCATGCGCGAGACTTAGTTTGCCGAACAAGCCTACACACGAGCGGACTGTTCGCTCAAACCAAGTTTCAGCGGACAGTCTTACGGAAATTCCGAAAAACTTTGTTCGTCAGACTGTCCGCTGAAAATGTCCGCTGAAGCCCACACACGAGCGGACTGTCCGCTGAAACACTGTTCAGCAGACAAAGTTGGACGAACAGTCCGCCCGTGTGTACGCGGCCTAAGGGTTATTTCTCTTCACTGTGCTTTTTTCAACTCCTCTTACCTAGTTTGCAGGGTAATCTTAGCCTGGTGAATCCAGAGTCATCTTGCTGTGATCCACTGTTCCGATGCCACTTGCCAGGTCCTGCTCTCTCATCTTCTACCTCACTTACCAAATAGCCTACAACAAAACCCAATTGACCCTGTCTAATGCCCCATACACACAGTCGGAATTTCCAACAGAAAAAGTCTGATCAGATTATGTTGTCGGAAAATACGATTGTGTGTGGGCTCTATCTGACTTTTTCTGTCAGAATTTCTGACGGAAAAAGTTTGAGAGCTGGATCTAAAATTTTCCGACAAAATCCGATCAGACTTTTTCTGTGTGTAGAGAATTCCAACGCACAAAGTGCCACGCATGCTCAGAAAAAATTTGGAGAAGAAAGCTATTGGCTACTAGCCTCTACGTAGGCCTGTCGTACGTTTTGTACATCACCTCGTTCCAAACGATCGGATTTTCCAACTTTGTGCGACCGTGTGTATGCAAGACAAGTTTTGGCCAAAATCCGTTGGAAAAAATCAGACGGATTTTGTGGTCGGAATGTCCAACCGTGTGTATGGGGCATAACAGCGGTAAAAACAAGGGGTATAGTTGTACATATTTTCAAACATACGTGTAAGCCACAGTGGCCACATCAAGGCACCCCAGTTTACTGCGGTCCTAACGCTATAATTTTGAGACTCTCCCAAATTGGAGCAAATATATAGAAGTTGGATAGATTAATGGTAGGTTTGCCTGGAGGAAGCCCACACCTCCTTAAAGGTTTAGGGATGCATGGGACACTCAGCAAGGGTACAATTGCAGCTGAAGGTATCCTATGCCATGCCGTGTCCATACCAATTCACAAACTGTGCAAACAAATGGCAACCACCCTGACCTATAACTAGCCTTTGCTGCAAGGAGCACATGGAAGGGCAATACCTTTAAAGCTGTTGTAAACCGTGTCAGTGGGGAAAAAAAATTGCATAATGTGCTAGTATGGATCGCATACTAGCACGTTATGAAATACTTACCTTAGAACAAAGCCCTCCAGCAATGCGCTGTCAGGGCTTCTATCTTTCCCTGGTCTTTCTTCCGGGTTTGCGGGCTCTGGCTGTATGAGTGTCTGGATCCCTTGGCTCTGGCACATAGCTCTTAAAGAGGGATTCTACCTACAAAAAAAATATTAAAAGCCAGCAGCTATAAATACTACAGCTGCTGACTTTTAATAAATGGACACTCACCTGTCCCAGGGTCCAGCGATGTCGGCAGCCGAGACCGATCGATCGCTAGGCTCTCGGCTGCTGCCGCCGCCATTCTAGCTGAGGGAATCAGGAAGTGAAGCATTGCGGCTTCACTTCCCAGTTCCCTACTGCGCATGCGCGAGTCGCGCAGTGCACTAGGAATGGTCCGCGCTGTCTCTGGGACCCGTGTGTGTCCCAGCAGACAGCGCGGCGGGACAGGAAACAGCATAGACTCCCATGGGAGTCTATGCCCGGAAGTGGGTGAAAATACCTGTCTTAGACAGGTATCTGCACCCCCCTCCCCCCTAATAGGTGCCAACTGTGACACTGGAGGGGGGGAGGGTTCCTATGAGCGGAAGTTCCACTTTAGGGTGGAACCCCGCTTTAAGGTCCAGCATACCTTAAGAACGCATGCGCCATTGATGTCGATGACTGCATCCAGTGTAAATATCTCCTAAACAGGGCACGTTTAGGAGATATTTATTTTACTTACAGGTAAGCCTACCGGTAGTTAAAAATTACAAGGTGGACTTTTCTATCGCTTTAAGGAGGCGTGGGCTCCCTCCAGGCACACATGCCCTAAGGCTGGATTCACACCTATGCATTTTTAGTGCTTTTTGCAGATTTGTACTTCAGTTCATTTAACATGGTTTCCTATGGAACACCTTCTGTAGTGCAAATCTGCAAAATGCAAAAAGCACTAAAAATGCATAGGTGTGAATCCAGCCTTAATCTATCCAACTGCTATATATGTGCTCCAATTTGGGAGACTCGCAAAATTATAGGGTTAGGACCACAGTAAACTGGGATGCCTTGGCATGGCCACTACGGCTTACGCATGTGTTTGCAAATGTGTTTGCTTAAACCCCTTGTTTTTAACATGAACTATATGGCTGGGTTTACACTAGTTCACACTACAGGCGGCCCCTGGGTCACAAACAAGATAGGGTCTGTAGGTTTGTTCTTAAGTTGAATTTGTTTGTAAGTTGGAACAGGTAAATTCTTTAAGTGTAGCTCCAGCCAAAATAAAACAATTTTAAGCTTTTTGAATAGTATAGAGAATGTTTAACGACCCTGTAACATTTGTTTTGCTGTCTGTGCCCCTGTTCAGAAGATTTCAACTTACTTTCTGTCCCAGTGACAATTGGATTTTGAAAAATGTGGGTTGTTGTGGAAACAAGCCTTGGTGAGAAAGCATCAGTGGAGGTACCTTTTTCCCATAATAACTCTTACAGGAATGAATTTCCCTTCCTAGGGGTAGATTTCCTTTCACTTCTTGTTTCCTCCCTCCGTTTGTAAGTAGGAGTCGTCTGTAAGTCAGATGTTTGTAACTAGAGGACCGCCTTTATTGGGTTTCCCCGCATTCCAATTCGCATGTCAGGAGATTGTGACCGACTCTCTATGGAGCGGATGAAAATAAAAATAAAAACTTGAAATAAAACTGGACCTGAAATGGTGAATAGGGACACACCAGACCGCTTACTGTGTGCCGCTCTGTGCTGCAGTGTGAACCCAGATTTAGACAGGATCAATTTGGTTTTGTTGCAGGCTAGCTGGTATGTGAGCGGAGAATTTTTGTTTGTTTTTGATGTGCGTTGCCCTTTCATGTGACCCTTGCTGCAAAGGCTAATAATAGGTTGGGGTGGTTGCCTTTTTTTGTTGCACTTGCTCTGCCCCCTTCCCTTCTTTGTTCAGCTGTGCCTTCCAGACTTACAGCCCTGATGATAATCCATTAGGTTCACCCTCTGCATCCTGGCTCCTGAGGCCCCCTGTGATATGTGACGGGGATATCCTAAGAGGCTGCCCAAGCAAGGACACGTCATTCTCAACCAGGCAAGAATGAAGGCAAGGGTCAGGTCAGTGTAATAAATAATAAAAATTCCTTTGCCCTTTTTTAAATGTTAATATGTTATTTCCAAATTCATTATCATCTAAAATACATATATCCAATATTTGTTCACACACTACCCTGTTTGATGACCTATACACCAGCACTGCCGTCACTTGGAGACTACCCTTATATCCGGGCACCTTTTAACATCACCCGATGCTGCCATGGTATACCCCACCGCCTCAGCTCCCGCGGTGGAGTTGGTGCCTCTGGCCCACTATACGCCATTCACTGCATGTCGCATTCACTCCAAGGGTTGGTAAGTGCGCATGTAAAGCTTTTTTAAGTACTAATTTTTTCGTTCCGCTCAGTAAAGAGTGTGGTTTACTATATTTATACATTTCACAGGAATCTGTCGCATCTGCTCCTGATGAGTGGAGAAACATCCACGAAACGCATCGAGCTATACTTGATGCTACTGTGATACCTATTACGCCCTGATGATGTCATCAATTTTAACTTAGTACAATTATACTTATATAATGTGATTATGAACATAGGTACCCAGCATGCCGTCCTCGGTACTTGTGGGCCATACTATTGTCTTATACATTATCATTTGACTATTATATAGTCATCCTGAATCATGTGTTTATTTATTTATACCCTTGTATTATCATGTCTATGCCTTGTGCTTATTACATGTATATAGATGCAATTACTCTCTTATTATATATTTGTGATCAATAAAATAATTTTTACTCTCACCTCCACATTTCAACTGCTTCATCTAAATTCACAATCTCCTTTTGAATGTAAAGTAAAAAAGAATGCGTTTTTTCCAAAATTTACGCCAAAAGAAAGCTCTATTTGTGCGGAAAAAAGGACGTCGATTTTGTTTGGGAGCCACGTTGCACGACTGCGCAATTGTCAGTTAAAATGAGGCAGTGCTGAATCGCAAAAAGTGCTCTGGTCTTTGGCCAGCCAAATGCTCCGGGGCTGAAGTGGTTAATTAGCCAGCATTGATTTCAACAGCAGGAAAATGCTGTGATCTGTGTACAAACCTTAAGGTTACTCACTACTATCAAATAAGGCTGGTAAATAAAGCACTTTAATTGAACAGAGGAGCAGTGGGTAGGTCACATACCATATGCTTCAAGCCAGGAAGCCAAGGCTGTCATGGAAACATGTACAGTAAATGATCTCTGGTGGAGCAAATTGGAGTCCTTCCTGGACAAGAAAGGTGATGGTAAGGACCTTACAGAATATGCTTTTAGCCAACCCTTTTGGACCACTTTAATTCACTCCTATCCCGGCCATCAGCATACACCTCAAATTGGCTATTAGCATATACCTCAGTGACTATTGCTATCTCACAAAGATAAAAATACCTTGTGAAAATAGAATTCTTCTTTCTTGTCCAGTAGGTGGCAACTCCTGTCTTCTCTCGCTTGCAGCCACTGCTAGTATCCAACACCAAGCTATTTTGTTATATGGTCCTGTGCCATTGACCCATACATCTTTGCAGGACAGTAAGGATGTAGTTATCAGCAGGGAAAAAAAATGCAGCACAATTTTATTCTTAAACAGGAACGCATAAATAGTGTAGGAGACCTCTTAATTATTCTTTTGTCTGTTGCATTCTCTCTGTTTTTTTTACAAAATGTGCCCATATCCACCATACTGAATAATAAAGTAGAGGTAGAGCCTAAAGAAGCACAAAGTATGAAACAAGACGTCAAACGGTGAGCTGTACTTGTGATAACAAATGAAAGAACTGTTCATTCAGAGTTATAGCCGTTTGTTTCCTTGTTTATTGCTTCACCGATACTTGGTTAAACTTGTTACTAAAGACCAGCCTCCACAAAATTTTACCAGGGGTTTTCTCATATACTTGGATTAGAAACTCTCTGGGTATGGTTACTTCAATCCTAAGTGGAAATCAATAGGATACGTGCAGCAACATTTCTTTACTTACGTTTTTAGGAGTTAATTGACACATCAATTGATTTTTTGATAAGATTAATTCATTTTTTATACTGATTTCTATTTTTCTCAGTACCATGCATGGCTTCAATTTTTTCAAATAGATTGGTGTGTATGATTGAATGGAAGGTGCGGTTGAGTGTTTATGATAGACACCGGTGTCTCATTAAGACCTTGTCTTAATTTTAATGGGTTTGGTTTGGAGGGGGTACTTTATATTTATATGTGTATTCTTTATACAATTAATCTGTGATGTGGATAGTTATTAATAAAATCTTGTTGTATCCGGTATATCCTCTTTGAAGAATATCTTTTTGGGTTTTTCCTGTTTTTTCTAATAGAGGTAGCCTAAAGTAAGACATCCAATTACACAGGCACCTATTTTAAAAAGGCCTTTATTTCGAGAATATTATATGGCATATGTCTTTATTTGTGCATACATGTGGACATATACTAGAACAAAGCTAAAGTTGTAGAGGCAGTGTAGCTGCCTGGGGCCCAGATGGAGGGTGATGATACCATATCCTCTTGTCAAAAAGCTCTCAGCTACTTTGGTATGCACTCAAACAATTGCTTTCTGCCATCAATTGATTCTTTGTTAGCACTATGTGTAGATTTTATACATCTGTGCATGTTTTAGTGATAGGTTAAAGGCAGTCGGCATATTCGGTTCTTGTAGCAACCATCTCCTCCCAAAAAACACACCTCGTCCTGTTCTGCTGTTCCCACTCATTACATTTAAAAACATATGAAAATAATAAATAGGAAACTGGGTGTGTTTTTATGAAAACATCATTTGTCCGTACCTATGCTGTTGGTATTGTGGTTGGATTGGGTGTGTACTAGTCTTTCTTACAGTCTTCCATGGTATAAATAAAAGACTGATGCTCTGGTCACTGGGGAGGATGCTCATGGACCCTCATGTCTCATTTAATCTTCCAGAATACATTTGTCATATAAATCACTGGCCTGTCTTTTCTGTCATCTAACCACAGAAAAAAAGTGTCCACCAATGTACTTTTAAGATGTTCCAGATGTCTTTATGACATAAGAAAACACTGATAATTCAAACTCAAGGAACACAGAAGCAACACAAATTTCACTACAGTAAATTGGGATATGACGCAGTTTGCTAACAGTATGTTTTGACTACTCAATTTTGTGAACAATCAAAGAAGAATGATTATGGTTGCAACTATTTGGTCCACAAAGTTGGTTTTGTCCAGGAAAACTAAAATCAGTTGTCACTCTGATTGCCTTTTTTAACTTAAACATCAATCTGTCAGCATAACTGAGTTTTAAACTAAAAAAATATGATTATTCTATGTTGACCTTGGATGGGAAGGGGAAGGGGGCTTAATGAACTCTGTAGACCGAGTGATTTTGTCCTCAAAGTTATGTCATAATATAAAATTACAACTTCAGTATAATTTTTGTTTCGTTTTTGATATATTGTAGTAGGATTAAAATCTCTGTCAGGATTTCTTATTGCTTAAAGCAAAACTTCACTGAAAAGTGGATGTTCCAATGTCCCACTCTTCCTAATCCCCCCCGGCCCCCTTCTGCTTTTGTAACAAATTTTTTTTGGGGGGTGGAGTGAGGAACGTGTACTTAATTTTGACAGGTACCCGCTCTCTACTTCCTCTGGAATCGCTCAGCAGTTTCACCTGATATTTGCCTGTCCAAAACCTTCTGGGACATGTTTCCCCCAGGCTTCCCACACTCAACATGATGGCGCCAAGGACAACGCTGGATCCCTGGATAGGTAGGTGTCTTATTAATAAAAGTCATTTGTAATGTCAGGACTCAAGATTATTTTATATGACCATTTTTTGACATTGCATTTCCCTTTGCATGGAATCTCTGGAATATTCTTGTATTTATTTTCTGTACAGATTGCTGATCTCTTTCAAACTTTTTACTGTTTAAAAAAAAAAAATACAGTATTTGTAGCTGCTGACTTTAAATTTAAAAAAAATATTTATTTAGTGACCGAATAACCACTTTAACCACTTGCCGACCAGCCGCCATCATTATACTGTGGCAGGTCGGTATGATCCCACGAGTTGTCGTAGCTATACATCGGCTCCTTTAAGTGGGATAGCAGGCGCACGCATGCACCTGCACCTGTGGGGGTGGCGATGCTCGTGACCAGGGGTCAAAAATTCCCATTAAGCGTATATTGATTGGTTCGCGCAAAAGTTATAGCATCTACAAACTATGGTATATATACTGGAATTTTTTTTATACTAGTAATGGCGGCGATCAGCGACTTATAGCGGGACTGCAATATTGCGGCAGACACTCAGATACTAACTGACACTTTTGACACTGTGGGAACCGGTAACACGAATACAGTGATCAGTGCTAAAAATATGCACTGTCACTGTACTAATGACACTGGCTGGGGTGATCAAAGGGTTAACTGTAGGCCTAGACAGCATTTTTATGTACTGTGTTGGGTGTTTTAACTAAGGGAAGTTACAGATTTTATTCCCTGCTGGTCAGGGACACAAAATCCATTACCCCCCCCCCCCTCCCCCTGTCAGAATGGAACTCTACGTTGTTTACATAGGCAGAGCTCTGTTCTGTGTCTCTGCCTGACGATCCGGTGGACATCCAGTGCCCGACACCCGTAGATTGGCTTCTGCTGTGAGTAATCACAGCAGCAGCGGCCTATCTCCCTTCACTGGAACTTTTCCCTCCACCAAATGATTTGGAGCAGTGCAAAAAAGCAAGGTCCATAAAGACAAGGATGAGCAAGTTTGTGGTAGGGGGAACTTGACTGACTTGCACAGAGTCCTGACCTCAACCCAAAACAACACCTTTGGGATAAATTAGAGCGGAGACTGTGAGGCAGGCCTTCTTGTCCAACATCAGGTGCCTGGCCTCACAAATGTGTGCAGCACCTTCTACCATGGGTAGAAGCTAGAGTGAGGATTTTGTAAGTGAAACTGTCAGCGCAGGTAGGCTAGGCCTGCTTGTTCTGTTCTGGGGGGCAGGGAGTGGTTAGTGCAGCAGTGGGTGTGACCACCTGTTCTTTAGTTCTGAGGCACCTCCCCTTCTTCCAGGATTAATGATCTGGAAGAGGGGCAGGGCCTAAGACTGGAGTGGCAGGCAGCTCATGTGAGAAGCCCTGACCAATCCCCAACTGGAATTGGCAGGGGACAGGCCTCCCATATAAGCTGAGGTGACAGCCCAATGGGGAGGAGTTGTCGGCCGGAAGATGTGGAGAATGGAGTACTAGGCAGCAGCAGGGGCCCCATCCCCATCAGGGGGGTTCAAGGCCTAGCGGAGGAGCCCGGGAGAGCTGGGAAGGAGCTTTATCTTTACATGGATGAAGTGTTCTGGAACAGAGGGGCTGGAGAAGCTGCTGGAACGTATGTCCAGTTAAAGTTCTCCATCGTGGACTCGGGGCAGGAGAAGGCTGTTGAGTGGACCACAGTGACGATCTGGGTGTGAGGTCAGAGGAGAGACTGTGGGGAGAGTGTCAAATCGCTGCGGCCTGAGGGCACAGGATTTGCAGGCTGAACTATCTGGGAGCAGTAGTCCACCAACCAGCACATGCTACTAAATTACTAGGCCGCCGGGGAGAGGTACTACAGACCTCTGGCCTGGTAACAGTGCAACCAATTCTAGCCAGCAACTGAGACTGTTCAGAGTGGTCTCTTTTGTCAAAAGAGGATGATGACAGGAAGAATAATGAAGAATAATGATCTACAGTGGAAGTTTGTGCAGGAGATACACAGAGGAGGAGAAATAGTCTGCATGGTGTTATGCAGGGGAAGTGTCTGTAGATATTATTTGTACATCAGTACTTTTTGTTCTAATTCTTAAATATGATGGCAAAGCAATTGTTGTATGGGCATCCCATATTTCCTTTCCCCCAACTTATATCCCCCATTAAACAAAACAAAAACAACGCAAATGACTGTTCATTGTCTCAGAAGTGATAGCTGGAGGTCCGGCAGCAGGGTGACATGGTGGATGTTAGTTACTAGTAGCAACCAAGCGCTATATGTGCTTCTAGGAGAATGGGCAAACATTCCCATAGACACACTCTTAAATCTTGTGGACAACCTTCCCAGAAGAGTTGAAGCTGCAAGGGGGCGGGGGCGGACCAACTCAATATTGAACCCTAGGGACTAAGACTGATCCCAATAATATATATAATTAATATATATATATATATATATATATATATATATATATATATATATATATATATATATATATATATATATATATACATGCAGTATCTCACAAAAGTGAGTACACCCCTCACATTTTTGTAAATATTTTATTATATCTTTTCATGTGACAACACTGAAGAAATTGCACTGCTACAATGTAAAGTAGTGAGTCGTGAGTGTAACTCAACATACAGCCATTAATGTCTAAACCGCTGGCAACAAAAGTGAGTACACCCCAAAGTGAAAATGTCCAAATTGGGCCTAAAAAGTCAATATTTTATGTGGCCACCATTATTTTCCAGCACTGCCTTAACCCTCTTGGGCATGGAGTTCACCAAAGCTTCATCGGTTGCCACTGGAGTCCACTTCCACTCCTCCATGACGACATTACTGAGCTGGTGGACCACCTTCCATTTGAGGATGCCCCACAGATGCTCAATAGGGTTTTGGTCTGGAGACATGCTTGGCCCGTCCATCACCTTTACCCTCAGCTTCTTTAGCAAGGCAGTGCTTGTCTTGGAGGTGTGTTTGGGGTCATTATCATGTTGGAATACTTCCCGTAAGCCCAGTCTCCGAAAGGAGGGAATCATGCTCTGCTTCAGTATGTCACAGTACATGTTGGCATTCATGGTTCCCTAAATGAACTGTAGCTCCCCAGTGCCAGCAGCACTGATGCAGCCACAGACCATGACACTCCCGCCACCATGCTTGACTGTAGGCAAGACACATTTGTCTTTGTACTCCTTACCTGGTTGACGCAACACATGCTTGACAATATCTGAACCAAATACATTTTTCTTGGTCTCACCAGACCACAGGACATAGTTCCAATAATCCATGCCCTTAGTCTGCTTGTCTTCAGCAAACTGTTTGCAGGCTTTCTTGTGCATCATCTTTAGAAGAGGCTTCCTTCCGGGACAACAGCCATGCAGACCAATTTGATGCAGCGTGTGGCATATGGTCTGAGCACTGACAGGCTGACCCCCACCCCTACCAACCTCTGCAGCAGTGCTGGCAGCCCTTATATGTCTATTTCCCAAAGATAATCTTTGGATATGATGCTGAGCACGTGCACTCAACTTCTTTGGTCAACCATGGTGAGGCCTATTCTGAGTATAACCTGTCCTGTTAAACCGCTATATGGTCTTGGCCACCAAGCTGCAGCTCAGTTTCAGGGTCTTGGCAATCTTCTTATAGCCTAGGCCATCTTTATGTAGGGCAACAATTCTTTTTTTCAGATCCTCAGAAAGCTCTTTGCCATGAGGTGCCATGTTGAACTTCCAGTGACCAGTATGAGAAAGTGAGAATGCTTACACCAAATTTAACACACCTCCTCCCAATTCACACCTGAGACTTTGTAACACAAACGAGTCACATGACACAAGGAAGAGAAAATGGCTAATTGGGTCCAATTTGGACATTTTCACTTAGCGGTGTACTCATTCTTTTGCCAGGAGTTTAGACATTGATTTACAGAAATGACAAAAACAAAAGTTTACACTGTTATACAAGCTGTACACTCACTACTTTACATTGTAGGAAAGTGTAATTTCTTCAGTGTTGTTACATGAAAAGATATAATAAACATACATAGATTGGACTTGATGGACTTGTGTCTTTTTTCAACCTCACCTACTACTATGTAATAAAATATTTACAAAAATGTGAGGGGTGTACTCACTTTTGTGAGATACTGTACATGCATATTTGGTAAATCTGCGTTTATACCCCCATCTACTTCAAACTGAACATTGACTGACTGCTCACATGCATATTTGGTAAATCTGTTTGTCACCACTGTTTCAACTCACTCTGTAGCCATGCTCACATTATTTCAATGTTTATTTAGCTATTAAGTCTTACCTAAATTATGGGTTCCCTTATCTTTACAATTTTGGCAATCTTGCAATTTGAATGTGATGTGAAAAGATTTGCTCTGCTAGCTGTGCGCCTATTATTACCTCCTAATTGATTAATTGCCAGATTCAACCCACACCCAACACAGTATAAAAACAAGGCCTTCTTTATGGGGGAACACATACAGGGGGCTGCACATACAGGGGTTCTTCCAAAGAAGTGGGGTTCTTTAAATAAGTGGCACTTCTGCTCTTGCACTTCAGCGATTTGCACAAAGCAATCCACAGCAGACTGCAGGTGACCTAATTTCCAAATGAACTCACCTTCCTCTCTGAAACATGCACTCTTTACCTCTACTAATTTTCACAATTGCAGCCTCTCTTCTCACACTCACTTTTCTTCACCCCCCCCTCCACCCCACAATCTGTACATATAACTCTAGCTTCTTCCCTCTCCCTACTTCTTCGCTCATCACCTCTTTATAACTCTAAGCCCACTTGCTAACAAACACCCCAGGATACTGAAGTATGTCATCTCATACAAATCCTATTCTCATATTACCTCCCTTACTTTTCTGCTTCTCCTAACCGCTGGAGATATTTCCCTTAACCCTGGGGCTCCCTTATTTAACTGTACCCAACACACCCATCACCATCACCCTACACCCTCTGGCAGTAGTCGCAATCTACGCAATTTAGTCTCCTTTCCTCTTCTTCCCAACACCAGACTCCCCTGTGCCCTCTGGAACGCTCGCTCTGTCTGCAACAAACTCACCGCTGTTCATGACCTCTTTGTCACTAATTCCTTTAATCTACTTGCTCTCACTGAAACCTGGCTCCATGAATCTGATACCCCTTCTCCTGCTTCCCTCTCCCAGGGTGGTCTTCACTGGACTCACTCCCCTAGGCCTAATGGACGCAAGGGAGGTGGAGTGGCATTCCTCTTATCCCCCCAAAGCACCTTCCAGGTTATTCACTCCCCTCCCTCTCTTTCCCTCATCATTTGAAGCTCACTGTATACGTCTATTCTCTCCTACTTCCCTAAGAATTGCTGTGATCTACCGGCACCCTGGACCATTTTCGACTTTCCTTGATGAGTTCTCTGCCTTTCTCTCTTTAGAAATGCCCACAATCCTTCTCAGTGATTTCAATATCCCTGCTAATACAAACACTCCTGCTACTTCTAAACTACTTAGTCTAACCTCTTCATTTGACCTGAAGTAATGGGTACAGGCTTCTACTCACTCTGATGGCAACACCCTTGACCTTGTATTCTCCTACCTTTGCACTCCATGCAACTTCTCAAATAATCCTTTTCCTCTCTCTGACCATTACCTTATTAGTTTCTTTCTCTACCTGTCCACCACCACCTTTCCCTCCAATTGCCTAACCATCACCCGTAGAAACTTTCGAAACTTCAACTCTTCTCTCCTCTATTCTGCTACTGACCACCTCTATGACAAAATCTCCCCCCTGTCATGCCCCAACCAAGCCACTTCCATCTACAATAAATCCCTGTCCTCCACCCTGGACAAGCTCGCTCCCCTCACAACACGCAGAATCAGACCTTGACCCCTGCAACCCTGGCAAACAGATGACACTAAAATTCTCAAAAAACGTAGTCGTGCTCTTGAGTATCTGTGGCACAAGGCTAAGTCTCTCAAAGACTTCAACCAATACAACTCTGCTCTCCAAAAATACTACTCTCTCCTCCACACTGCCAAGCAGACCTATTTTATAACTCGTATTACCACCTTCTGATCCAGAACCTGTAACCTTTTCTCTACCTTCAACTCTCTACTTCGTCCTCCACTGCCTCCACCCACTGACTTACTCACTGCCCAGCTAATCGCTTCAAAAACAAGATTGATACAATCCGTGATGAAATCTCCATTCTACAGGTATCTCCCCCAGTTAAGACCCCATTACAACAGGTACTCTTGACACTCCCCTTATTCAAAACTGCTACTACAGACGAAGTTGCTAAACTCCTTTCTAACGCCCACCTAACCACCTGCCCCCTGGATCCTATTCCCTCTCAAACACTACGGTCGCAATCTGACTCTATCCTACAATCTCTCCCTCACCTCTGGCATTTTCCCAAATGCTCTAAAACATGCACCGATCACTCTCAACCAACTTTACAACCAACTGAGTGACCACCTCATTAAAAATAACCTTCTTGATCCCCTTCAATCTGGATTTCGCCCTCAACACTCCACAGAAACTGCTCTTTTAAAACTCACAAATGACCTAACTGCAAAAACCAACAAACACTATTCTGTACACCTACTTCTGGACCTTTCAGCTGCCTTTGACACGGTTAAATACCCCCTCCTCCTCAAAAACTTGACTCCCTTTCTGACTGTGCTCTTCAGTGGCTCTCATCCTACCTATCCCAACGCCACCTTCAGTGTCACTTACAATTCTACTTCCTCCACTCCTCTTCCCTTCTCTGTTGGAGTCCCCCAAGGTTCTGTTCTTGGACCTCTTTTATTTTCAATCTACACCTCTTCCCTGGGTCAGCTGATAGCCTCTCACGGCTTTCAATATAATTTCTACACTGACGACACACAAATCTATCTCTCCACCCCTCAACTCACTCCATCAGTCTCCTCACGCATCACTAACTTACTAACAGATATATCTGTATGGATGTCACACCACTTCCTCAAACTCAACTTGTCCAAAACCGAATTAATAATATTTCCTCCCCCACGTGCTACTCCCCTGACTTCTCTATCAAGAGCAATGGCATAACCATCCACCCATCCCCACATGTCAGGGTGCTAAGTGTTATCCTGGACTCTGAACTCTCATTTCATCCCCACATCCAATCACTTTCCAAAGCTTGCCACCTCAACCCCCGCAACATCTCTAAACTACGTCCCTTTATAACCAAGGAAACCACAAAGCTCCTGATTCACTCTCTGGTTATCTCTAGCCGGACTACTGCAACTCCCTCCTCATTGGCTTACCTTTAAATAGACTATCCCCCCTTCAGTCCATCATGAATGCTGCTGCCAGACTCCACCACCTTACAAACCACACAGTGTCTGCTACCCCTCTCTGCCAATCCCTCCATTGGCTGCCACTTGCACAACAAATTAAATTCAAAATACTAACACTTACTTACAAAGCCCTCCACAATTCTGCCCCCAGCTACATTACTAGCCTAGTCTCAAAATACCAACCTAATCGCCCTCTTTGTTCCTCCCAAGACCTCCTACTCTCTAGCTCCCTCATCACCTCCTCCCATATCCGCCTCCAGGACTTCTCCCGAGCCTCGACCATCCTCTGGAATTCACTACCACAATCTGTCAGAATGTCTCCAAATGTATCTACTTTTAGGCGATCCCTGAAAACTTTTCTCTTCAGAGAAGCCTATCCTGCCTCTATCTAACTGCACCATTTTCTCCATTAGCTCATCCCCCACAGCTATTACCCTTTTGTATAACTTGACCCTCCCTCCTAGATTGTAAGCTCTAACGAGCAGGGCCCTCTGATTCCCCCCTGTCTTGAATTGTATTGCAATATCTGCCCTTGTTGTAACTCACTGCGTAAGCTTTTGGAGCTATATAAATCCTGTATAATAATAATATATAACTAGACCCAGAAGTGTTTGTTGATAAATTGCGTAATTTATTTTGCTCACAAATTAAAAATGTATTAAAAAGTGAAAAATACTCTACTAATGTGTCCTGACTTAATTTACAGAAGAGTTTTTTTATGTTTATTGAAGATTTTCAGTCATATCCTGCAATTCAGTTTGGAACTCCCAAGTACAAATACATTAAGAACCAGATGAATTTGCTGTTCCATTAAAATGTAACTGGCTATAACAGAGACCATAAAATATGCTGAAGGAAAAGTTTACTTACCTCTACAAATCATCCTCCATATGCTACATTTGAAAGCTGGAACACTGTATCAGTGGATAATGAAGAGAAAAGAAAGAAGGTAAAGAGAAAACAGAGAGAGTGGAAATCATAGAGACACGGCAGCAGAAGATTTTTTATTTTGTTCCCTTGCATTAGTCCAAAAATTGGAATTAATTAAGGTCGAATCTTTCAATTGAAGGCTTATGGTGTCTTTCGGATGTTCTAAGAAGATGGGCGAAGCATTTGATCGTAAATGTCCGCTTGCACCGATCGTATATTTTTAGCTGCTTTCTCAAATCTTCATGTTGAACGGTACTATACATATTTTTGATCTTATCGAATGATACGATACTTGTTTGATTCTGTTCATGTTAAATGGTCTACCCCAACAGTCAGCCAATGGAATTGTGTTGTATCAAAATTCAAGCATATAACTTCCTTCCTGTTCACTCTGCACTTCTAATGGTTCAGGTTCAAGTGTGATGGCAGCATTCGACTGTGGCTACAAGCAGTTCAACCTCATGGAGATTCCTGGCCCTTCTATGGAGGCAGCAGCACCACCACTATCAAAAAAATGCTGCAACCAGCAGGAAGCGTAACCTTTTGTGAACTCACATTGAGTCCCAGGTCCTTGTAAGGGAAAGGCTTCCTTGCTGGATGCAGCTGTGTGGCACCCTCTCCAGGGAGACCACTTTGAAGTGGAAGTGGGAGAAGTGAGAGGAGATCTCCCGAAAAGTTGAGGAGATGCAGCACCATCAGTGTGACCCGTCTGCCTGTCGTAAAAAAAATCAGCGACAAAGCGGTAACGTGTCTGATTATTACATTTTTTTACATTTTAAAAATCCCATATTATGCCCCAAAACAAGTCCCCCCCCCCCCCCCCCCCACACACAAACATATATTATTGCTATCACATGTGATGTCAGTAAAGTTAAGTGAATTTTTTTTTTAAAAAGAAAAAATCATTTTCAAATCATCTTCCCTCCTGTGAAAAATCTAATTTGCGCATAGTTGTGCCTAGCCTACACATGAAACCATAGTTCACACGTTTCATATTATTGCCACGATCGTTGTGAGAGGAATATTTCCATGGCTGTTATTTGTTCTTATCACTAAACTGATGAGCAGTAAGTGCTTTTAAGTTTAATTTGACCACCTGTAGGATATGCCCCATTTCTGACCAGGCCATATTCTGCTTTTTAGCATGTTGCGTTTTTAACTGACATTTGTGCACCTCTGCGATGTACTACCCAAATGAAATTTTACGCCCTTTTCCCGACACATATAGAGCTTTTTTTAGGGGGGTATTAGATCACCGGCTGTTTTTTTTGTTATTGAAACAAAAAAAAAAGGAGTTACATTTTTTAAAAAATAAATAAAATTGTTGTGTTACGGCGGTTGGGCTTAACCAGCCTGCGGACCCGACGTATGTTTACAATGAGTGGGTCCGCATCCGCAAGTGGTTAATGCTTTGCAAAGGAAAAAAGAAAGGAAATTTACACCATACACAGTTCACACAAGCGTGTAATTAGAGAAGGTGGACTGGACATCTATTTACTCGGCACAATCCTGTCTTTTAGATTTTACCAAATGTTTGGGTGTTTTATGCCCTGTAAACAGGGTCGGACCTGTGAAATGTGCGATCGGATCGTGTTGTATGAAAAACCGATCGTGTGTGGGCTGACTCAGACTTTTTCCGTCAGAGTTTCCAACACACAAAGTTTGAGAGCTGGATCTAAAATTTTCCGACAACAAAATCCGATCGTTTAAATTCCAATAGCATGTACAAAATTCTGACGGACATGCTCAGAATAAATTACGAGACGAAAGCTATTGGCTACTGGCCTATTTACAGTCCCGTCGTACATGTTCTATGTCACCGCGTTCAGACGATCGGATTTTCTTTTCTTTCAACTTTGTGCAACCATGTGTATGCTAGACAAGTTTGGGTCAAAATCCGTCTGAAAAAATCTGACGGATTTGGTCGTCGGAAAGTCCGACCGTGTGTACAGGGCATTATTGTTCACCAAAAAGCATACGATTTTCATTTTTCCAAAAATAATTTGGGTTAATAAAAAAATGTGCATATCTTATGCTACATGAAAAAATGCACCTAATCCAAAAAATCCATTTGCATTGTTTCATTCTATGGGTTCATTCTTCAATTGTTTCATGTGTTGATGTAATTTTCAGATTACAATTGTAGTTTAATTATGGAACCCATTTCTCTTCTCTTTTTGTTTTGCAGCGCCATAGTGCGTAAACGCAGGCAGGCGGGGAGCAGAGGGAAGCAGGTGCCTCTCCTCCCCCAGGAGGCGGAGCTCCTAGCGGGTGTAGGGAAGGATGAGATCACCCAGCTCCTGGTGCATCAAGGTTGGTGTCCGCATTGCATTGTGTAGGACATTTTTTTTTCTTTTTTTTGTCATTTACCATGTTGTGTTTGATTTTATTTAAAGATTGTATCCAGGCCCAGCATCGCTGGAGGCGAAGGGTGGAAGAGCAGGAGTCCTCCACTTCATCATCATGCAGTAAGTACTGTAGTAGTGACACTAATACAGTGGGCCCATTTGTCCAGTGTTCCGTTGTCAATTCTACCATCACTGCTTCTCGCTGAAGCAGTGACAGATAGAGCCTTAGCAACGTTCTGACAGGTAACGCAAGCAATTGTGTAACTTGAGTAATCTGACAGAATGCTTCCGCTCTATCTGAACCGAGGCACCGGTTTGGCGACGGCGGCGCGCCTAGCACTCGCCACTGGAACCAGGACAGCTAAGTGCCTCGTTCTTTTTCTATTTTTAGAGATTTTTTTATTTTGCCTCACCTGCCTCTAGAGATTGCATGTCCCTGCCTTGTAGATAAACATTAGTGACCTGCCCTGTATTGCCATGCTAATGGATAATTAATTGTATCTATATACAGTATTTATTTATAGAAATTTGAAGCTTGAACATTGTAACATTCAACATGATTTCACCTTTATATTAAATAGGTGTCATCCAGTCAGAGGGGGAGACTCAGGAGGAGGCGGCTGAGTTAGTATAATCTTGCTTGTATCCGCTGGTCATACATGTTTCAATGTTCTTGTACTAATGTGCAGTGGCATCGCTAGGAGGTGGCTTTTGGGGCTATAGCCCCAAATCCGGGGAAACTCTCTGGGGACCCTGATGTAGGTGGGGGGCTCTCTGGGGACCCTGATGCAAGGTGGAGGCTCTCTGGGGAACCTAATGTAAGGGAGGCTCTCTGGAGACCCTGATTTTAAGGGGGAGGTTCTCTGGAGACCCTGATTTGGGGGGCTCCCTGGGAACCCTGATGTAAGTAGGGGGCTCTCTGGGGACCCTGAAGCAAGGGGGAGGCTCTCTGGGGACTCTGGTGTAAGGAGGAGGCTCTCTGGAGACCCTGATGTAAGAGGAGGCTCTCTGGGGACCCTGATGTAAGGGGGGGCTCTCTAGGGACCCTGATGTAAGTGGGGGCTCTCTGGGGATATACACACAAACACACACACGTATATTACTGTATATACATGTGTATGCCCACCCAAGCATATGACTTTTACTATGCTGCTATGGGCTCTAGCCCCAGTTCTTTTGTAGACCTAGCAACACCCCTGCTAATGTGTAAAATTGTTGTACACTGCAGATTGTAATGTTCTTTTCTATATTAATCAACAGCTGCTGAGGCTGCACAGGAGGTGGAGGAGACCTGCCCTGTAGAGACTGCTGGGGTCATTCGACCGCAGGTTCGATAAACACAGATCACTATTGTTTGTCACCGTTATGTCAAATCTTCTATCTATCATCTATATCGAACTGTTGTCACAACAATATGAAAATATAATGGACACGAAAATAAAGCATTTTTTTATGGCGGGTCTTTCGGATTTCGGATTCTGCATGTTCGTTATCGTTTTGTTAAAACGAACACGAAAATCCCAGAAATTTGATGAAAATGCATTCGGACGAGAACAAATGCACATGTCTAGTAAATAGTAGTGATGAGACTCAGCCCAGCAAGCACACCTAAATATAATCGTTAAAGCGGTATTAAACCCCAAACCAAAAATGTTATATTTTACAGTTTACCAATCATGAGATGTGGTGGCTGCATTCGTTTTTTAGACTTTCTTCCCTTCTGTTTTCTCCTGGTGATCTGGCCAGTAACACACCTCCTGTATTAGCCCTTGTACACACGATCGGAGATTCCGACGACCAAATCTGTCGGAGTTATTCTGATGGATTAATTCCGGACGGGGTCTGGAAGTGATGTTGCATACACTCGGCCGGACCAAGTTGGCGGAATTTCCGGTTGCCAAGAACACGGTGACGTAAGCCGCGTACGGCGGGCCTACAAAAGGGAAGTTCAGCACCACGTCCGGCACCATTTGGGCTCCTTCTGCTGATCTCGTGTGTATCGCGTGTTAGTAGAAGTTTGGTGAGAGACGATTCGCGCTTTTCAGATTAGTGATTCAGATCGCTACTGCTCTTCAGTTTCTGCTTGTCTTTGCGTATCTGATAATCAGTGCGTGCAGTCAGTAAGTATTTGTTTCTCATTGTGGACTATATCTTGGTATAGTACACTTTGGTTTTCATTTCTTATTGTCTGCTTGCTTCTGCTATTCAGTTCGTTCTTTCAGCCATTGCTGTTTATCGGTGCTTTCTGTTGTCCATTCTGACCAGCCGACCGTTTTGAAACCATGTTTTGTCTACGTACTCGTCGTAGAGTTTGTGCTGTGCAGGGGCTTCGTGTTGGGGTTCATACTTTGACACAAGCCCGGTCCATGAACAGAGAGGGGAGGCGTTTGTGGACCAAGAATTGGTTGCGCATGCGTGACCAGTTCTCGCACATGCCTTTGCTCCGTGAGATCCGGGAGAATAATCCTGATGATTTCAGGAATTATCTCCGGACGCCACAGGAATGGCAGACTGTGGCCTCCCACTTTGCCAGTCGTTGGGACTTTCCCAATTGTGGAGGAGCAATTGATGGGAAGCACGTCCGCATCGTCCTACCACCCAACTTGGGATCGTACTATTATAATTATAAGGGGTTTCATAGTATCGTGATGTTGGCGGTGGTGTCTGCAACCTATGAGTTTTTGTATGTGGACGTGGGGCAAAATGGATGGATGTCGGATGGTGGAGTGTTCGCACGGATGGAGTTCTACTGGCGTCTCCAGAGTGGCAGTCTGGGCTTGCCACCCCCAGAGGAGAATCAGGAAGGACTCCCGTTCGTCTTCGTCACGGATGAGGCGTTTGCCCTGGCGAACCATCTGATGCGGCCTTTCCCGATGAGGACCCTCACCCCAGACCAGAGGATTTTTAATTTCCACCTGTCCAGAGCCCGAAGAGTGGTGGAGAACACCTTTGGAATACTGGCCAGCCGGTTCCGCCTTTTTTTAACTCCTATCCACATGGCGGAATACAAACTCAATCATATAGTGCTGGCCTGCTGTGTTCTGCACAATTTTCTAAAAAGACTTTTTGTGAACTATGCGGTCTCAGTTGTACAACAAGAAGCAGACTTGCTGGAAAATGAGAACCTCACGGGCCTTGAACCTGCTCATCCTGGCTTGCCCCCCCAAAACGCCCGTGAGGTTAGAACCCAATACATGGATTACTTTGTGGGTAGGGGGGCCATTGATATGCCAGACAATGAGCGGCATTTTCACAATAAATTATTCTTTGTCTCCTAGGTAAATTTATGTTTTTTCTTGTTGTGTCTTTTTCACCAACAGTGCAAACCCAAGTTCAGAGCGAGATGAGGGGACAGTCTCTTCTTCAGATAATCTTATTATGTTGTGGGTCTGCTACACACACACCTTGTTTTTAGTAACTAATGTATGTAGTGCATTACTGACCAAAATCGTGCTAATTTTCAGCACCATGGCAGGAAAATGGCATGATTGTCCAAATTAACACATCACTGTGGGTGTTTTTTACTAAAGGCACATCCCCTATGCACTACAAGTGCACTGCAAAAGTACACCTGAAACTGCACTTGGAGTGCAAAGTTGAGTTTCCTTTAGTAAATAACACCCATTCTCACCGCAATCAAACATTTTACTCCAAATACATATTTGGCGCAATGAAAAAGGAAGCCACACATTGATGATAATTAAACTTTTTAATCCAAGCACATTCACATGTGCGTTTAGAAAAGGGTTTTACAACAACCAACAAATTGTGTGTATCAAAAACAGTGTACGTATCAAAGCGTAACATACAGAACACAGGAACTTACAAAGTTCAACTTTGAAAAGTGAAGACAATATCAGACATGAGTATGTACAAACTGGGCTGATATTGCTTTCATCACATGGGGTGTCACCCCTGGAAAATCCAAATTTGGAAGATGCACACAGTGTGTCAACATGTGCTAGCTCCCATCATGGGGGATCAATGTACATGTTTTGGGGCTGCAACCCCTTCATCTCAGCCACTTTCCACAAAAAGCGTACATTGATCCCCCATGATGGGAGATGGCGCATGTTTACACACTCTGTGCATCTTCCAAATTTGGATTTTCTAAAAATACAAAAGTAGTGGTTTAAAATACAAAAACTAAAACCCTAGCTAGTTTGGGCTGTTTCACACTCTCCCCAAAACATCAATAATGTTCTTCATTTTATTTTTCACATCATTGATGTTTTGCTGTATATTTTCCAAATCCCGATTGCACCCCATTATCTCCCCAATCAGGATCTGGGCACTTTCACTGGTAAAATGGGATTCTTCTTCCACATCACCTACAAAACAAATCAAAAAAACACACCATGTATTAAAAATATGGTGATATACATTGATGAGCTTACCGGAAGCTGTGTTCTCCGACACTCACCTGTTGTGGTGACAATTTGTCCAACTTCAACGATCTCTCCTTCCTCCTCCTCCTCCTCCTCCTGCTCCTCTGCTTCTGGTTTTGGTATTTGGCCTTCTTTGGGAGGGGTGTGGTCCCTGGTGTCCTCATACTTGCCGAGTCTTCTCTCCCCTATGAGAATGTAAAAAAAGAATAATTAGCACACAGAGGGCAGAATTAGGAATATGAAACATTGCTTGGAAGTGTTGTACAATTGTTTTTTTTGGCCGAGTTCAAAGGTGAGAACATTATTGTGGACACTTTGTTAAGCTGGAATACTTCCCTGCAGAATGATGTTTCTTACGAATGAATGAAACCATGAACTTGAAAGTGGCCATTTTAAAATGCACAACATGAAATCAAAGCACATGGAGCAGTATGTAAGCAAGAATAATCATATGAACACACGACAACTACTTACTTTTTTTAAGAACACGTTTGATCCTTCTGTACTGATCGTGCTCCATCAGTTTCAGGTCTGACCAGCGTTTTCTCAGTTGATCCTTGGATCGGCGTATCCCAAAATTCTTATGAAGACTCTTCACAACTTTAGTCATGATCTTGGCCTTTCTGATATTTGGGTTTGGGTAAGGTCCATACTTCCCATCATAGTCAGTCCTGTTCAATATGTCCACCATCTCCAACATCTCTCCAAAAGACATATTTGAGGCCTTAAATCTTCTCTTCCTGGATCGGGACGTTTCCGGCTCTGGGCTTTCCTCACCCTCCTCCTCGTTAGTGGAACTGTGATTGCGCACCTACATTCTCTCCGCCATGTGCTCTCCCCACTGCACCGAAAGCGAAGGGGTGGGGAATAGTCTAGAAAGAAGGTCAGGGGCGGGCGGAGTTTCACGCATGCGCACTGTATATAAAACGCAAAACACGTGTGTGTCATCCGTACAATCTGGGAACAGAGTGAGGCGTGGACGCGACGATCATGCAAACGAAGGTAAAATTTTGAACTTGGTACATCACTAGACTAGACTGCTTCTATCTAGGCCGATGTTGGGACAAGATTAGGATGGTTTTTCATGGAATTATTAGTATTTTAGGGTTTGTCTTGTGTTGTGTCTTGCAGTGAAGATGGATCCATTCCAAAACCCCAATTTTATGGGGCTATTCCTAGAACTGTACAGGGAGATGCCCTGCCTGTGGCAGATCAACAACCAGTTTTATTACGACAGAAGAAAAAGGAAGGCAGTGCTGGAGAAACTTCTTTCTTTGGTGCGGATCATGGTCCCCACGGCAGACATGGCCTATGTGACTAGGAAAATTGGTGTAATGAAGAGTATTTACCTCAGGGAGAGAAAGAAGGACCTGAAGTCCTTTAGATCAGGAGATCCAGATGCCGTTTATTACCCCAACATGGTTTACTTCCAGAGGCTGCATTTTCTGGTAGACCAGGGGGTACCCAGGCCACCACTCTCCAGTCTTCCTTAAAGGCTTCCTTCACCCCCAACTGAGGCTTCCAACGTCCAACCTGGGCCTTCCAGGCAGCAACATGTGGTGGGGCCCAGCTTGAGACAGGTATTGCATTGTTGAACATATTTCTTGTGTTACATTTAATGATGTTAACTAGATGTTCTTATTGATCAGTAAGTTGTGATTTAACAAAGTGGTTTACATCTCAATAGACAGTAGTGACCAAAAATGATTGGGACGAGATAGAAAAATGCTGGAATCAGAATGATAGTCTGTTCTATTTGGTAACATTCAATTTGCAAAAGTCATGAGCTCAAAATGGTGTGATTGATGAGCAAAAAACTAAAACTATGTCCCATTTTCATACACAGGAAGACCTCAGCCGGGGGGAGGCTGTGGCAAGTGGCAACCAGGAGGTCGACCAACGCCCTCCTTCACCTCCTCCTGCAACAACTACAGGAGCCCAGCCACAGCCTCGAAGGATGCCTGGAGGGAAGTGCCTAAGGAAGACGAGAGAGTGATGGTCTGGGTTCAGTCTGGTCTGCCAGAAGATGCAGCCTCTTGAAGAACCACATCCTGGGGACATAGATGGCATCTGATATTCCTGATCTCTAGGACTTCTGGACCAGACTTCTCTCCCTGAAATATGTACTCCTCAGGCCACCAATTTTTGTTATTCTAATTTGTTCATGTCTGCCCTGGGGGCCAAAGGCTGCACCAAAGTAACATGTTTTTCCAGCGCTGCCTTCCTCTTTTTATTTTATTGAGACCTAAATAAAGGTTTTTTTGGTTTGAAGAAATACTTGCGTATGTGTTTTCCTTCCAAAAGGCCAGTTTATTTATGAGCAGGCAGGTACATTTACAAAAAAAAAAGTGAAATGAATAACAAGGGGTACCAACACCAAACAACCTCCTGTAGATTAAAAAAGAAAATCTAAAAAATATAATAATGTTGTTGTGGTAAGTTTACACACAAAACACACCCCAAAAAATGGAAAGATGAGCAAACTGTCAAAAAAGGAGATGTTTATGAAAAAATAAAAAATGAATGCAGCCAAAAAAGAATAAACAAAATATAAAATTGTGTAGATGTGACGAAATCAAAAATTGTATTGCCGAAATGAGTAAAAAAGAGTCAGGAAATACGTTTGGGAGAAGTGTGTGTGACTATGAGCATCAAAAGAAGTTCCTTCTTGCAGCATTGTAAAGAACAAGTGAATGCGCTTCATGAAAGAATTTTTAACATTGCAGCGTGACGAATGTGCTATATCGATTACGAGCAGTAGTTTTACCTGAACGAGCGCTTCAATGTCGAAATTTGAATGTGAGCATGCGTGGCACCTTGTCCGGCGGAGTAGGCTACACATGATCGGAGTATGTCCGATCGGAGCATTGTGTCGGAAGATATTTCCGGCAAGGTGGAAAAGTTGGTCCGATGGATATTCCGACAGAAACAGTCTGATGCAGACCACACACAGTCGGAATATCCGACAAAACGCTCCGATCGGACACATTCCGACGGAATCTCCGACCATGTGTACAAGGGCTTAGAGTGTCTCCACTCTGAATGAAGGAGCACAGGGGCCCTTTTGAACAGTAGCTTTGTCAGTCTGGGGGGAAGGGGGTGTCAGATGAACTAGCATATTTAGATACACTAACAAATTTATATGCAGTTACACCAATTTTTTTTTCCTTTTAGAATAAAGGTTTTACATAATTAAATAAAGGCTGATCATTTTAAGCACCCCTGTCATTGGTAAATGGTTTGTCTAAATACACTCAACCCTCTATCTGTTACATCTGCCAAAGAACTAGTTCTTTTGAAAAACATCAGACTTACTGTCTTGATTGCCAGATGAATATAATAGAAAGAAAGTCCAAAAAAGACAACAAATGCAGCCATGACATTTAAGAATTTGTTAACTGCTATAAAATAAATTTTTGATTTTGGGTTTAATACTGCTTTAAATGGGCTTTATAAATGCAGCAGATATTCTGGGTGTCCAAAAGCTGATTGGTCAGATTGTTTGCCACATTATAAATATACCCCTTTGTGCATAAAGTGTTTGTTAATATAACATCCTTTAAAAGCAAAAGCAACTTATCTTTCAAATGAGCAAAAATGAAACTCCTGGCACACTACAAATGTAAGGAAGAATATATTATTCTACTGAAAGTAGAATTGGGTCCTTATTTGATAGCAAATACTAGACCATGGAATCCAGGTCTAATAATAACAACCCATTTGTAAAGGGTAAGCATGTATATACAAATACACTGAGATTATCTAATAAGATAAGCAAACTACCAAGAGCCTGAAAAAAAGGGCTTGCTGCATTTTCAAATTCCACTACGTCAGTCAGAGAGGTTCCACACCAGGGAATACAATCAAACCAAATCTACGGTAATTTAAAGGCTTGTTTGTTGTATATTACTTGTGATATAGTACTCCAACTAAAGCAGCATACTTATCAGGGATGAAACTTGATGAGCCCACGGAGGGTAAAGCAAAGCCAAGAAAGAGCATTTGGAAAGCATAATAGAAGAGTAAGAAGAGGAAAAGAGGGCTAAGGGAAACGGGGGATGAAAGGAAAGGGAGATGGAGTGGGAGTGGGCTGGGGAGACAGACACACCTAACATGGGAAATGTAAAGTCCAATTAACTAATACCAGCCATAGATGGAGCAATTTTCTTTCCTGCAACCACAGGCTACAGGAAAGAAAATAGCTTGATTATTCCCCATTAACACAGTTAGTGTTGATGGGGGAATCCCTCCCGTGGCTCCATTGTGTTCTGCAGGTGGGGAGGAAGCTGGAGAACATGATAATTATTGCTACTGGCTATAATAATTGCTATCAATAATCACTTGTAAAATCAAACAGGCTGGTTGTACCCAAGGTGATCGATTGATCAACTTGGATAGATTCAGCCTGCATATGCATGGTTTGAATCTCGGCTGGTCCCTGCTCAACCGGCTGGGATTCTTACCACCTATGACCGACTTAAAGCTAATCAATACGGCCTGATAAGATTAGTCAAAATCGACAGACAGTTAATGCTGAACTCCAGCTTTTGTTACACTTCACATAGTTCAATTGGGCCAAGCCAGCCCAAACAAATCTTGTCACTCACTAATACATGAGGCCCCTCAATGTACTGTATAAACTGTATGTAGCTGGGGCTACATACAACACTGTGTTCTGGTTTGAGCGGAGACCTTCAATCTCATGCTCGGAACAAAATAGAGTCTATCTGAAGGGCGCTCAGCCATTCATAGAAATGTATTCTAGCAATGAATACAAAGCTTCCATTGATTGGCTGAGTCAAAGAGGCAGGCTGATGATGTCGCAAAGTCATGCTAAGGTTAAAAGCAGTAAAAAAAAAAGAAAATGTTCTTTACACAAATAGGCAAATCCTAGCAGAGGAGCATTTTAAAATGTAATGCTTTCAACGTTAAAACGTTGGGTGCCTACAGGCTTTAGTGATAGAAATGGTTTAGAGGAATGTATTGATTGCTCATTAGATTATTCAACAAGGAACAAATGATGACACATATGCCAGAGGATGTAGCTCATCATGGCAATGGAGGATGAAGAAGGAACTTTTGTTAGACATAACCATTAGACAGGTCTGTCAGCCTAGGCTTAAGTTTCATATGCTTTTAGCTGACAAATATTCAAATTCACAGATAAATAAATTCATGTTCTTTTAGTCATTTAACTGAAGAAAACACACCAGGACACTAATGGGATAAATGGTTGATTTGTTAAGGATTTCAGTCAGTTTTGATTAGATACATTTGAAATGATGGCCTAGGGCAGGGATATGCAATTAGCAGACCTCCAGCTATTGCAGAACTACAAATCCCATGAGGCATAGCAAGACCCTGACAGCCACAAGCATGACACCCAGAGGCAGAGGCATGATGGGACTTGTAGTTTTGCAACAGCTGGAGGTCCGCTAATTGCATATCCATGGCCTAGGGGATCATCAAAAGGCTATGATGGCCAGACAAAATGTAAATAAACAGAGTGATAAACACCATCATCAAACATTTCATAAATTTTGTTGTAAACCCTCACCCCAGCCACCTCACCCAGTGAAGTGTTTAGCCTCAGGTGATACACAGAGATGAAACAAATCCTCCTGCATAAGTCGTACCTGTTTATCTGCAGACATCTCTTCTCTACAGCCTTCCGAAACACACATTTTACACAGCATCTCTCAGCTCTGAAAAAAAGGGGATGGGGATCTGAGGTTGCGCACTGCAGAGCTCAGTAAGGAGAGCACTGAGCCCCCTTCACAGTACATGAAAACATGCACAGCTGTGGTTGTCAATTGCAGGCTGTATGCTGGAGCTTCCTCCAGTGTCACCAATTATGTCTTGGAGTCAGGAAAAACTGTCAGAAGTGACTCATGCAGATAATCGATGAAATGAGGCAGGAAATCACACTCGGTACACAGTATAGAAGGATGTGATTTGTTCATATTTCATGTCAGAGGTTTACAATGAAGAATTATATCTTTTGCAAGATAATACCTTATTTCATAATGCAACATGCAACACCAGGGCTCAAAATGTCAAGTCCTGATGTAGCCAGGCCTTAAAGGAGTTGTAAAGGCAAAAGGTTTTTTATCTTAATGCATTCTATGCATTAAGATAAAAAAAACCTTGTTTGTGCAGCACCCCCTAATACTTACCATGAGCCCCTTCTCTATCCAGCAATGTCCACGATTTCCTTGGGCATCCGGAACTCTTCTCCTGATTGGCTGGGACACAGCCGCGGCACCGATGGCTACTGCGACTGTCAATCAAAGTTAGTTAGCCAATCAGGGGATATCAAGCGAATGGCTGGGTCAGGGCTCAGTGTCTGAATGGATACACGGAGCTCCAACTCAGCTCGGGTGCCCCCATAGCATAGCATTACATAGAGGGAGGGGCCAGGAACAGCAAAGAGGGACCCTAGAAGAGGAGGATCATGGCTGCTCTGTGCAAACTGCATAGAGGAGGTAAGTATAACACGTTTGTTATTGTTGTTTAAAAAAAAAGGGAGACTTTACAATCACTTTAAGGGTTACTCGCCACCAGTTGCTCCAACATACTCCTACCCTGCCCCGCCCTAATTATGCCCCTAAACACTCCCTCATAAATTATCTAATGAAATTACACTTAACCACTTCAGCCCCAGAAGGATTTACCCCCTTCCTGACCAGACCACTTTTTGCGATTCGGCACTGCATTGCTTTAACTGAAAATCGTGCGGTCATGCGATGTGGCTCCCAAATAAAATGTAAGTCCTTTTTCCCACAAATAGAGCTTTCTTTTGGTGGTATTTGATCACCTTTGTGGTTTTTATTTTTTGCGCTATAAACAAAAAAATGAGCGACAATCTTGAAAAAAAACGTATTATTTTTTACTTTTTACTATAATAAGTATCCCACAAAAATATAAGCTGATACGTATTCTTCTACATATTTTTGGTAAAAAAAAATCGCAATAAGCGTTTATTGATTGGTTTGCACAAAAGTTATAGCGTCTACAAAATAGGAGATAGTTTTATGGCATTTTTATTAATAATTTTTTTTTTACTAGTAATGGCAGCGATCAGCAATTTTTATCGTGACTGCGACATTATTGCGGACACATCGGACAATTCTGACACATTTTTGGAACTACTGGCATTAATACAGCGATCAATGCTATAAAATTGCATTGATTACTGTAAAAATGTCACTGGCAGTGAAGGGGTTAACCACTATTGGGCAGGGAGAGGTTAAGTGTGTACTAGGTGAGTGTTTCTAACTGTCTGGGGGATGGGCTAGCAGTGACACAACACTGATCGCTGCTCCCGATCAGTGTCCTGTCACTAGGCAGAACGGGGAGATGCTGATCAGCTCTGTGACACGATCGGGGGTAGCCCCGCACCGATCAAGTCTGCGGGTCCCAAGGCACAGTCACAGAGCTCACTGAGCGCGCGTGCATGGTGGGAAATTCAAAGTAACATACGGGACGTTACTTTGCCCAGCCGTGCCATTCTGCCGACGTATATTTGCTGACAGCGTTCAGCAAGTGGTTAAATTATGCAGAATTAAGTTACAAAACTAAATAATAGCAGTCTCATCAGTGCCCATCACAGCAGCCTCACCTGTGGCCCTCAATCGAGCCCATCAGTGCCCATCAATTCAGCCTCACCTGTGCCCATCAATTCAGCCTCCCCTGTGCTCATCAATGCAGCGTGGCCAGTGCCCATCAATGTAGCATCACCTGTGCTCATCAATAAAGCCTGACCTGTACCTATCAATGCAGCATGACCAGTTCCCATCAATGCAGCCTCTCCTGTGCCCATCAATGCAGTGTGACCACTGCCCATCAATACAGCGTGACCTGTGCCCATCAATGCAGCCTCAACTGTACCCATCAATGCAGCGTGACCAGTGCCTATAAATGCAGCCTGACCAGTGCCTAGCTATGAAGGCTGACCTGTGCCCATCAATGCAGTGTGACCGGTGGCCATGAATACAATGTGACCAGTGCCCACTAATGCAGCCTTTGTGCCCATCAATGCAGCCCGACCTGTGCCCATCAAAGCAGCGTGACCAGTGCCCACCAATGCAACCTCACCTGTGCCCATAAATGCAGCCTCTCCTGTGCAGAGGAAGAGAGAGGAAAGGAAGAGGGGAGCCGGCCAGATTATCACAAAGCAGGGATTGCCCACTGTAACAGCTTTCATTCGAATTGCCGGGCCCTCCCCATCACATATAGTCCCACCTCCTGGCCCAGTTCCTTTGAGAGACCTCACACGTCCCTGCATTGGACCGGTGTTCTGAACTCTAAGGAGCCAGCCCAGGAGGCGGCACTGTGTGCGAAAGCGAGTGCTCAGCAATTCAAATGAAAGCTGTTACAGTGGGCAATCCCTGCTCTGTGATGATCCGGCTGGCTCTCCTCTTTCTCTCCTCACTTTCTCCTCTGTCTTCCCTTGGGTGATCACTGGGAGAACAGTTCCCATTCAACCCCATCTGCCGGCTGTGCTCCCCCCCCCCCAGGTAGACCACGCTCTTTCTCAATCAATTTCCACTCGCCAAACGCAAGCAGGCGAGTGAAAATTTTGAGGGCTGCAAACACTAGATACAAATATAGAAGGAGGTGGCATGAGCTATTATTTTGTGTGCACAAATGCAAAAAGTCCAAGTATAGATGCCTGAAATAACTTTTTTCCATAAAATTCCTACATTTTTTGAGTCAAAGAGGAACTGAACCTTGCATACTGTGCACAAAGAAGTCAGTCACGGGGCAAATACCCTTAATCAATACTGCCTGTGGTATCCCTGCAGTTAATGTTTCTCCATTACTCTAACTATTCTTATTCTACTGGATCTTAGTTCTGCCTTTGATACTTTAGCCCACAATCTATTACTCTCTCTCCTTGAAACCGTATTTGGAGTCCCAGAATTGGGTTTGAAATGGATTAAGTCGTATCTTACTGATCGCTATCACTTTGTTTCTCTTGGTGGATTCCAGTCTGAAGTTTGTCCAGTCAAGTACCGTGTTCCTCCGAGCTGAATCTTGGGTGCCTTACTTTTTAGCATTAACATGTTTCCACTTGGCCAACTGCTTAGATCACACATGCTCAATTATCACTTCTATGCTCATGACACTCAGATGTACATCCACACTGCTTCACTCCTATCTAATGGTATTTGTGATATAAAAACTTGGATGGCCCATAATTCCCTTCAATGAAACTGTGACAAGACTGAAGTCATGCTTATTGGCACCCCCCATCAATTACGTAAGGCCAGTCCTAATAGCTTATCTATAAGTGGCATTGTACTTGAGCTTCAGTCTAAGTTTAAAAATCTAGGGGTGATATTTGATGCTAGTTTAACCTTTGAGCCACTTGTTGTCAGAACATCTTTTTTCCACTTGAGAAACATTGCATCCTATGCTATCATACACTGTAGTTGAAAAGCTGATACACACATTTGTGTTCTCTCGGCTTGACTACTGCAATTCTCTACTTCCTGGTGTACCTAAATCCACTATACATCAACTTTAAGCCCTTGTACACACAGTCGGAAATTCCAACGGAAAAGGTCCGATCGGATTATATTGTCGGAAAATCCGATCGTGTGTGGGCTCTATCAGACTTTTTCCGTCTGAATTTCCGTCTGAAAAAATTTGAGAGCAGGATCTCAAATTTTCCGACAACAAAAGCAGACTTTTTTCGATCATTGTACAGAATTCCAATCGGACAAAGTGCCACGCATGCTCAGATCAAAGCTATTGGCTACTAGCAGCAACGGAGTCCCGTCGCAGCGAATGGACGTCATCACGTTCCGAACGATCGGATTTTCCGACAACTTTGTCCGACTGTGTGTATGCAACACCAGTTTTGGACAAAATCCGTTGGAAAAAATCTGTCGGATTTTGTTGTCAGATTGTCTGACCGTGTGTACAAGGGCTAATATGTTCACAACTCTGCAGCCAGAATCCTGATTAGGTCTTGTACAACTGATCATGATACACCTATCCTGGAGTCCTTGCACTGGCTACCCATCAGGTTTTGCGTACACTTGCATAGACTTTAGGATCCTCTTGCTCACCTACAACGCTTGTCATGGCTTGGCACCCCATTACCTCTCCAAACTTTTTTCAGCTTACTCCCCCCCCTCGTAACCAGCATTTGTGTTTGAGTTCAGGTCCACTCTAATAATAAAAAAGTTGTGGAATTATTTATTTGGGATGATATCAGTCATTTCATAATCAAGGATAGATAGCAAATGGTTACGACACAGATAGATAAAAAGAAAGATATATAGAGAAAGGGATAGATAGATAGATAGATAGATAGATAGATAGATAGATAGATAGATAGATAGATAGATAGATAGATAGATAGATAGATAGATAGATAGATTGTTATAATTGTGATAATTGTTTTGTAGTCTTCGGGTCTCTAAAACTAAAGAACAAGCACCAGTCTGGAGACGTTTTTAAATTAATCCATCAGAATTCATATTTCTTTTAAGATAAAAATGAAACAAGAATTCTGATCGGTCACTTTGGGCAAGTTTTTGGGGGTTTTATTTACTCCAGTTTAATAAACCAGAACCTACACAGCTTAAACTTAAAACCAAAGTACTTATAGTTTTCTGAATCCTAAAATTGAAAGCACGTGTTTTATTTTATTATGCTAACTACATAGGCATGTACAGAAGCACAGCACCACCTTGTGGAACAAAATATAAGAGAGTTGACTGTTCCATCAAATGTTAGTTATTACCTGTGTTGTCACCATGATAAAACCCCTAAGAACTGATCTGTAGTGTTTTTTACAGACACACAATACCAGACTGACAAAGTACTTTTTATTTTAGACACAAATGTCCAATGACAGAAGGAGTTTGGTTAGTAAATATATGGCCATGGAGCAAACGTTTTGCACACATAATGTTTAAATATTTCCAATATATTTCTTTTAAGAGGGTGGAATTCGTCATATTAATAAAATATGCAAATTACTTCTCAAATCAATTCTTTTATATTGAGTAGTTATATAGAAGTTGAAAAAAACTATTTATAACTATACTATAGGTGAACTATGGCTATAATATAAATTTTGTCTGGAAATGGGCGCTAAAGCTTAACTCCAAGTATTGATTTTATTGCATATTATATTAGTGCAGCTTGGGCCAACACTCTGCCCTGCTGCAAAATCAGTCTGTCAGTGATTTCACTGTAATTTTTGTGTAGAAAATTAGCCAATTATCATGAAAGTTCACTAAATCTTTATCATATTGAGAAAAAAAAATCTTGCTGTTTATAGCCACCCTTTGTGTAATGGCAATCAGTCAAAATCCGTTCACCATGCTGATTTTAAAATTTGCATTTCAAAAGAGAAACATTTCCAGAAAAGTGTTCCTAGAAAAAAATTAAAAGTTGATTTTTTATTTGATTTTTTCCATATTATATACAGTAGTCAAACTTGCAGAAAGGTAAATATCCCAAAAATAATGCAAAGCTTGGAACCTTGGTACTGTAGCGCAAATCCCTGGAGTGGTCACTGAGAATATGCTATATGGTACAGAGACTGCCAGTCACAAGCACAGTTCCATGTACACTGACAATACAGGTTTGGTCTAGGGGAGGTCTTTTTTTTCATTTATTGCTGAGTAACTTGAAACAGAATAGGGATTTAGGGTCTCATTTACTTCAAAATGATAATAGAAATGGGAGGACAATCTTCACACTAAATCCTCATAACTGCAGTCACACATGAAAGCCCCAAATCATGTCCTACGCACACTGTCTCTGGAGCTTACTACCATCCAGGTTCCACAAGGAGATCCTCAGTGGGGGAGACAAAAGATCCTTCTCCAAACCATGACTTCTTCTGTGCCTCCAGCACTAATCCTTCACCAGTCTCCTCCAGGCCCTCAGTCCAGCTCCTGCTGAGGCCCAGACTGTAGAAAAAAAATCTACTTAAACAGTCTTCTCCAGGCTCTCCGGACAACTCTTTCTGAGACCCAGACTGCAATTCCTTGTCTCACCAGCTATCTCCCAGGGGCAGCAGCCCCATGAGAACTGGAACCTTCCCTGAAGGTAAAAGAACACTCTGGAAAGGCCTCCCAGACATTTATTACCTCTGCAGCTACCTTCTGGATGCCTTCTTCCCGGGAATGACTGGAGCATGATAAATATTTATACTGGTCATTTGACTCTCCCTGCCCTAAATTCTGGAAGCTTCTTCCAGAAGCAGGTGGCAGGAATCAAACACCCAACTTAGGAAACCCTGGCCAGACAAAAACAGTAGATCACTGCTCCACCAATTGCGGTGAAGCCAAAAACTACCATTTTAGCCTGGAAGCCTAACTAGAGGAGGGGGCTACAGTACCATTCAAAATAATCTTCTGTAAAAGGTAATTAGAAGATTTCATATTTACCCTAAAGGTAATATTATTTGCTTGACTTTCCATACAATTTATTTATTAATTTTATATTTATCAATGACACTGCTCAGCTTTTTGTGCCATTAGCAAATATCGGCGTATGCACTGTTAGACTATTCTTTTGTTAAACTGACACATAAAGTATACCTTTTTACAGGAAAGATGTCATATATATCTGAGACCAATGTTTTATTTTTTTCATTTTGGGTACAGTAGGGAATGAACAAAACTCCTAGCGCCAACAGTTTGCACATCGCTTAACAAAATGAAGGCAGACAGTATAGTTACATTACAATTTGGTACAAGAGAAATCAGAGGGCCCTGCTCGCTAAAGCTTACGATCTAGGAGGGAGAGTCAATTGATATGAAAGGTAATAGCTTTGGGGCTTGAGCTGATGGAGAAAGTAAAACAGTGTATTAGTTAGAAGCAGGATAAGCTTCTTTAAAGAGAACATTAGTTCTAGCCCCTCTCCACCATATGCGAAGCTAAAAAATAAATTTTGTGTTCAGATACATTTTAACCTGAAATAAAAGTATTACATTTCACATCTGCCTAAATGATAATGTGAGAAATGCCATGGTCATCTTAAAACACCAGTTGCAAATAGGCTGCAAACATCTGAATATTAAGTCAAACTTTTATGACTTTACAGGCTTAACTACAAAATCGCCCCTTTGTATAGTTTTAATCATGTTGTCTGAAAAGGAGTTTCAGAGGGCAAATATACACCAATCAACCATACTATTAAAATCACTAACAGGTAAAGTGAATAACATTAATTATCGTGTTACAATCATCTGAAAGTCAGTGGGATATATCAGGCAGCAAGAAAACATGCTGCCCATGAAGTTGATGTGTTGAAAGCAGAAACAAAATGGGTATTACAGTGTGTTGTGTATGGGGCTGTGTAGCCACAGACCAGTCAGGGTGCCCATGCTGACCCATATCCACAATCAAAGGAATTACAATGGGCACGTAAGAATCAGAACTAGACCACGGTGCAATCGAAGTAGGTGGCCTGCTCTGATGAATTACATCTTCTTTTACATTAAATGGATGGCCTGATGTGTGTGTATCACTTACCTGGGGAAGAGATGTCACCAGATGGCAGCATGGGAAGAAGGCAAGCCAACAAAGGCAGTGTGATGTTTTGAACAACGTTCTGCTGGGAAACCTTAGTCCTGCCATTCACGTGGATGTTACTTTGATGTGAATCACCTACCTAAACACTGTTGCTGACCAAGTACACCACTTCAAGGAGATGGTTTCTCCATTCCCTTATGTCAGTGGCCTCATTCAGCAGGATAATGCTCCTGTTACACTACAAAAATGGTTCATCAATGGCCTCCAAATTCTCCAGATTCCAATCCATTGAGAATCTGTGGGATGTGCTGGAAAAACAAGTCTGGTCCATGGAGGCCCCACACCTCACAACTTACAGGACTTAAAAGATCTCCTACTGACGGCTTGGTGCCAGATGCCACAGCATAGCTTCAAAGGTTTTGTGGCGTCATGACCAGTCAGGGCTGTTTTGGGGTATAGCCCAATAGTTGGGAAGAAGGATTTATATACCTGCAGGGTAGTCTTATATAGTATTGCTATGCACTCTCATGTCTTGGAAGGTAGTATGCTAGGTCAAGTAGTTGAGAAGGCACAACTTTACTAAGATGACCCCCTGATACAGGCTAAAATATCAGACTCAGATTTAGTAAACTAAAAAAAGAGGGAAATCTATGTAAAAATGTAAATCTATATGATGGCACAATCATATCACTGTAATTTAAAGTTTATGTAAAGCCAAAATAGTTTTTTAGCTTTGGAGAAGAAAACAGTTAACACATCTATCAGATTTTTATTGCTGTCTGTGTCCCTTCTGGCGATTTTCCCCTCTATTTGTGAGTTTTTTTCCAGAACAGGAACAGAGGTGCATTCTGTCAGTAGATATACTTGTTACTGAGTCAACTGTCTGAGGGATTCCTTTGCTTTGGAAAAATTTTCTCTCACTTCCTGTTGATTATAGAGAAAACTCTCCCCAATGGGACACAAAAAAAAAACTGTCAGAGGTTCTAACAATTTCCTACTCTATCCAAAAAAAAAAAAAGTTTTGGCTTTAAATACACCTCAAGGCTGATAATTGAAATTATTGGGGGGGATTTACTAAAACTGGAGCCGTCAGAATCTGATGCAGCTGTGTATGTTAGCCAATCAGCTTTCAGCTTCTAATTTTATCTTGTTCAAATAAGCTTTCACAATAAAACCTGGAACCTGATTGATTTTTATGCAAAGCTACACCAGATTTTGCATGCTCCAGTTATAGTAAATCCCCATGGTTTCATATGCCCAGCTGTGACCAGTTTTCTACAAGTAAATATAATACAGTCAACATAAAAAATCAGTGATAATACTGAATATTAAAAAAATAATCTAAATATGCTTCATACAGAATGTTTGTCTTTTCATCCTTAGCATCTGCTAAATGTTTGCTTAAATATCCACATGGTAGAATTTGTATTACACATATGTCAATGAGTGGATTATCAAGTGATATCATATCTTGGATCAATAAGGAAAAGCTTTTCCTGATCATTCTGCTTTTCATTTTACCAGAAAAACATTTTGCACAATTACAACCCGTGCAAGTAATAATGTTCATATACAAAGATGATACTCCAAAGTTTCAAGCATTTTACATCATAATCTTTCTGTGTAGCAAATTATTAGAAGACTTTCTTAAAGCTAAACATATAAACCTATTTTTAAAAATGCCAGAAAGTTGAATATTTTTTAAGTAGAGCTTATCGGTAAATCAGTAGAGCTACAATAATGCATACAAATGGCAATTACACTGATAACATTCTTTCATTGAACAGGAAGTCAGCAATAACAAACTGTGTCAAAAGCTATGTGATGCATTTGTCCAAGAATTCATGTTTAAAATGTAAGTAAACCTAAGAACAAAAATTAAATATATTGCAGCTTAGTAGTCCTTACATGTGGCAGCTGTGTAGCTGGTAAAAGGATAAAAGATTTATCAGCTACTTTATCATAAAGATCGAAAAACGAAGTGGATCCTGAGGAAGCTCTTCCTGAGTGAAACGCATCAATCCACCTGCTCTTCATTTTCACACTTACTCAATTGTATACATTATGATGCTGTCTTCGTAGCTGGCATTTAATGTTTTTATTAGATTATATACTTTTAATCTGGTAAATAAAAATATGTTTTCAGGTTTACAAAAAAGATATTTCTGCACTACAAATGGTAATGGAGTGAATTAAATAACAAAACAGTAGTTAAATACTAGAGGTTGGCGCTTACCACCAACTCTTGTAAGCAGAATAAATGAAAAGAAAATTTAAAAAGTGAAGCGCTACCTCAACATACAAAAAATATATATTTTCCCACTAGATATTGTATATATAGTGACCCCTAGTCTTCTACATAATGCAACCAAAGTCCATAAGTAAGTGCAATCTTCTGTATATAGGTGCAAACAAAGTGTGTAGGTAGGTGCAATCTTCTGTATATAAGTGCAATCCACAGAATATTCAGCCGTGAATAATAGTGACAAACAAGAAGTGGACCCTCCATCAGTCACACTATGCACTCTCCTCCCAGAATGGTTCCCAATTAGGCCTAGTAGCACATTTCCCCTAGGGAAAATATTCGATGTACTTTAAGCTCCCATCAATGGACTCCTGCTCCTGCAAACATGGTCTCTCATAGACAATGGCAACATAAGGGTAAAGAAGGAACTAACATAGTGCAGTACTGTATACAACAAATATATTAAAAACACAACTCTTCCACTCACATTTAAGAATGCAAAAGCCCTGGTGCATGCAGGTGATGAACTTGAGCATATACAGATCCATCCTTGAAATCATCTGCAAGTCCTTGGCCCTGCTTCCCCCATGGGTGATTGTATACTTCCTGCAATAGTGTGATGACGTCACAAGCTCTGCCCCTGATGGGTTTCGTTACCACACATGTGACTTTAGCAAAGTGTTTGTATGTTGAGGTAGCACTTCACTTTTTTAATTTTCTTTTCACGTTTTTAATGTTTATATTTTCTATTTTTGAGTTGTGATTTGTTGCACTTTAAATCCCCATTTCCCACAGTCGCCTCTTAGTGGGGGCATGTGGGTAATTTTTTCTTGATTAATGATTATAAGGTTACACGACCTCCCAACTTTTATTTAATATAGCTAAACACATTTTTTTTTGTATTTTTTCTTTTATTCGTTTTCTTAAACGTTACATCAAAGCTTTATTCGACATATCACATTAACTAAAAGCACTTTGTAAGCTTGATCTTTCCCAAGTAACCAATTCACTACATAGCCATAATACCGGTGCCCTAATCCGTTTTCAATCTCCTATGCCCCGCATTCTCATATACTGCATTTATCGGCGTATAATATGCACCGTCGTATAACAAGAGGGAAGTTTCAGGGAAATTTTTTTTTTTTTAAATAAACCACTTTGAAGCTGCAGCCTGTTCTGTCCCCATCTGCAGTCTGTTCTGTGCCCATCTGCAGCCTGTTCTGTCCCCATCTGCAGCCTGTTCTGTCCCCATCTGCTGCCTGTTCTGTCCCCATCTGCAGCCTGTTCTGTGCCCATCTGCAGCCTGTTCTGTCCCCATCTGCTGCCTGTTCTGTCCCCATCTGCTGCCTGTTCTGTCCCCATCTGCAGCCTGTCTGTGCCTATCTGCAGCCTGTTCTGTCCCCATCTGCAGCCTGTTCTGTCCCTATATGCAGCCTGTTCTTTTCCTATCTGCAGCCTGTTCTGTGCCCATCTCCCCCATTAATGCAGCTCACCATCTCGTCAGTCGTCATCTGTTTCCTCGGCTTTCAGTCAGCAGTGACACACACAGTCCTGCCTCCGCCATTGGCATTGGACCAGCTTCTGTGATAGACAGAACACTGGTCCAATGCCGGTGGTGGAGGCAGGAATGTGTGTGTGACATGACAGCTGAGCGGAGAGCCAAATGGATAGGAGACGATGGCTCAGTGATTTCCTTATACGCCGATAAATACGGTATCTCCTTGATTTCTTAAAAACTACTCATTTCCCACAGATATCTTTATATCTCTCTACTAAATACTTTCCTGAATATATTGTCTCTTCAATGGAGCATCCCTGGCCAATTTTTAGGACTCATTCTTTCATGCTTGGGATTTTTTAGCTGAATTTATTAAATGTGGTACTAAAGATATCCTGTATTGTGCTATGGATTTTTATGTTTTAACAAAACACATTTTATGGTATATTTTATTTATTAGACCAAATAAAGTTATTTGTTATGGTTTATATACATTCTAACCCATCCTATAAGGAACCTTCACCCTGTAGAACATGTTGGGCTCCCCGCTGTCTCCCCTCTCCCTCTCTCATAACTGGAATATATTTTTTTCTAAAAAGCTTTATCTTTGCTGCAAAGCAACACATCCTGAATTTAATGCCGAGACAAAAATATCTCCCTGCCCCTGCACATGCGCAGATATTCTGTTGGGCTCAGATACTGAAAGCGCACAAGCGGAGTTTACCACTCAAAGACTGCGACTAGGAAAGTTTGAAAGCTTTGCTGTCTTTGAAATCACCTGCTCCTGTGCAGGTATGCCCAGGGGCTCTACCAAGACCCAAAGGCTGGGCAGAGCCCTGTATTACATCTGCGTAGGAACCATATCTAATGATTGATAAGCTGCAATTTGTTACATTTTGGTTTAGAGTTTAATACTGCTTTAAAGGATCTGTTACTGATGGTTTGGTGGCAAATAGCACAGAACACAGGTCTAGTGGCATGCATACTACGATGGGCAAGGGCTGTTTTGGTGGCGAAGGGGGACCTACTCAATATTAGGTAGGCGGTCCTAAAGTTATGGCTGATCGTTGTATATATGGATCTATATATTGTACAGGACATCGGAAATGTGTCTTGGATGGCCGGTACATTTCCCCAATATTTGGGTTGTAGTCCCTTTGAGAGACAGTTGTGCAGACATTGCTGTACTTAGGGGTTCTCACCCTTGCAGGTTATTTTTTAGAAAATTGTGTTCCTATTTAACTCTTATTAACCCTAATTTACCCCAATTGGACCTTAAATTAACGCCTTATTTCCCTTTTGAACTATTATTTTCCTAGTATTTTTCTCATTAGTAGTTAAACCTTAATTAATTTTTTGTTTATTTTTTTCAGTAACACAGTGCAAAACTGGAAACATACTTTTTTATTTGTAAATAATTAAATAAATTTGCCATGCTTTGCACCAGCATTATAATTTTAGCATAATTTTAAATGGAATGAATGATAGAATAAAAGTTATACTTTCTAGCTATAGTAACACCATTGTTCAAAACTTAAGTGGGGTACACACTATAAAAAGATCGGGCAAACAATTGTCAGATTTTCCTCGTTTCACAGCAAATCAGAATCGATATAGGAAAATTTGTATGAAAATTCTCATATGACAAAGGATTTTATGTTTGTTGTTTATTGTTTCTGATCATGCATAGTCTTTCATTTCTGATTTTTCTTGTACAAAAAGCATACAAAAACGGTACACATTAAACTAAAATCATTCATTCGGTACCCGTATGAGAAACATTTTGGAGCCTGTGCCTTCAGAAATTTTCATTCAAAAAGTCGGGATCGGCTGTAGAAAGTTGTGTACACACTATACGATAGTCGTACAAAATTAGATGAAAATGTTCGCCCGATTTTCTTACAGTGTGTACGAGCTTTAACAATCACAAACATAGAACAAATTGCTTTTTTTTTTGTTTTGTCAAACTTTTTTGTCTGTGAATTGCAAAAAAATATTTTTGCAAGACTGAATCACAGAAAGAACTCACACACACATACTGTATGTACACACATATATGTATATTGTATGTATACAAAACATATGCTTATCTGTTTTAAGCTTTGTATGGTTTTACTATCAGATACATAAAAATTACCAAGGTTTTTATTATGTTTTCTAGAGAATGTTCACATATGATGTTCCAAATTAAATGAACCATGAAAAAGTAAAAGGAAAAGCAGATATAAAGTTTCATCAATAATCTTCAAGGCTGCATTTAGATTCTATTGCCCAAGGCATATGTGGCTAGCAATCCACCCACTGAACATAATTATTATTGCAGAGACTCATCTTCCCATGGCCTAAACTACTCATTGTTTGTGAGAAAGAGGAAAAAGAGAAAATTACTGTGTTTTATTTAAGCAGCGGAGACTCTTGTGAGTTGTCTTTGAAACCAATATCCACACACAAATGTATTCAGTTTTGATGCCAAATTACCAACAAGTCCAAGGTAGCAACAAATAAATTGAAATAATTAAAAAGAATAACCTAAAATAAATAAGCTAATCAATAACAATAATTTATTTAAGCATTTAATAAATAATAGTAAAAGAGTTTATGGAGCTCATATGGCAAAAAGACATGGGTGTTTGTATTTGATAAAGCCGGTCACTTTAGCATTTATGGAATAGGCATCCTGTCAAGCAAATTATCATGTTATATTTTTATCTGTGTGAAGGAAAATGTTATTGGATTGTCTATTGACAGTTGTGAGGAGTGGGTTGAGAAACTCAGTGTCTGCTGTACATATGCATACTTATCTTCATTAAACTTTGATCCCTTTGTAACACATTAACCAATACAAAGATTCTGTACTCCCCTGAGTATGGTACCAGGGATAGCATCATCTCTGTGCTAAAGTTCATTCTCTACATCTCACACTGTTCAAGACGCACGGTAAGCAGAAAGAACTAAATATATTTATTAATTTTAGGTATCTCCTAAATACTATCATTTCCTACAAATCATCACATGCACTAATAAATAGAAATGTATTTGTCCTTTCTAGCTAAGTGTATATATATATATATATATATATATATATATATATATATATATATATATATGCAAATATGATTTCCGGTATGGATGGGAGCACCTGCTAATAGCTCCTTTTTTTACATTTATAATTTCAGTATTATAATAATATTACGATATGTAACTATAATATGACAGATTGTTTAATTGCAACAACTACCTAATGCATTTGTTCGCTGAATTTTTAGATCCTTGGAGTGTGAAAAATATGAAAAAAATGGAAAAAGAAATCATATGATGAAAATATGGAATAGCACATAACACTGGGCTAATACTGATTAGGAAAGGGTTTTTTTTTTTCACTGCCTTGGACCTCTGTGTACATTGCCATCTAATAGTAAACATTACAGTGTTAGTTCACCTTTACAAAAAAATAAACTGCCTATGCAGGTAAGGGGTTTCTGTAGATAAAACAAACTGTGCAGCTCTGACTAAAGTTATATAATGACCTTGCTATAGGTGTAGGCCATTTATATACCTCACAAAGCCTAGCTTGCTTAGTGAGGTCTAGTCTTTACTGCTCACCTCCGCCATCACAGGAGTTAGCATTTTCTCAAGTTCAGACTCCCTCACATGCTCTTTCTCTCCCCTAATGTAGATTGAGAGCTCAGTCTTGTGGTGAAGGGGAGCAATAACACCTAGGCCTTTTAGCAACATCTTCAGAGTATTCAGTCAGACATCATAAAGTACATAATTGGCCTACACTCGTAGCAACAACATTATTTCAATTTAGTGTGCTTAAATCTACAGACGCCCCTTATCTCCGTAGACAGTTTTTTGATAAAGGTGAACTAACCTTTTGATAAAAGATTTCCTTCATTCAGATATTACTTACAGTATATTGTGGGCTAATTGTAGCTGTTGTACATTCCAATGTCAGGCCCTGTAGATTTTCAGTTTGATCTTTAATCCCTTATCGAGAGATCTGCCTTGTCCGTGTTTCAAAATCGTAGTAACCCATACCTTCCTAGTTAGTCTAGTTACGGAGATGATTTTGGCTGGTTGCTACGAATCCCTGTACTTTTCACTCCATATTAGATAAGCCCACTATCGGTGTGCTTTATCAAACAGATATGGGCTGCACACTGATGCATGCATTTATTGAGCAGTATGATGTGAATCAGTCAGTTCCTTCCAAATTCATATTTCTTATACTTTCATTGAACAAAATCTACCCCCTTACTTTTGCCTATATTTATGTTAGTCCCAAGAACCTTGAACCTAGCACTGACAGCATTGGCAGGTGCATTTGACTTGGCGTTGACCTCTATCTAACCAGCATCTGTCCTGAAGCAAGTGGGTTTCATGTTCCCATAGACTTGTATAGGAATAGAAAATTGGTTGGAAAAAAAACAAATCTTAATACAAATTTCCCAACAAGCGCTTGGGCATGCTGATATCCCTGCAAATTCCAAACCTTTACCACTTTACCACAATATATTTCTAAACCCATAAGACAGTCTTCTAAAATCGGGCCGTCATTCTTTATGCAAATCCATAGGATTAAAAACACACAATAACCACATGTGTGCATGTTGTATCAAAGCTAATGACTGCTTTACATCACTCCTGGTGTTGTTGCTATAGAGCTGCTGGCTTGTTACAAGTACAAAAAGGTACTCCTGTAGGATATGTACGGTCATGGTTTAGCACCTGAACTTTATGTTTTCGTTAAACCAACCAAAACCTGACAAAATAGTCTCTTAGACCTATTTCACACCAAGCCATCTAGGGCATCAGCGGTAAAACCGCTTTACCGTCTTTCTGGTGGCGCTATTTGGCCACTGGCGGGGCAGTTTTAAACCCCTGCTTACGGCCAAAAAGGGTTTAAATCTGCCCGCAAAACGCCGCAGGAGCAGCGTTTTGCAGGCGGTATCACAGCGCTGCCGTATTGATTTCAATGGGGTGTAGCGGTGGAGGAGCGGTGAGTTCACTGTTCCTTCACCGCTCCAAAGAAGCTGCTGGCAGGACTTTTTGTCACACCCTGCCAGGGCATCGCTCCAGTGTGAAAGACCTCGGGCTTTCACATTGGAGTGAATGGAGCCGCTTTTTTCAGGTGCTATTTTTAACGCTGTAGCACCTGAAAAACGTCCACAGTGTGAAAGAAGTCTTAGTGAATTAATTATTTTACCATTACTAGACAGAGGGGGAGGTGGCAGATTTGGATGGTCTCTAGGTCTACAGAGAACAATACAAGTTAGTAATTGTAGTGTCATTTATATTATTTTATTTCGTTTAAAGTAGTATTAAACCCATTTTGCATATTGCAGTTTACCTGTGTTGGCTGCATTAGTTTTCATTTTAGGCTTTTTTTTTCACCTGGTAATCCAGTCAGTAACATACATCCTGTCTTTGGTGTCTTCACTGTGGATGGAGGAGCAATGGAGACACCCTTGGACAGTAGCATTGTCAATCTGGGGAGAAGGTACCGTTAGATGCACTAGCAGATTTAGATGGACTTTAGATTTAAATGGGCTTGACTGGCAAATTAAAGCTGAACTTCTTCTAACACTTTATAAGCAGTCACAGCAACAGATTGTTTTTTCCTTTTGGGATAAAAGAAATAAAAAAAAGAAAAGATTAAAAAAGAAAAGAAATGCAACCACCACAACTAAAAATTGGTAAACCGCAATATATATACTGTGTATATATATATATATATATATATATATATATATATATATATATATATATATACACAGGGGCGGACTGACCATTCGGCCACTCGGCACTGCCCGAGGGCCCCCTGGGCCACTAGGGGGGCCCATCAGGGTTGCCAGCCTCAGTAAACACAGGGACAGTATGTAGAAATCTGTGTTTTTTGTACATCTGTCTCTGAAATGTCCCTTACCGACATCCTTTTGGTCTAAAAATCCCGAGATTATAGCTGCCCCACCTCTCCAGTACCTTCTCATCTTATAGAAGCATGGCTGTGTATACTGTGCCATTGTATAATGTGTGTGTGTATACTGTGTGGCCCCATAATCTCTGATTGCCTGGGGGCCCCTTAATCAGTTGTCAGTCTGCCCCTGTATATATATATATATATATATATATATATATATATATATATATATATATATATATATATATATTATTTAGTGCTTTAATTTAGCTAACATATTTTACAATATGTAAGGTAAGCACTTTGTTAGTGTTTGTTTGGTATATGCTAGAACTAATTCTGCTATTATTAGGAATAAAGCCTTGGTAAAAACACCACTATATAAAACACGTGGCATTCCAGTATGTCCACACACTAGGATATGGTAAAATGTAATAAGATTACAATTTCATATTCTGTTATTCTTTTGCTCACACTGCACAACATAGTATATCCACTTTTCATCATAGAGCAATGTATGCTCTCTAATCACAGTGGGAATTGGGCTGTAAAATGTGGGGCAGCATGGGGACCTATATATTTTTTACATTGTTTTTGAAGAGCATCATAAAATAGTCTTCACATGTCCTCAGGATGCAGCGTTGTTATGACCTAGAGTCTTACATCTAACAGCTTGGCATGAATCTGGTTGTTTATAGGTGTTCTTTGGATATAACCTGCAAGCCATAAATCCTGAAGTTGCTGATATTAACATCTGTCCTGTGATTACTCTATTTTGACAGAGAAGGAATGGAGGGTAATAATGAGATCACCATTAATCTGCTTCTACTGGGAAAGACGAAATGTGGTAAAAGTTCTCTCGGAAACAGCCTGCTGGGAAGTTACGAATTCGAGAGCAAGTTTTTCCCACACTCCGTGACCAAAGACTGCCGACTGTGCAGAATACGAATGCCCAATTTTATTCGTCGGATGGGGAGGGAGCTGGGCCTTAAATTGCAGGTGCTGGACACACCTGGTATCCCTCACAGCAGCCTGAGCCAGGACGAGGTGAAGAGGAGAGTGAGAAAAGCCCTCTCGCAGTACTTTTCGCAGGGGTTACATATGGCCCTACTTGTCCTAAGGGCAGACATTCCACTCTGCGAAGAAGATAACCAGCACACTGTCAAATTAGCCGAGGTAATTCTTGTAATGAGATGAGTAATTTCTATCACTTTCTAAGGGGTGAGCAATCCTCTCCCCTGCCTGTTTTGTGTGCACGTCTTTATCAATTCTTTTGAGAAACTGAAGAATAGAGACATGGAAATGTGTAGCTGTTGTACATTCCACTTCAAGGCCCTGTAGATTTGCAGTTTTATCTTTAATCCCTTATCGAGAGATCTGCCTTGTCCGTGTTTCAAAAATCGTGTATGAAATTAATTGCTGCCAGATGAAACGGCTAATACGAGCTCTACCTTACTTATTCCCAGTAAGGCCAGGCCAGGTTACACCATTCACATACACGCTGTCAAATGGTATTAGGGTGCTAAAACAGAGACAAAAAACGCTGGATGTGTTTGAAAATCAAATTCGTGACCTTTTACGTTGTAATGGTGTTGTTCCTAAATGGTTTTCCAAAAACACAGAGGTTCACAAGATGACTGGAAAATTATATTATATCTTAAAACAACATTAGTGTTAAATGAGAATTTCAATACTATAATGTATATGCACACGTATTCTTATATCACTCATATTTTTCCTGGCCATGGATTCCCACAGCTCCCTATTACTTACTTATCTCTGGGGCCTTTTCATCAGATTGGAATGTCTCTAACCACATGCGGTAGGAGCGTGTGCTGCCGAGAACATTTCGATGATATTATAAAGATAAAAGCTGTCATGTTAATCCTATGAGTGTCACTGCAATCACTGTTGAGAGAGCCCTTAGCACAGAAGAATTGCCCACACAGTGTCACTAATTCAATAGACCTTATATCGATAAATCCTATTTATGGAAGTGAGGCATGTAGTAGGTAGATAGAAAGTTGTATCTTTGGCTTTATAATACTAAATAATTCATAATTAATTATCCGCACACACATATTAGATTTTTTGGGCTATTACTCCATTCCCAGTATCTAGTGCATATACAGTTTGCACTGTGGTTTGGTGTATTAACTAACCCCATCGTTCGTACACTGTAAGTCACCTTTGGACTGGGGAATCTAATTTGTATATTATAACGTTCTTTCGCCTTAGGGCATTAATCCAGGAAAAACATCTTGATTGGTATAGGTAGCGCCTAAAGCCCCATATTAATATTGTAAACAGCTAAACGGCCACAGCCTCCAAACAGGGGGCTGAGGACTTAGAGGGCGGCAGCAACCTGAACTTTCTCCTAAGCGCGGCTTTTCCAAATCTTTTTTATATTAGATTTGGGGTCTAGGGATGGAAAGGCAATGTAAGCACTGCAATATTTTTCATTTGTATGCAGTGTTGTACATGCCTGTAATTAACAGTGTTAGAGATGACATCAGATAGACATTTTGGAGACACCAACTTTAAAATAAGAATGTCCAGTATTACTATCAAACCACCAATCTGAATGAAACGTGCAGATTCCAACTTTCATATTTTAGTACAGGTTTTAGTCTACATGGTGGCTGTGAACAATATAAAGTTCTTAGTCATGGCGCATTGATACATGATGAATAGTAAAGCTAAGGCTCTATTCACACCAGATGCGATGGGCCTGCGCTGGGAGGTTATTCCAGCGCAGTCCCACCATATTAGAAGGAAAAATGCCTTGTCTCATGTGTGCCCAATTCGCATCACTGCAATGGAGTGCGGGCATGGTGCATTGAAAAAGAGTAGTGCGTGCACTACTTTTTTCAGCTCACCACAGCTCGAGGCACCGTCTCGTACCTCACGATGACCATATGATATAAACTTTATGAAATGTGTATGTGACATTTCAATAAAGTTTTTTCAAAGAAAGGAATAGTGCAGTACAGAGCGGTGATTCTTACCAGACCGCACAACAGCCACTGCGTTATAAAATGCTGGCTCATGTGAATGGACCTTAAATGTCATTACAGTCCACAAAGCCTCTGTGGGCTTCACTATCAGGTAAGACATTACATAATACTGGATCAGATCCCAGAACTAATGAAAAATGGCTCACTTCCCAAATATAAAGGAACAATGTTACAGCAGGAGTCCCCAACCCCCGGGCAGCGGGCTGGTGCTGGTCTGTGGCCTGTTGATGACTGGACCACACAGCAGGAGGTGAGCAGCGACTGTGATCTGCACAGGGCTATTACATACCATGGTCGCTGCTCACCTCCTGCTGTACGGCCATGCCTCATTCCCATCTGTGCCTCCCCTGCACAGGACGCTGTTATCAGCCTGTGTACTCTACTGGCTCCCCTGCCCAGCCAAGGAGATCATCAGCAGGGCAGGGGGAGGGAGAAGCTGGAGATCTGGACAGAGAGCAGGAGTATTTTGGCAAGCTCCCATCCTCCGTCCAGATCTGCAGCACCTCCCCCCCTTCTGCCCTGCTAATAGGATTACTTTGTCAGTCGGGTGGGTGGGGGGGAGCCAGGAGAGAACTCACGGGTTGATAACAGCCCCTGCCCTCTGCCAAAGGTAGGAGTCCTGTTTCACAGAAGGCACAGATTGGAATTGAGCAGCGATGTGATGGAGAAGGCTGTGATTGCTAGGGCCACTGAGTGTAATGTATAGGGGTACTGTGATATAAAGGGGGACGCTCTGTAAAGGGGCACTGTAATCATTACAGTGCCCATTTAAAGTGCAGTCCCCTTTACATCACAGTGCCTGCCCCCTTTACAGAGCTATCCCCTTTTAGATCACAGTGACCCCTTTACAGAGCTGCCCCCTTTTAGATCACAGTGCCCCCTTTACAGAGCAGCTCCCTTTATGTCAAGGCTAGAAGATTGTTTTTAGCCTGAATAGTGGAAGATACAGGAGAATAATAGATGTACGAAATATTAACAGCTGCCATATATAACGGGTAGAATACAACATAACTCTATGTTACTGTGCTATAATATTGTCTACGGTTCTAGAAAGGGGAAAATGACAGTGCTTTCAGCTCATTCAGGTTTCCAGACGGCAGTACAGTGATGGATGGTGGCAGACTTTGCTTCCAATTTCCAACAAAGTTATTGGAAAAGACATGCTTTCATGGAAGTATTTACAAGGTAAAGATATGGTCAGCAGAACCGGAAAGAAACTCATCAAGGATCTACAGTAATCTGCAATTTGGAATTTCCTTTCTTTTACTTAATTATACTCCCTACATGATGTAATAGTTGGCTTTTTAGCTGCTGTTTTTCACTATAATTGCAGATGCTGGGAGCCCTTAAGCTGCAAACAGTATAAAGGCAGAGGATGTGATCGAAGAGCTCAAGGCAATAGGACATGCCATGAAACTTTGTAATATAAATTACAATACCCCACTTGATTAATTATCAGGCTCTATATAGTCTTAATATTTTGCGCTTCTCTAAGCATTACTATAGCCTGTACAGATTCTCTGAATGATATGGATTCTGGTCATCCATGAAATGGGGCACACTGAAACTCTTCTTTGATGAAAAGTGACAGGCTACTAATAACACATAAATTGAAAAACACTCTAGGAGACTCCAATAGCACACAACAATGCTGAAATTATAGAAATTGTGACCTAGCAATGCCTAAAATTGTAGAAGAACAATATAATAAAATCATCCTTTTCACCATCATGTACATTAATACCACTAGTACCAGTCACTTCTAACACCACGATCAAGCCAAAACATAGTCATGACGTTTTGTAAGTCCCTTTAGTTATTCTCCAGCAAGATAATGTGGAGGGCCACCTTAGGAGCTGGAAAGTCTGTGGACTTCTCTTTAGGAGATTCCACTGCATTTTCTAATATACTGTATAAATTAGTACAGTTCATACAGGACACCAGGGATAGCTCCTGATTGGTAGTGTGTCACCATTGTTTGGGTTGTGGTCCCTTTAAGGGGGACAAAAACAGAAGCAGTTTTAAATACTCAGGATTAACCCACCTGCGAGAGAGATCTAAAGGGGCAGGAAGCAACCAGCAGGGGTTGATGAGGTGTTGTGTGGAGCAGGATGCAATTGGGTTGATTTACTAAAGGTAACAGCCAATGCACTTTGCACTTTTTTCCCAGAACTTAATAAATGTGGTGAAGCTTAGTGAATGCAGTATAAAATACCTAAATAAGTGCAAAGAAAGTAAAAAAAAAACAAAAAAAAACAAAAAAAAAATGCATTTTGCTTGCACATGACAGGATGATGGAAATCAGCAGAGCTTCACCGCATTTACTAAGCTCTTGGGAAAATAAGTGCAACTGCACTTGGGAAGTGTACAGTCTATTTGCCTTTAATAAATCAACCCCAGGGTGTGAGAGGGCTGTGGGCTGCTGTTTACTGATACGCTGCTGAACTGCTATGACCTTTTCTAGACCCCTGGGGCAGGTAGGAACTTTAAACCCTGTAGTAGGACAAGTGTGTGCTGCCAGTAAGCCAAAGTTGCATTATGGAATGTTTTATTTGTTTATGCGGAAGATAGGCTGTTTTTTTTTTTGCAATTGTTGACAAATTAAAGATTGTTTTACCAAGACACAGCTGGTTAATGATTCAGAGCCCCAAATACATATATATATATATAAACACTGATCAGCCCTAACTTTAGAACCACCCACCTAATACTGAGTAGGTCCCCCTTTTGGCACCAAAACAGCCCTGACACTTCGAGACATGGACACCAGTAGACCTCTGAAGGTATGCTGTGGTATCTGGCACCAAGCCATTAGTAGCCGATTCTTTAAGCCCTGTAAGTTGCAAAGTGGAGCCTCCATGGATCGGACTTCTTTTTTCAGCACATACCACAGTTGCTTACAGGATTGAGATCTGGAGAAATTGGAGGCCTAGTGAACACCTTGAACTTATTGCTGTGTTCCTCAAACTATTCATGAACAATTTTTGTAGTATAGAAGGACTCATCATCCTAATGAAGAGGCCACTGCCATCAGGCAATACCGTTTCCATGATGGGGTCTAAACAATGTTTAGATGGGGGGTAGGTGTTAAGTGACATCCACATAAATGTCAGGACCCAAGGTTTCTCAGTAGTAAGGTTTCTCAAAGCATCACACTGCCTCTGTTGTCTTGACTTATTCCCATAGTGCATCCTGGTGCCTTCTGCGATGTTCAACTCACCCAGCCATCCACATAATATAAAAGAAAATGTGATTCATCAGGCCAGCTTCTTGCATTGCTCCGCGGTCCAGTTCTTATGCTCCCATTGTAGACACGTTTGTCTGTGGAGACCCCTGACAGCTGCAGCTATGCAGCACCATATGCAAAAAACTGTGATGCCAATTATGTGTGCTTTCAACAGCTTATTTTCAAGGACGACATGTTTACTAGAAGACCAGCATATCCCACCAACTTTCAAATGACATTGTAATAAGATAATCAATGTTATTTACTTAATCTGTCAGTATTGCTAAAGTTACGGCTGATCAGTGTATACAGTATCTCACAAAACTGAGTACACCCCTCACATTTTTATAAATATTTTATTATATCTTTTCAAGTGACAACACTGAAGAAATGACACTTTTCTACAATGTAAAGTAGTGAGTGTACAGCTTGTATAACAGTGTAAATTTGCTGTCCCCTCAAAATAACTCAACACACAGCCACTAATGTCTAAACCGCTGGCAACAAAAGTGTTTCTCATTAAAGTAAGTGACAACATTGGCTGATCAAGTGATTGTAATGCCCCATACACACGATTGGAAATTACACCAGCAAAAGTCCGATGAGAGCTTTTGGTCGGAAAATGTGATTGTGTCTATGCTCCATCAGACTTTTGCTGGCGGAATTTCAGCCAGCAAAAGATTGAGAGCATGTTCTCAATTTTTCGGGCGGAAAAAGTTCCGACCAGAAATTCCGATCCTCTGTACAAAATCCGACGCACAAATTTCCTACGCATGCTCGGAATCAATTAGATGCATGCTAGGAAGCATTGAACTTCATTCATTTTCACGGTTCATCGTAGTGTTGTACTTCACCGCGTTCTTGACGGTCGAAAGTTCAGAGAACTTTTGTGTGACTGTGTGTATGCAAGACAGCTTGAGCGGAATCCCGTAGGAAAAACCATCAGAGCTTTTTCTGACCAAAATTCTGATCGTGTGTGCGCAGCATAAGTTTACTCTTGACTTTGTAAGTAACAAACATGTAACACATACCTGCTCTGTGCAATGGTTTTGCCCAGAGCACCCAGACCCTCCTCTTCTGGGGTTCCCCTGGCACAGTCAGCTCCTCCTCTTCTCTGTGTGGCCCTATAGCAAATTGCTTGTTATGGGGGCAGACATACGCGTCTTAAGACACTTAACTTGGTCCTGTATCCCCACTCCTTCCTTACTGGATTTCATTGACAGCAGCAGGAGCCAATGGCTCTCACCGCCGTCAGTCTTCTAAAAGGAGAGAAAAAGAGAGAAGAATCGAGATCATACTCATGTAAGCGCAAACTTGTAAACGTTTTTTTTTCATACTGTAATAGAAAGAATGTATTAAGGTAAAAAATCTTTTTTGCCTTTATAAACAGTCTATGGTACCATTGATTCTTACTTTGTCTGCTAGTTGTAATGTCAACAGAACTTTTTTTTTTCATCATGTCTGTGTATTTTAAAGTGGTATTAAACCCAAAACCAAAATGTATATTGGAACTTTCCAATCATTAGATGTGGTGGCTGCATTAGTTTTCTGTTTTTAGGCTTTTTTCTCTTTGTTTTCCCTTGGATTTTACGCTGGTAAAAGATTATTTAGATATTGTCATATATATAATCTAAGCGCTGCACCTTTTTTATTATTTCACCATTTTGTTTGTTTTAGTAAGTCTGCGGTGCTAGCAGCTATTATTTATTTGTTGTTTGTGGATAGCGCAGTTTTTTCTCACTTTATATTCCCTTGGTGATCCAGCCAGTAACACACCTCCTGTATTAGCCCCTGTACACACGGTCGGAGATTTCCACAACCATATCCGTCGGATTTTGCCCGTCGGATTTTGTCCATCTGATCTTGTCCGAAACTGTTGCATACACACGGTCGGACAAAGTTGGCGAAAAAATCCGATCTTTCAGAACGTGATGACGTAATTTTGTTACGATGGGACTACATTCAAGCTAGTAGCCAATAGCTTTGATGTAGGAATTTGATCTGAGCATGCGTGGCACTTGGTCCGATCAAAATTCTCTACACATGATCGGAGTATGTCCGATCGGCCCAGTTGGTCGGGAAATATTTCCAACATGTTGGAAAATTGGGTCCGACTGAATCAGTCCGATGCATACCACACACAGTCGGATTATCCGACGAATCGGTCCGATAGGACACATTCCGACGGATTCTCCGACCGTTTCCAAGGGCTAAGCCCCTGTACACACGGTCGGAGATTTCCACAACCAAATCCATCGGATTTTGCCCGTCGGATTTTGTCCGTTGGATCTTGTCCGAAACTGTTGCATACACACGGTCGGACAAAGTTGGCGAAAAAATCTTTCAGAACGTGATGACGTAATTTTGTTACGATGGGACTACATTCAGGCTAGTAGCCAATAGCTTTGATGTAGGAATTTGATCTGAGCATGCGTGGCACTTGGTCCGATCAAAATTCTTTACCAATGATCGGAGTATGTCCGATCAGCCCAGTTGGTCGGGAAATATTTCCAACATGTTGGAAAATTGGGTCCGACGGATATTCCGACGGAATCAGTCTGATGCATACCACACACAGTCGGATTATCCGACGACACGGTCCGATAGGACACATTCCGACGGATTCTCCGACCGTGTGTACAAGGGCTTAGAGTGCCCCCACCCTAGATGAATGAACACAGGGGGCACCTTTGAATAGCAGCATTGACAGTCTGGGGGAGGGGAGTTTTAGTAAATTTAAATACACTAACAAATTGAAGCTGAAATCCAGCTAACACTTAGTAAGCAGATACAGCAATATTTTCCTTTTGAGATAAAGGTTTTATATAAATAAAACTGACCATTGTAAACACCCCTGTCAGTTTTGAATGGTTTGTCTCATCCATTTACCTGATACATCTGCAAGAGAGCCTGTTCTTTTGAAAAACATCAGACTTACTGGCTGGATCACCAGATGAAAACAGAAGAAAGAAAGTATAAAAAAAAAGAAAGCAAATGCAGCCATCACATCTAAGAATTGGTAAGCTGCATTACAATAAATGCTTGCTTTTGGGTTAAATACTGCTTTAATTCCTTTCTAGTTTCGAATATTTTTTGTGAGCGTTTTCAACAATTTTAGGTTTTAGTTAAAATATATGCTGGTTTAGGTACTGCACTTTTTTACACACACCTCATTAGTAGGTACACACAGTAAATGGAGAAGTACTATGTATGGATCAACACCTCTACTGAATGACTTCTTAAAAAGAGCGTTTTTACTGTCTGAATCATCCTCTCAGCTTTTCGGTTGGACTGAGAGAATAAAACAAGCCATCTGTGTCCTCCACTGGGATAGAAAACCTTGAGTCTCTCTGCTAGAGAACTGCATGTTGTGTTAAACATTCACTTTTTGGAATACCGTGCCTTCCGAATAAAGACTTGTGAGTGCGAGATGTTTTATCTGGTTATCTGAGGACTTCTGGATAATATAGTTCATAATTAGCAAGAACGAATCATAGAATTTTCTTGCTCATTTGTGTTTTCTTGACGTTATACTTTTCCACTTCTTGTTTGATGTCTCTGCTTTTAGGTTAAAGTTAAAGCCTGGCTAAACATTTTTAAAAAATTCCAAATTTCTATCTATAGCTTTAGTGACCTAACTTACCTGTAATGACGTATGTCCCAAGTCTGAAATTGAGTTATTTAGTATCACTACAGGATGGTGCTGTGGATACCAAGGTAGAAATTTGCACCATCGAGGAACTATTGCAAATCATTGAAGATTGGACTTTATGGGCACAACAGCAACCAATATTTAAAATGCATTATCTTTATTTAAACATGATTAAAAGGAAGCAGTAATTATTTAAAAATTACGCTAATGATTAATGTCTGCAGAGTAAATTAAACACCACTAATTATACATCAATAATAGTATTCAATAAGGATAAATACAGTCCATCCTGAACCATTACATATGATTCCACAAACCTTGATGTATTCTGATTGTGGCATAATGTAGCTTAGCTCGACATGTTTCGTGTCTAGGGCTTCTTCAGGAGCCTTAAGACACATAGTTAACAACAAAATATACATAGGTTTTACATACAAAGATTATATATATATAGATATATATACAAAAAGGTAAACTGAAACAATGCTGTGGTTAGCCAACACCCATCAGGCAGGCAGACAAAGACCTGCACCCCACTAACAGAAGAGCAAACCACCAAAAAATAATGCGTGTGTAACAGTGATGGATGGAAAGCATAACCAAACTAGGTAGTAAAGTGTGAGCTCAGGTGGTCACAAGCCTGCTTAGAAAGACCCATGGCACAAGGAGCCCTGGGGGCTTACAGATATTGACGTGCAATTGGTAACAAAACCATATAAAAAAAAGGGGGGGGGGTACTATATAATCATTATGCTGGATTTCTATAAAAAGAGAAAAAGCTAGCAGGTGTCCAGAGTCGCAGATGGAACCCCACAATGGATGTTGATGCAAACCTAGAAAGTCCCATCTTCAATGTTTTGCAATAGTTCCCAATGTCCCAAGTCTGTCAGTGAGCTGGATCCTGTAGAAATCTTCTCTGCAGGGATGACAGGTCCTCTTCCTGCCTCCTACTACTATAGATTCAAGTCTGAGAAGCTACCTGACAGGGGGCCACCCCCTCTTCCAATGTGAAAAGTTGTTTCATTGATTTAAGTGAAACCTCACTCTAATCCTTATGGTGCTAGCATTAGTAAATGGACAGGAAAGTATATCATATTTGCTTGTTTTAAACTTTTTATTGTTTTACATTTCCTCAGTTACTTCCTGATTTCCAGGCCTAGGCAAATGATGTCATACATCTCAGTAGTCTTCAGTATGGCAGGAGTATCTTCCTCAGCTAAGCACATCCTCTCCTACTTGCATGCCTAAACTAAGGGCAGCAGATGTATTCCAGGAAGTAAATGCTACATGAATCATCTGCCCTTACTCAAGATGGCCACTGCCAGAAATGCTAGGAGGTATTTTTCAAAGTGATTTATCAAATAAATAAAGCTAGGGGTCATGGATGGATAGGCGAGTTTGCTTTGAATATTAAAAATGTTATAAATAGCATATTTGGTTTGTGGTGCTCAGATGAAGTGTAGTTCCATATTAAAATGCATGTATCATGATCTATGAATAAGGGAGAGTCAGATCAATCATATGACCCCCCCCCCCCCCTTTCACAGATTGTGCTACATGCAGTAAAATAAAAAAAAACTAAACTAAAAATTCAGGAGGAGAGAGGAGGGAGGCAGCTCTCTATCAGGGAGGCTTGTTAATGAAGATGCACAGATGGCCTGGACCATTACAGCACCAGAAGTTAAGCAACGGGAAAGGGACCTGTCTTGTATTCACTGCACAGAAGATTTTTACAGAATCAAACTGCCTTCAAAACTTGGGACGTACTGTACTTCATTACAGCTAAATTAGGTCACTAAAGTTATAAAGAGGCTTTTTTTTCAAAGCTAAGCTTTAAACCCTTTTTTTCCCACCCCTCTCTCCCAGAACCCCCACCCCGGCACTCTCTGTGATGGCTGTGTCCTTCAGACACAGCTGATCACATACTGAGGTAAAGGGCCGATCAAGGCAGTCCTTTACTATGTGATCAGCTGTGTCCAATCGCAGCTCATCACATGTAAACAAATACTGGTTATCGGCATTCCTTTCCTCAATGCTGTCAGTCTGAGGAAAGGAAAACCGATAACCGGTGATCCAGTGACAGGGCACACTTACAATGATAATCAGGGCACTGATCATCAGTGCCCTAAATATTAGTGTAGCCCCATCACTGCAGCATATCGGTTCCCAGCATTGCAGCATATCGAAGTCCATCAGTGCAGCATATCAGTGCCACCTATCACTGCCAATGTGTGCAGCTTACCAGTGCCAATTAGTACAGCTTATTAGTGCCCATTAGTGCAACCACATCAGTGACCATCAGTGCAGACACACCAGTGCCCATCAGTGCAGCCTCATAAATGTCCATCAGTGCAGCCTATCAGTGCCCATCAGTGAATAAGAAAAATTACCTATGTGCAAAATGTTGTAAGAATTTTGCACATAAGTGCAGGCACAGAAATGTCCATCAGTGCAGCCTATCCGTACCCATCAGTGAAGAAGAAAAATTACCTATGTGCAAAATGTTGTAACAATTTTGCACATAAGTGCAGGCTCAGAAATGTCCATCAGTGCAGCCTATCCGTACCCATCAGTGAAGAAGAAAAATTACCTTTGTGCATAATTTTGGAACAGTGCAGCCTAATCAGTGTCCATCAGTGCAGCCTCATCAGTGTCCATTAGTGCAGCCTCATCAGCCCCCATCAGAGCAGCCCATCAGTGCCGACTTATCAGTGCCCATCAGTGCAGACTCATAGGCACACATCAGTGAAGAAGAAAAATTATCTATCTGTCTCCAAAAAATGATATACATTTCAGATGGGTACAGTGTTGCATGGCCACGCAATTGTCATTCAAAGTGCAACAGCACTGAAAGCTGAAAATTGGTCTGGGCTGAAAAGGGGTGAAAGTGCTTGATAGGCAAATGGTTAAGCAACAAGCGAGAATCTAACATTCATCTATAGAACATGGCAAAAATGAGCCACTATATGAAAGCTTTGAATATTTGGCCTTCACAGGAGATTTGTATATGTGTATAGGGCAGGATCAGTAGACTAAATGCTACTTTGGCTAAAATGCTTTTATTTTCCCTAATGATTCAAACTAAAATCATACTGCAGAGGCTAATTCAAAATGAATGGTGTTATGAAGGGCTTAAATGATCTGTTTGAAAACTTCAAACGCATAGCGTGGGGCACTTACAATGATGTCTTAATACTTATGTCCAAAATATGAGATTTCATGTAGTAAAACATCATAACTTTTCTAAAGTTTGTGTACTTTCTAGTATAACATATGTTCTTATTGCAGTGTCTGTACAATTCTGTGCCAGAACCAGAGTGTATTGGGTTTCATAATTTCCACAATTTGTTTAAAAATGAAAACATTTTAAAGATCATGAAATGCGAGCCGTGCTTTCATCTTTCTGGATACAATCATTTAATCACATGGTAGAAGTAGCAGAGACACGTGATCACATCCTGTTATGTCAACTTCTATGTATTATTTCATATCATTTTGAGTACTTGCAAGCTTCAAAATGTGCACCCTCAAATAAAATATGATTTTTAAATATTGTATAGAAGGTTTTGAGGAAAAGCATGAGACTAATGTGCTCTAGGGAACACTAAGGTTACCCATATTGCACTGCTCACGTTATAGTCATCTCAAAAAATGTTTTTGGCTTGTTTAGCAGAAGTGAATGTATATGCTTTTGTCATTTTTACATTTACATTTTCATACTAAAGGCAAAATAAAAAATGGCATTTATAATGCCGTCTGTCACTGGCATTTACAAAGTACTCTTTGTTTTTCTTTTCTAAGCTTCCTCAGGTTTTTTTTTTTTTTACCTGTTGATCCTACTGTTATTTTTTGAACATTTTTCTACCAGAACAAGCACTTTTCAACTACCGCACTTGGCTACGGGGCACTTTTACCTCCTTCCTGCCCTGGCCAATTTTCAGCTTTTCAACGCTGTGACACTTTGAATGACAACTGTGTGGTCATGCAACGCTGTACCAAAATATACAATTTTACATCTTTGACGTGTTAGTAAAACCGTACATATCATCACCTACTTTGTGCATCCAGGTGGATTATGCCTTTTTCTTTTTTAAGACAAATTGGACTTTAATTTTGTTAAAATGGTAATGGATATCTCCTGATTTTTTGTATTAACAAAGGAAGGCCCAACGTTTTTTAATTTAGCTGTATATTTCTTGCTACTCCCATAACCTTCCACTAAGAAACAACCCAAAATAAATGTTACTGCTCCTGACGATTGCAGCGATACCACATATGTGTATGTTAGTTGTTGTTTGTACCTTTAGTCCAACCCAGAAGCAACAGTGCACATTTTGCTTTTTTTATTCTACCTAAGAAAACACAGACATTGATGCTAGTTTGAAAAAAAAAAAAAAATACTTGCCCTAACTTTTGACCCTGACCTTGACCCAAACACTAACCCTGGCACTTACCTAAATCAAACCTTGACCTTGGTACTTTTTGTATTTCTTTATCGTTCATTATTATTATTATTTTTTACATGCCTTTTTTATTCTTTCTGCAGGGACAGAGAGAGATCTGATGTATTGGTCTCCTCCATTCAGAGAGAGGAGGGCTTGACTGATCACTGTGATAGCCAATCAGAGGCTATTACAGCGATCAGGTGACCTGGAATTTGGAGTTCCAGGTCCCGATCGTTTGTAAGGGGCCCAGGGCATTCAGCCAGACTCTGGTCTTTGTGCTGGGAGTGCGTCGGGCAGCACAAAGTCATATACGAAAATAGGCGACTGTTTTGCTTGCGTCTATCTAGCAAGGTTACTTTGCGGTATAAGCAAGGAATCTGGGACCTCAGCCGTGTGTAAATGTGCTTTTACTTAACAAAAATTCTGTACATACAAAACTATTACAATATTAGGAATACATAACAAGACTGACAGATATATCAAGCATGATGACTAGAAAATAAGCAAAAACTACTTAACTCCGTTTACTGTGTGTTCGAGATCTCTTTGAGGAGGACCCAGTTGGCAGTTGCTTTGGAAATCATATATCTTTCTTCTTCAATGGCTGGTTACAGACTTTTCCTCTTCAGTCTTAAGGCATGATGCAAGTCCTGGCCAGCTTATGCCTGGCAACCTTTATATAGCTCAGGTTGTTGACCATAAGAAGCGACTAACAGAAAGACATCTCTGTCATTCAATTAGAGATGCACTCTCAAATTCTACCTCAAGATGGCACTCTGCCATCATACATGCCATAGGTTATATATTTCCTGTTTACTGTAGCTATAGAGACAATATACTGCTCGAACCATTAGCTGAATAAAACAATGGTATCTACGTCCCTATTGTATCCAACAGCATTTGTTTGAGAAGTATCCACTCAAGCCAAACCTAACAGTAATCAGATTTCTGTTTCTATGACCAACTACTAAACAGACTGTCCCATGTAATGTTATGTCTGATTAATATAAAAAAATCATATTGTTTAACAAACGCAACACAGCGACTCTATAGAAAAAAGCCCATTCCAATGGAGCTGCATATTTGCGTATGCTCGGCCCCAAGGGGTTAAGGAATAACTCCACTCTTGCTCAGAAAAAAACATTACCCTCTGGGTGATCTATGTACATTGCAAGGATTTTAACAAACTTTATTGCGGATTCCTACTTTTTGTTATTCTGAAGGAATAACTGTTTGTTTGTCTGTGTCCATGTACATTTTTATGGGAGTGGTTTTATAATTATCAATCAGGTGCTGCACATGCAGGGCTCTGATGAGGAAAGTGGCAGGGCCTGCATCCCTTTAGACGTGATTGTTCATTGGGGGTCTATCACAAAATATGACATTTTTGTTGCAGGAGGTGCCAAAAATCTGACTTGTATCTTAGTGCAGACTTCTGGGAAAATTAGTAAGCCAATCACACAAGCAGGCAATAACATATCTAGGGGGCATTCTGTAAACCATCAGTGTACAGAACACCACCAGGTAGCCATATTGTATTGCATTTAGCAGAAAATCACACAGCTGCAGAGTTAAAAGGAAAGGTCATTTTTAACAATATTCAATCACAATATGACTTGAGTCTCAATTGTATACGCTACATTTATTTTTTTCGCTATGCTATTTTTTTTGTCTTGCGAAAGTGGAGTTACCCTTTAACCACTTGCCGACCAGCGCACGACGATGTACGTCGACAGAATGGCACGGGCAGGCAAATGGGCGTACATGTACATCCCTTTAAATTTGCCGCCCTGCCATCGGGCTCCCACGCTGGTCGGGACCCCCGTGAGTCCGGTCGTGGGACCCACAGACTCGATCGCCGCGGGCATCCCCGCGATCGTCTCACGGAGCGGCCGAATGGAGAAGTGCCACTGTAAACAACATTTCTCCATTCTGCCTAGCAACTAGTGACGCTGATCTCTGCTCCATGTGATTGGAGCAGAGATCAGTGTTCACTAAATGAAAGCCCAACCCCCCCACAGTTAGTAACACGCCCCTAGGAACACTTAACCCCTACACTGCCACCCACTGGTTAACCCCTTCACTGCCAGTGTCATTTACACAGGAATCACTGCATTTATATAGCAGTGATTACTGTATAAATGACAATGGTTCCAAAAATGTGTCAAAAATGTCCGATGGGTCCCCCACAATGTCGCAGTCACAATAAAAATCGCTGATCGCCGCCATTACTAGTAAAAAAAATGATAAAAAATTATTAATAAAAATGCTATAAAACTATCCCTATTTTGTAAACGCTATAACTTTTGCGCAAACCAATCAATGATCGCTTATTGCGATTTTTTTTACCAAAAATATGTAGAAGAATACGTATCGGCCTAAACTGAGGGAAAAAAATGTTTTTTTATATATTTTTGGGGATATTTATTATAACAAAAAGTAAAAAATAATGTGTTTTTTTCAAAATTGTCGCTCTATTTTTGTTTATAGCGCAAAAAATAAAAACCGCAGGGGTGATCAAATACCACCAAAAGAAAGCTCTATTTGTGGGAAAAAAAGGACGTCAATTTTGTTTGGGAGCCACGTCGCACGACCGCGCAATTGTCAGTTAAAGCGATGCAGTGCCGAATCGCAAAAAGTGGTCTGGTCTTTGACCAGCAAATTGGTCCAGTCTGAAAGTGGTTAAAGAATCATTACATCTGAAATTAAAACTGCTGAACAACACTTTTTATACATTAATATCTGTAAAAGCAGAAGATGCTGGTGTGCAACTACTCAGCAGAAGTAACCATGAACATTTGACATAACAAAAGCAGAAGTATCCGATTAGTGCTAGACTGTGGTCTGTTTAAATAATATCGTTCATTTGTTTTAACCATTATAGCATATAATGATTTACACTCATAAATCAATGAAAATACAACAAAAAATAATCTTACGTTTATCCAACAGTGAAAATTATTTTGCATGACAAACCATTTTGCATGCACAGTCTACTTAAAGTCTTTGTTGACTACAAAAGTGATTATGTAGTTATGATAATTTTAATACTGAGTATATAATAGTTCTAATGAGTAAAACCAAAACAATGCACCACTGGGATCTGCTGCAACTTTTACAAGGATTCAGCTATTAGATGACAGTATATGCATTACATTTTTAAAGACTCTGAATAATTACTGTTGTTTAAGCTTAAGGCCAGATGTTTATATTAAAAAATAACTGCCATTTAATCCACTTTGATATAAATTTTTTAAGAAGAGTTAATAAGTACCGCTATCCATCATTATATTAGTTTTCAATATCTAGCTGTACCCTGGGAATGAGAGGTAGCAGCGTGCATCAAGTGCTATCAGTCTAACAGTGGAAGCTTTCTTACAGGTGGAGATAACAGGGTGATGACCTCCCTACGTTCTGCTGCTTCTTTCAAATTAAGGGAACTTGGCTTCTCTATTTGTCCTGCTTACCATTAATATTGAAAGTAAAAATAAAAGAAAATTTCACATTTTGGGTTGTCCCCAGAAAAGTAATAGAGAGGAAATCTTCCATAGGTGTCACTAGTTCTGTTGACAAGGAGATCCCCAAGGAATCCCTGAATTTGCAGGGATTTCCTCTCACTTCCTGTTTGGATATGGGACAGGAAGTGCAGGGAATGCTCCACAAATGGACACAGATGGCGAAACAAAAACTCACAGGAGTTATAAACTTTCCTTACACTATCTATCATGAAAAAAAAAAGTTGTGCCTATAGTTCTACTTTAACTGCAGCAGAGAAAAGCATAGTCAACAACCTAGGAAGTCTGGTTGTACATAACTTGAAATGCTCCTGTGTGTTAACTCATATTAAACTTGCATGTATTCAACAGTGTCATCATTTGTTAATACACTGGGGCAGTGCATTAACAAATGATTGGCCTTTTAATGGGATACTGTCCCCGCTCACCCTGGTCGGTAGTAGTGTGTGGAGGTGACCTGCAATCTAGTGACTGGGTGAGTTTGGGATGCCTAGTATTGCAGATGTCTTTTATAAATGTCCACTGTTGCCATCTGGCTTTATCATTGATAATAATTTTTATATATATTCTGTTCACTGTCCTCTGTAGACTCTGGTTATACCCCCCGGTGCATGCACAGGCACTTGTATTGCTGGACACTACTTTCCCTGTGTGTATACTGTATTAAGTGTATGAGTAAGTTGTTCATTTATTGACTCATGTAGATGACAGTAGGGTGGCGTCTTCAAACACTTGGTGGGCGTCACCCTTTTGTTGTGAGCCACCCACAAATGTGGGTGGCGCCTCCCAACCCTCTGGGAGGTGCCTCTCCAAATGCTCCTGGTTGTATGTGTGTATATGTATATATATATATATATATATATATATATATATATATATATATATGGGAAGCTGAAGGTGACAACACTGCTAGGCTCTGAGGAAGAAGGTATCCCTTTGAAACGCGTCAGCAGCAGTGGCCCTTGATATTTCCTTTATTACCATCTGGAGTCTGTTTGTCAGTCAACTAACTGCTGTCATCTGGAGATCATTTGTACTGCGAACTTTATCCCACATGTTTGTGAGTAGTTTTTTTATCTTATTTTTATTAAAAGTAATTTAAGGATAATGCACAAGGCTGGTGTGCCCTTTTTCTTCTTTCCCTAAGGGAGGGTTATAACCTCCTGTCTGAATTTTTTTTCCCGCCATCTGTGTTCCATTGTGGAGATTTACCTTCACTTCCTGTCCTATAGTAAAACAGGAAGTGAGAGAAATTAAGGGAATTCATTGAGGACCCCCAGGTCACCAGAATTAGTTTTCCCACTAGATGATTTCCCCTCTATTACTTTTCTGGAGACAACCCAAAATTTGGGATTTTCTTTTACTTTCAATGATAATGGTAAACAGGACAAATAGAGAGGGGGGCATAGACAGCAAAGAAACCTGACAAGCATTCTAATCCCTCCCCGCTCTGTCCAAAACAAAAAAAAAGTTTTGCCTTTAGTTGTACTTTGAAGGAGAAGTCCAGCCTGAGATTTTTAGGCTGGGCTTCTCCTCTGGGTCAAATTTGTTTTGCACTCCTGTGACCTGTTTTCAGCAGAGAGAGAGAGGTCTGAAGTCCGCTCTCTGCTGACGTCACTGCCATCAGTCGAGGCAGCACGTCACTTCCGAAGTCTTGATTTGCCAGCTGACTTCACTGATGGCAGTCTCAGTGAGCCGCTGAGATGGACGTTCCCCGCCACTCCACAGCTTAGCGCTCCAATGAGTGTGGCTCAAATCTCAGAGACCCCGGGGGACAGCTGCAGCATCGGACTGATGTTGCATCCACCTAGGTAAGTATGACTATACAAAAAAAACATACTTCTCTTTTAAACATATTTTCAGGTAAGCGGTAAAAGTCCCCTCAAGCTAGACTTGGGTTTCATTGAGCATTTATTGTTATTAATATATAAACAAGAGCATTTTGTAATGTATTAATTTTGTGCAGAATCTTCTGGGCCCAGAATGGAAACATTTCACGGCGGTGGTTTTCACTCGTGGAGATGTCTTAGAAGAGGTGCGAATGACAGAAGATGAATTCCTCCGGTCGGCTCCTTCCACGCTGTCAACTCTCCTGGAGAACGTACATGGCCGATACTTTTTTAGAGACCCAACTGACAAAACTCTGCATGAAGAACAAGCCGTATTTGCCAATCAAATCTTACATTTCGTGAGGCAAAACAGTTACCAGACTGTGCAATTTAACAAACATTGACCAGCTTATGATACATTCCTTAAGGTAACAAGGATGGACATATCAATATAGAGTGGAATACCTATTATCTCTTATGCCCTGTACACACGGTCGGACATTCCGACGACAAAATCTGTCGGATTTTTTCAGACGGATTTTGGCCCAAACTTGTCTTGCATACACACGGTCGCACGGTTGTGTATGAGAAATTCCAACGGAAAAAGTCAGATGGAGCCCACACATGATCGGAATTTCGGACAACACAGTCCGATCGCTCATTTTCCGTCAGAAAGTCCGACTGTGTTGTGCCTTTTTTGGAAGACAACTAATGAAAATTGATGACTAGCCCAAGGATGTAAATACACTTCCTGTGAAATATAAATCCGAGTGTATCTAGCAAATAAATGTGTCCCAACATTTTAGAAAGCAACCAATTTTCTTTTAATTTAAAGTTTTATTTCACACAGGGAGTTTAGGCTTGGAATAACCACAAGGGTTTACATGATACACTTGATAAACCAATTTGACACTTATATTTATTCAACATAAAAAGGCATGCCATCTAAAAAGATATGTCTAATAAACAGGCAAAAATTCTACATGCACTGCGTTAAACTGTACTATATTTTCCTACTATACTTCAAAACATTGTACCATTGTTCCAATAATGTCTACAGCCTACAATAATGAATTATCACAATGTTCTAGAACTAAAACCCAAGCTAATGGTCAGTTTAAATAAGCTAAATACAGTAGAAAAGCATACAGTGTCCTCTGCCAGCAGCTGTAGAGTAGGACCATCACTTTTTATGTGGAAACGGTGGTCTTATTGTAGAGGCCTGGAACTCCGCCTATTGAGTCAGAACTAAAACTCTTCAATCAAGCAAGGTCATGTTCCCCACTGATTGGAGAGAACTAGCAGCGACTCAGTAGTGGGAATTATGGAGCTCTGCAAAGAGATCACTGTTTCCCCACTATGAGTAATTGTTCCACACTGCAGCATGCTAGCAGGACACGTTCTTTTCTACTCAGGCTGTTTTTTTGTTTTATTTTTAAGAAAAAAATCTTAAGACTTCGCACACTTTTTGTTTTGCTGCACTTGGAATGTTTTTAGCAAATTAGAAGCTGAACTGCTGGAAATGTGAAAGTATCCCCTTGCAGTGGGGCTGCACCCACACAGCAAGGGTTAATTGCTCATTTATGTCTACAGTATGTGGACCAGGTAAAGCAGTTTTACTTACCTGACCATCCTCTCTTGCAAGCTCCTCTACACTGTTAGACCAATCTCTGCAGCCTCTTCTTCCCCTTGCTTAAGCAGTCAGATGCCCCGACATCAATAAAGTGATATTAAAGGCTGTTTTTGTGTTTTGTTTTTTAATAACAAACAAGTCATAGTTACCTGCTGTGTCGACTCAGAGTACTCTTAAAATAAAAGTACTTTATTGCGACAAGGTACAGAGTAGTTTCTGCATAGCTCTGTACCCTGCAGCAATAAAGTACTTTTATTCCAGAGCATGCAGAGTCGCCAGCCCTTCTGTTCTGAGCATCTATCTATGTGAGTTGAAAGGCCCGGCTTGAGCACTGGACTCCAGTCTATGAACTTATTTATCAGCGGTGGAGCTGGGGTAACCTCCTTTTTACCTTTTACCTGCTCTGTGCATTGGATTTGCACAGAGCAGCCCCAATCCTCCTTTTCTTGGGTCCCCCTCCGGGGCTCCTGGCCCCACCCTCCTGCCAAGTGCCCCCATAGCAAGCAGCTTGCTATAGAATGCATGAAGATAAAAAAACCTTGAGCCTTTACAACCTTTAAAGCGGTTCTTTAGCCTTTTCCTCACATTCCTTACATTCCACCCCTCCTCCCATCCTGCAGCAGTATTGGCCTTTTTTTGTTTTGTTTAACTTTTTTATAAAAAAAAAAGTCTGGCCTTGCCTCCCAATGACGGTATTCGCCTTAGCCGACTGACACGCATCCTGCCCACTGTGCTTCCCAGGATATACATGTCACACATCTCAGGAGGCTTAGCCTTTCATTCAAGGAAAGCAGGAGGGGCAGGCCTATTAGCATGTCATCAAGAGGCCCACCCGTTGATCACGGAAGAGCCAATGGGCCTCTCAATGACATCAGAGAGTACACTGCGGCGGGACGGAGCTGTGTCTGGGCGTGAGAGGATCTCAGCGGTACAATGCTGGATCTACTGGATGGGCGAATATCTGAATTGTGCAGGAAGCCGTATAAAAAAAAATGGGGGGGCACCTGGAGGTCCTCTTTAAGACCTATGCAGGGACCATAGCCTTGCACTGGAGGTTAGGATGGAAAGAGACGCTGGCAAACAGTGTGGAGGATCGTGTAGGCAAAACTGCTATTACAGTCCCCTATACTATATGAGCATTTAACCCTTGCAATGCGGGCCCAGCCCCACTGCAAGCTAAACCTTTTACTTTTGCCGTAATTGGGCTCAAAGGTTAATTGGGCTTTAAAAGGCTAAGTTCACCTTTTCCATAAAATGGCCTATGCAGTCAGGGGCCCCATTAACTATTGAATAGTGTGCAGCTTTGAAAAGTTATCATGATTTTGTTTCACTTGTAGGCCATTTGGGTCAGAAGCCTGGCTAACAAAATTCTAGTTGGCAACCCCCACATCTAACCCTGTTGCTAGGATTTGTAAAATGCCGGTTTTCACATCTGCAATGCTGGGAGTGAGCAATCAACCATTTTTATGTCAGGACGTGGGGGTTGCTAACTATCAGTTTCTTTTAGCCTGGCTTCTGAAATGACCTAAATGGCCTACAGATAAAACAATAAAATGAATAATTATTTTACAAAGCCGCACAGATTTTTGATATCTACTGGCGCTCCTTGACTGCATAGGCTATTTTCTGAAAAGGTGAATTTAGCCTGTAACCTCCTTGTGCCCATGCTCTAGCCGAAAGACAGCTACAGCACGGGCCTAAATTGCCGGGAGGGCGTCCATATGCGTCCTCTCATGCATGAGCTGCCTGCGTGCGTGCCACTGCGGCATGCTCTGTGATCGGTAAGTCTCTTGGCTGATCAAAGTAAGGGGCCGATCCTGGCCCCAAACTAAGTGATCAGCTGTCAGCCAATGATAGCTGATCACGTGATGTAAACAGAAAGCCAGCGGATTCAGGTTAAAGCGTATCTATGGCATCATATTTTGCTAGCAGGGCTATTTTTATGAACTCTGAGCTTACATATGTCACACTTTGGGAACTAGATGACTAGAGCCTCCTACACATGGTACGATTGTTGGCAGGGGATTGTCTGTTGACAGATTGGTGTCCTAAAATCTGACGGTCAGTACGCTTCTTTTGACAATTTTCAGTCAACAAATGTTGGATGGCAGGCTAGTAAATTTTCAGAGGACAACAGTCTGTTGTCAGATTTTCGGATGGTCAGTACACAAATCCGTCACACAAAAGTCGAAAGTACAAACACGCATGCTCAGAATCAATGCTCAAACACGAAATTAGCATAAGGGACCCAAAGGGTGGCGCTCAAGAGCTGAAATACCTTGTAGTACGTCACTACGTTCGTGTTTGTTACACGACAATTGTGTACCATTAGCATGCAAGACAAGATCCTCGCACACGCCATTAAGACAAAAATCAGACGGTCGGTTTGCCAACAATTGTACCGTGTGCGTGAGGCTTAAGGCTGGGTTCACATATATGCGAATTGGATATTTTTTTTACCAGCATCCAATTTGCATAACATGTGAATGTGACCAGCTCTCAATGGAAATTTCACACATGTCAAGGGTGTGCCACAGTGTGGTTTTGAATAGGGGCCTGTGCATTTTTGAGTCCGGTTCAGGCACGAATTCAGGCAAAAATTTGCACCTCAATCACACCTGAACCGGTGAACAGAAACGCATCGGACTCCGGACTGCAAACCGCAGTAAGACATTTGTGAACCCAGCCTGAAGAATATGCTAACCCATGGAACCATTGATTTTGGCTGAAGATAAGAACAGGGAAAACAATCAAGTAAATGCAGTACACTAAACTGTTGAATACAAATTTGTTTACATACTAAATATAGGACACGTAGATTTATGAAAAGTGATACACATTGATCAAGGATAAATGGCTTTGTCTCAGTATTGAGTACAGTACTCTATGGTGAAGTCATTGTGAGAAAATTAAAGCTTCTTCAATTTAGGTTTGATAGTTGACAGTGTTCCAAAACAAGTAAACAAAATGTTCTTTACACCTGGCCTCAGGAAAGTTATAAATTGCTATTTTTCTTTTTTGGGGTGGGTACCTATTTCGGACAGGTAGCCACTCCACTTCCACTTGTATCACCCAGATGATGTGAGCAGAAGTCGCCCCCCTCCCCACGACTGCCCTGGACATGTCACAGGTCCCAGGAGGCTGCGGGTCCATTGGGATAGCACAGCACTATTTACATATGTGCAGTGGGAAACAAGCTGTGAAATACCAGGAAGTCACAACCGGCTTCCCACATCCAAGATGGCAGCAGCGGGGATGCAATCACCAGCAAAACATCTGCCCAGGTGAGGACAGCAGCTACAGTATTTGTGCAGCATTATTTCTATGGCAAAGTCTCTCTTTCATAGCGCCAATACAGATGGACACTAGGTAAAATGTTTAGTGCCATATAACTCTTGTTCAGTACTTCATATTTCCCTGATTAAAACATATCTATATAGTCAAAACGTAAAACCATATATTCATGTCTACATTGTATTTCAATTATTTCTAGCTTACTCATATTAGTCTGAACAATTTTAAAGTTTGTAAACTTACATTGTGATGATCCCCGCACATTGATTTACTTGAATTCTGTGACACGTATTCACTATGCCCAATGGGTGGCCACTGTTGCGTCACATAATTCAGAGTCTGCCTTATGAACTGCAGAGAAGTTTTAGGAGTCAGTACAGAAATTGCTGTTTGCAGGGATATGCAATCCTTAGAAATTTAAAGTAAAGAGTGAAGGAAAAGCTGAAAAGCATTCTGGGAATCCAAGTTATGGAAAGAGATGGTCAGCTGACAGAATACCCAATATGAAAGGAGCTTTCAACTAAACTCATATTGTATTGTCAAAAATAACTAAAAAATAAGCAATGATGTTATAAAATGAAAGTGTATGTTGTAGCTATAGGTTTGCAGTAAAATATTCAAAAAAATCCCTGGAGGTAATATTACTTTCTGTCAGGGCTGGGCTCAGCCCTTCCTTCTCTGAGCTGGCCTCTAAGCTGTCGGCTAATTGCCAGCTTCTATCTTTCCACAGTGACTCACCTGTTGATGATATTCTGCTCCTCAGTCCTGCCTACTTAAGCTATCCAGTCCAGATGATCTCTGCCTTCACCTTGGTCACATCTCTAGAGACGCTCTCCTGTGTTCTTGTTAAAGGCTTGCTTGGCTGACATTCCTTCTGGCTCCAGATCCTGCTTGCTGTTCTACTACACTCATCTCTGGCCTGGCATTTACTGTTTACCCTTTGTTATTATTAAACAATTGAGATATAACTGTACTTCTGTCTCAGTCTTATTCATTGTTTTAGACACTTTCTCAGTAAAGTTGAAATTCCACTTTAAGCATAATTTCACAATAATATAAGGTTTTGTGATGTTTGAGTTTTTACCTCTCGCTGATATAAATCAATTATCATTGAGTAAATAGTTAAAACTTTAAATGCATCTTTGAAATGGCTCTGTAACTTGCAGGGAACACTAACACATATTTACATCATAGGTGTGCACACAGGGATATTGCACCAAAGCCCCCTAGCAGAGGATCCAAAAACAAGTGTAAAAATAAAATCATAAAAATAAAAACGACTGACACCATCCACTAGCCTACTAACACCAGTCTCTGCCCTATTGACACCATCCGCTGCTCTACTGACATTGTCAATATATACATATGTGTGAGCTTTGGGGTGCATACCTTAATGCAATAAGCTGTGCAGACCTATGATTTACATATTAACAAATGATTTGCCTTTGAACTATAAAGAGCAATTTCACTGCTTCTGAAAACCAGGATTGGCAATTGGTGTGGATTCCACAGGGCACTAAATTACTGATTGTCTCTAAATGACCAGAGGCAAGGAGATTATCAGAGTTTGTACTTGTAAAACATTGTGCATGGGATATCGTTTTACCTGTGCACAATAGGTTTGTTCTAGAGAAAACATGTCAGTGCAAGTAGATGAGGCCACTTTAGGGTAGCTTTGAAGCTTGGAAGCATAGAGGAGAGAGTAAATCCAGGATTCTGCATTCACTATATCTGGTTTCCCACAGTACACAGCATGGAAATGCAATTATTTTAGTAAATATAAACTGATAAATACCTTTTCTCATTAGCAGTATATAGTCGTCTTGTGACTTCTATCAGTGTCTGGCTTAAAGCTTGTAGGATCAGTTTTTTATTCTACTTCGACTATCCTATGAGGCTGCAGGAGCCCCGACCCTCTTTCTGGTCTGTGCTGATTGGCCCTGTGCTGATCACATGTGCCCTCACAGGAAAAATACACACCAAACTGAGCATTTTCAGAGTGACTCCAAAGGCTCTATCTTATAAGGAGATGGACTGGAGACAATGGAAGAAGGGGATGATCAGAGAAGACAGGATCAAACAGCATTTTTACACAATGAGGAGGATTAATCCCTTAGGTTACACAGGGAGTATAACAAGCATGCTTTACTGCATATATAGACTGATTTTACTGTTGTGGGTTTAGTAAATTGTAAGCTTCATTTGGCTTTAATACATGTTTAGTAAGTGTAAATGGGAACAATGGTCATCTATAGCAGTTCACAAGTAATGCTCACTACAAACTTAACAAAACAGGATGTGGAGTGAAAATTAAATACAACACATAATAAAAGTAAACTTTTACAAAATGTTAATTTTTTTAAAAAAAGGGGTTGCTCTAATTATTATTAACTGCAGCCTATGCTGAGTTTTTATACTTTAGGATTATCTACAACAAAGTACACTGTTATAGAGTAACACATGCAAAGCAAATATTTTCTATTAGGGCAGACTTTGCATGCTTTGGGTATATGCTAGTGAGTAACAAGTCTGCAGTTTATTCTTAAAGTGGTTGTAAACTCAGGAAAAAAAACCTGCAAGACAAAGGCATAATGAGCTAGTATGCATCACATACTAGTTCATTATTAAATACTTACCTTAGATCGAAGGTGTTGCAGTGGTCCCCGTACACCGCTATGACCAGCGACATGTCTCCTAGAGTTATTTCCGCATTCGCTTGCTCCAGCACTGTGATTAGCCAACGCCGCAATGATGCCACTCCTGCGCATGTGCATGGGAGCCGCTGGTCATGGCACGGCTACTGAAGAAACGGCATGAGGAGCCGTTTCTTCAGTGCGCATTTGCCGATGACGTCAGCAAATGCAGATACAGTTAATATCTCCTAAAACTGTGCAAGTTTAGGAGATATTCATGGTGCCTACATGTAAGCCTTATTATAGGCTTACCTGTAGGTAAGCCTATAAACCAGCCAGCCTTAGCCTGTTAGGTAAGCCTATAAACCAGCCTTTATCAGTGTGTCTCACATAGCTTTGTCTGCATTGCAAACAGAAGCCAACCGGATTCAAACTTTTGTTCCTCTATTGTCATTTTCCAACAGAGATTTGAGTGAGTTGGTGCCATTTACTGCATATAAAATCTATTTAAAACTCAAGTAGACTGGCAAAACGGACAGATTATTTTGCTAATGAGCCCAAAAGAATTGTGTGAGACCATGAAAATATTTTTTGTAAAGGATAGTATCACAATAAAAATCAGAGAACAAAGTTTTCAAGCATTTAAGGCATGTTTAGTAACATTGTAATGTCAACATTTAACAGAAACACCACAAACATCTTTCAACAATTCATTCATGAATAAATTATTCCAACCATTTGGAAAAGCACACAGTTCTGGACAAAGGAATTTACTGAAACACTGTGTGGACGGAAGCTACTTCAGGGGATGTATCTAAGGTGTTGCCTACAGTCCAGATGTCATACAGATAATTAGTATTTTTTTCTTATTTACCTTTAAAATCTTTTTCTTGGAGTACATCACAGGACATAGGGTGTTGTCATATTTATAACTACTTGAATTTTTCTACCACCTTCAGGTGAATGCACAGCAGACAAAGAAAAGGCAGGATTCCCTGCCCAGGCTCAGCTAAGCCCCAGTTTTTTAGCAAGCATGGTTAAACAGACAAAATAGGAGATGGACCCCTGTGTCCTGTGATGTACCCCAAGAAAAGGATTTTACAGGTAAACCAAAAATCCCACTTTCGTATTCATACATCATAGGACACAGGTTGTCCTTATATTCATGACTATTTGGAATGTCTCAAAGCACTGAATATAAGGGGTGGTCAACAAAGCAACAAGGACAACACACCCAAAACAGAATAAGGAAAAAATCCACTACAAAGCTGACTGCAAGACCTTTTGCCCACACCCACCTGAATAAACTTTGTAAACTTGTGAAGAAAAAAAACAGGTAGCAGTGTTACAAATCTGAACAAAAGCTTGCGCTGAATCGCCAAGAAGCACTGACACTCCCGGTCAAATGGGCCCCGACCAGGAAATGAGGAACCCTGCCTTTGAGGCCTGAGAAGTGAGCTGACAAATCCGCCTAGAAATAGTGGATTGAGAAGCAGCCTGATCCTTGCATGGACCTTCCAGTCGAACAAACAGGGAAGCAGACTGTTGAATCAAAGCCATAGACTTCAGATAAATCCAAATAACTTGAACAACATCCAAACAGTGAAGTGCTTTCTTCTTCGGATGCTTAGGTTTAGGACAAAAAATTGCCAACACAGTGACCTGATTCATGTGAAACAAGGAAACCACTATAGGAAAAATGATAGAGGGCCTCAACATCACCTTAAACTGATAAGGAATCAGCAAAGGTTCATTGCAGCAGAGAATAGCCAGATCTAAAACTCTATAAGTTATAGTAACCAAAAAGACAACCTTGTGCTCAAGATGCAACAGCGGAATATGTTTAAACCAGGGCCGGACTGGCCTACAGGGATAGTGTGAGATTTCCCTGTAGGCCACCTGCCCTGGGGCCACTTCAGTGTTGCCAACTGCCCGCACCATTTTTGAATGTGATGCACTCGGTCTTGGCACAGCGACAGTGCCTCATTGTCACATCAGCTGGTAAGACCGAACCCTGGACCACTCCACAGCCTCCGACCACCGCCTGCACCATGTCCACAGACTCTGATAACCCCCTGCACAATGTCTGACCAGACCAACACCTGCAGCATGTCCGCAGCCTCTGACATCTCGTCTTTTATGTTTGCAGTCTCTGAGGGGCAAGTCTGGAGAGGAGTTTGCTCATAGGTAAATATATATATATATATATGCTTTCATATCTGTCTTATCTATATATAATACACTCTTCATATGTGCTTTAACCACTTCAGCCCCGGACCAATAAACAGCCTAAGGACCAGAGGTCTTTTTACAATTTCGCACTGCACTGCTTTAACTGGTAATTGCGCGGTCATGCAATGTTGTACCCAAACGAAATTTGCGTCCTTTTCTTCCCACAAGAAGAGCTTTCTTTTGATGGTATTTGATTGCCTCTGCGATTTTTATTTTTTGCGATATAAATGGAAAAAGACTGAAAATTTTGAGAAAAAATGATATTTTCTACTTTTTGTTATAAGAAAAATCGAATAAACTCAATTTTAGTCATACATTTAGGGCAAAATTTATTCAGCCACATGTCTTTAGTAAAAAAAAATGTCAATAAGCGTATATTTATTGGTTTGCGCAAAAGTTATAGCGTCTACAAACTAGAGTACATTTTCTGGAATTTACACAGCTTTTAATTTACGACTGCCTATCTCATTTCTTGAGGTGCTAAAATGGCAGGGCAGTACAAATCCCCCCAAATGACCCCATTTTGGAAAGTAGACACCCCAAGGAAGTTGTGGAGAGGCATGTTGAGCCCATTGAATATTTTTTTTTTTTCCCAAGTGATTGAATAATGACACAAAAAAAAAAAAAAGTTTACAAAAAGTTGTCACAAAATGATATATTGCTCACACATGCCATAGTTATATGTGGAATTGCACCCCAAAATATATTCTGCTGCTTCTCCTGAGTACGGGGATACCACATATGTGGGACTTTTTGGCAGTCTATCTGCGTACGGCACCCCGAAATCCAATCACTGCCTTCAGGATTTCTAAGGGTGCAAATGTTTGATTTCACTCCTCACTACCTATCACAGTTTCGAAGGCCAAAAAATTCCAAAATAGCACAAAACCCCCCCAAATGACCCCATTTTGGAAAGTAGACACCCCAAGCTATTTACTGAGAGGCATGTTGAGTCCATGAAATATTTTATATTTTGCCACAAGTTGCAGGAATTTTACAATTTTTTTTATTTTTTGCACAAAGTTGTCATTAAATGATATATTGCTCACACATGCTATGGGCACAAGTCAAATTACACCCCAAAATAAATTCTGCTGCTTCTCCTGAGTACGGGGATAGCACATGTGGGGGACTTTTTGGGAGCCTAGCCACGTACGGGACCCCGAAAACCAAGCACTGCCTTCCGGATTTAAATATAAAATGCTACCAAAAAAAACTGTTAGCGATCGCAGGGATCAGGCCTGACTCTGCGATCGCTGCAGTTATGTGTTTAGTGTTTTGTAAGTGACAGTGATCGATCGATACTGCACTTGGGTGGGCTGGGCAGAGGGGCAAAACGCAGGTGCCAGCAGGTATCTGGGCTGATCCCGCTAACAATGCGTTTTTTTGGAACCCTAAACTGCTGGGGATGCTAGTATAGATCTGATCAGATCAGATATTGATCTGTTCAGATTCTATACCACTACGGGAGGTTTATGCTTTGCGTGTGGGTGTTAGCAGTACTGGCACTAACCTTGCGCTGCCTGGGGCGACGCAGACCCTGACCCTAAAACCTAATTGATATCACCCGCCGGCTGATCAGGGGGTTAAACATTTATTGGGTAATAAATGGTGGGTGCCCTGTTGCTATAAAAAGCAAACTAACCAGAGTCACCCGTAACACTTATACGGTGATCACTGGTGAAAGGGTTAACTAGGGGCAATCAGGGGGTTCAAATTTTTATTAGGTAGTATATGGGGGTCCCTGGCGCTATATAAAAACCTGACGGGAAACCTAAATAACTAACTAGCTAACCAGCGTCACCAGTGACACTTATACTGTGATCGCTGGTGAAAGGGTTAACTAGGGGCAATCAGGGGGTTAAAACCATTATTGGGTAGTATATGGGGGTACCTAGCGCTATAAAAACCTGGCGGCGAACCTAAAAAAATAACTAGCTCCCTAGCGACACTAGTGACACTAATGCAGCGATCAGAAAAATGATTGCTTAGTGACACTGGCAAAAGGGGGTGAAAGGGTTAACTAGGGGCAATCAGGGGGTTAAAACCATTATTGGGTAGTATATCGGGGTACCTAGCGCTATAAAATCCTGGCGGTGAACCTAAAAAAATAACTAGCTACCTAGCGGCACTAGTGACACTAATGCAGCGATCAGAAAAACGATCGCTTAGTGACACTGGCAAAAGGGGGTGAAAGGGTTAACTAGGGGCAATCAGGGGGTTAAAACCATTATTGGGTAGTATATCGGGGTACCTAGCGCTATAAAAAACCTGGCGGTGAACCTAAAAAAAAAACTAGCTACCTAGCGACACTAATGCAGCGATCAGAAAAATGATCGCTTAGTGACACTGGCAAAAGGGGGTGAAAGGGTTAACTAGGGGCAATCAGGGGGTTAAAACTATTATTGGGTAGTATATCGGGGTACCTAGCGCTATAAAAACCTGGCGGTGAACCTAAAAAAAAACTAGCTACCTAGCGACACTAATGCAGCGATCAGAAAAATGATCGCTTAGTGACACTGGCAAAAGGGGGTGAAAGGGTTAAAAGGGGGGTCTGTGTACCTATGTGTTAGAGTAGTGTTTTGGTGCACTTACTTTCTGTCTTCTCCTCGTAGTCCGGTCAAAAAGACCGCCCCGAGGAGAATTACATCACTTCCTCCTTCCTGTGTATACAATACACAGTGGGAGGAAGCTTCTCATTGGCCAGGAGCAATCGAGAGGGGGTGGCCAGAAACCAACGGCCATCCCCTCATCACGGATCGCTCCTGCAGCGAACCGGACCGCCGTATCCAGCGGGAGGGGGTCCGATCGGACCCCCCACCCGCTGGAAGGCAGGCACGTACATGTACGTGCTTGTGCCTGCCTGTGCCATTGTAATGACGTACATTGGCAATACGGCGGTCCTTAAGTGGTTAAAATGCACAGTTTTCAATTTTATGAACAAGAAAATAATGTTGTTGCCTTGTTGGGCTAGTATAATGATGCTACGGGGCTGGTATGAAATTATTTCCAGGGCTGGTTTTTATTTCCAGTCTGGACCTGGTTCAAACATAGAAGACTATAAAAAAAAATAAAAAATACCAAAGTACAGTCTCATGAAAGCAAGGGGGCCACACAGGTGGAACCATCTGCGTAACACCTTGCACAGTAGCTTTTATTAGGGAATGAAATGTGCATTTGTACAGTGGAGATGGCCATAAGTAAAGTAATGCCCAAGACAAGATCAGTTCCACTTCTTCCTAAGTAACCCAACATCTTGTATCTCCTTAATAGATGCACCACTGTGGCATTGTCTGCACTTCAACAGTGACACTCCAAAGGCAAATAGACACGTGTAAGAGAACTAGCAAAAATCGCTCAAAGTTCAAGGATGCTAATCAGAAACTTTTGCTCCCCCAACAACCAAGTTCCCTGAATCAAGAGGCTCTCTAGAACAGTGGTCATCAACCCTGTCATCAGGGCCCACTAACAGGCCAGGTTTGCAAGATAACTGAAATACATCACAGGTGATATCATTTGCTGCTCAGTGATTGCAGTATTCTAGTCTGCATATCCCCAAGGTAATAGATAAAACCTGGCCTGTTAGTGGGCCCTGAGGACAGGGTTGATGACCACTGCCCTAGAACACCTTCCCAGCCCAACAGGCTGGCTTTCAGTGTCTGCTTGGAAGTCCACAATTCCAGAACTGACCTGGTCTTGAGAGTCAGATGCATGGGCAGATCTAATGACTTCCAACAGTTGCCCCATATTGAGTTGTAGAGCCCTAAAGTAAAACGGAGCATACAGGACAGCATAGAAGGCAGCTACTGTACCATCTTTCCCAGCACCCTCATGCAGATATGAATCAAGGGACTTTCCAGTGACCTCAAAATTCCACCCGGGATCAAATGGACAGGCAGGTCTGTGTCATGTAGGAGTAAGAGTAAGCCTAAAAATTCTAGACGTCATGTTGGAGCCAGAGACGACTTCTGAAAGTTCAGCATCAAACCAATCTTTTCACTGTGTGCATCATCTGAAGGACATTTGATGTCAAGGTCAGGGTTAATTGCTCCCTAAGAGGCAGGTTGTGAGGTACCCCCAATCCAGAACTAAAGCTGTAGAAGACTAAATGGCAATGCTACATACAGGTAGCAGTGTTCCTTCACTGAGAAATGCAGAAACGGTTGGTAAGACTGTCAAAAAAAAGATGTGCAGATAGGCATTCTTGATATCCACTGATGGCAGAAACCCCCCTGATGAAGTGAAGCAATTATTGACTGGGTAGACTCCACGCTGCAGACCTAAATATCTGAGACTTCCTAAATCCATACGGTCACGAAGGCTGATAGAGATCCCTCTACCTGCACGAGTGGGGGTACCCCTTCACTGTAAGGAGGACTTGTCTTCCCACCCAGGGTCAGTTTTTCTTACAAAACTTCTGCTTAGAATCCAAGGCTTGCTGTTTACAAAAGGAAATCATCTTGGATTCAGAAGGCAGAGCTGGTTTCTGACCTGTCAATTTCTTCCTCAGGAGAACATGCTTTTACCCACAGGCCCCTTATGGATGAAGGCATCCCAAGGACAGTCCAAACAAAACTTGCCCTCAAAGGGCACCCTCTAACTTTGCTTTATGCAGAGACGTCCTGACGATCAGCATGTGATGATCCTCCTTATATGGACAGACATGGTGCCCAACCTGGGAAGCTGCTGTGTGATGTCTTCCAAAACATCCCCAGGTAAACTAAAGATTCTCTGACAATCTTAGAGGAACTACCAAATGGTAAGATCTAGAGGCGTAAAATTTCTGAAAATGTTGACGCCATGGGAAAACCTGTTTTTTTCGGGAAAAAATTGCAATTTTTGGAATTTTGAATTGAAATGAAAACAAGTTCAATGTAGAGCGGTTTTAAAAATGTAAAGTCATTTTGTTACACTGGGGTCATGAAATAGTGTATAGGAGTATTATGCTTGAAATAAAAGTACAGATTTTTCAGTAAATAGACTAAACTTGCTTTTTAAGCTTTACTTTTTATTACAAATGGAATACCAAGGACAGTATATGATAAGAACATTTCAAATATACATGAGAACAGGTAACCACCATTATTTATTTTCAGTTATTAGCAATGCTGATCCAGAAGCCTATATTGCTCTTGCAAGAGCTTGATGAATGTTCCCATGATATTAAGGTATTGTTTTCTCAATCACCAAAGTGATTGTATATGTTTGCGAGGCTGCGGTTTTGTAACACCTCCTTACTTAAAGATGTTGCTGGTGAAGACTCAGTTTGTGATGATCCAAAAGCAGCAGAAAGAGGTTTCTGGAATGAGAACTCTGGAGGGAAAAACTACTCACACTTTCATTATCATCCTCATAATTTCATTCCATAAAGTATTTTCAATGTATTTAGGGCACCTCTGGCATGCCAGGATGTGTTTTGTCATTCTTGTAGCATTTGGAAAAGAATATTTCTTCTTACAATATTTGCAATTTGCAGCTTTGCGCTCAGCAGAAATTGCAGGATGGAAATGCTTCCAAATTCTATTTCGATATTGGTCTTACCATTTTACTGAGAAGAGGAAAAGAAAAACCAAATTACTGACCAGACTATGTGTAAATATTATGCTGTGGTTGTGGAGAACATTAATAGGAATCATTTAAAGGTTAAATAAAATACTAATTTGTCAGACAGATGTCTGTCAATTAAGGCCTGAGACAACAGAAACTATCATCTATAGTGCTGTATCCCAACAATCATCCAATTGTAAGAGGTACAAGATGGATCCCACAAGCAAACTACAATGGAGCCTTTTCCCTGCCATGCATATTTCTCTTGTTTAAGAACTGCATGCACATCCACTGCTGGCTGCTCTCACCAGAAAAAGAATGCCTTATGCCGCGTACACACGGTCGAACTGTTTGACGTACTTAGTCCGTCATACAATCCGACGGACAATCCATCGTACTTTCCACTGAACGGACTTGACCACACACGGATGCACAAACCGTCCGTCGAAAGCTTGCGCGATGACGTGTACAGCACGTACGACGGGACTAGAAATAGGAAGTCCAAGACACAGCAAAGCACCCTTCCGCCGTGTAAATCCTTTCTGGGCATGAGCCATTCTTAGTCAGTCGAACTAGCATACTTACGACCGTATTGTCCACTGAAACCAAAGTACGATGGACAGATTTTTGGAAAATCCGAAATTCTTAGTACTCCGGACTGCACGCTGAAAAAGTCAGCTGAAGCCCACACACGAGCGGATTGTAGGCTGAAATGTGTTTCAACGGACTAAGTACGTCAAACAGTTCGACCGTGTGTACGCGGCATTAGAGTGGGTTTCCAACCTCTTATCCTGAACATCTTTAAAGTTCAGGACCTAATCCAGTCAGGCTATTATTTAAGTAAGAAGTGGTCAGGTCAACAGCCAGGGAACCCATTTTTATGCAGGATTCCTCCTCTATGGGGTACTGCTGGCGAGAACACCTTCTTCAGGCTGGGCCGATCAGCATATCTCACTTCCTGCAAATGAGGGTGCACAGGAAAATATTTGGGAATCTTAGGCATTCAGCAGGGCATAAATCCAGTGATGTTGGGAGAAGTGAACTCCTTAACTTCAAGGGTTTACTCCCCCTTCTCATCCAAAGGATGTTCCTTCAACATCTTGTTACCCAGAAAAATGGGGCTTGGAAAAGGAGAGCACCATTTGAATCCAAGGCGTTGTAAATCAGCGAGGAACACTGTAACTAATCTGACCCATAATGGAGCCATTACAAGGCAAACTCTGCAGTGGATCATCCCTACCTGCCCTGGGACTCCCACCAATCTGTGGGGCAAGGGGGAGGCCCAGTTTATCCAGGGGACTTTAGGATGGGAGGAGGGATCCTGTAGGCAGGTCCAACCATCCCTGGAGGGTACCTGCGTCCATCCCAATCCGCACAAAGGGGGAAAGGGGGAACTGTACTTACCGATCCATGGTGCAGGTGGCCCTACAGACAGAACTCTTCACCACCGAAGTGGGGGCTGTCTGGCAAGGGACCGCTGCAAAAAGTACCAGAGCCCGTTCGTATGCGACCCTGTGAGACGTTTAACTCGTGGGCCAGCCTCTGTCCATTGAGGCTATGTCGTGGCCGACCTAGTGCGTAACTGCGGTTTGCAAGCACTTGCTGGCTGGACTGGGGAGACCACTGGATCTAGATTATCCAGCCCGTCGCCCAGCCCGGCAAAAGATCCCAGTAAGGAGCTAGGTCCTTACTCCTGACTAGACAGAAATAAACTGAATACCTAGAGCAGGAAGGGGTTATATACTGACTGAGAACAGCCCATGGGCATAGCCAGGTGTTTTTTGTTCTGCCTAGTCCTACTCCTGCAAAGGCGATATAACCCAATGGTCAAGATTAAGGAGGTGCTGTATTCCTTGATGAACGAAAGAGAAAAAGGTGCCAATCCAAATTGAAAATGCCTAACTCAGAGACTTTATGATTTTACCATATTTCCCATTTCTTGCGCTCCTTGGGACCAGGGTTTACTAAGGACCCCACGATAACTCCCTACTAGTGGTGGTGCATGCAGGATCGAGGTCGGGGGGGATCTCCACCATTTATAGGCTGTTGCTCGACATCGCTGATAAATTGCCTTATACGCGGCAATGGGACTTGGACTTAGTTTCAGAGATAGACTGAGACCATTGGCATACCTGCTTCCATTTAGCTTACAAGGGTATTTTGAATATCTCTTTGGTAGAAGCAAAGTAAAATATATGACCAGATGGTATATGGTCCAGTTTCGTCTTTCAAGGCTATTTCCGACCTTCTCGCCATTGTTTTCAAGGCTGCCATTCTTATGGTACCATGTATTATGTCTGGTGGGAATGTACTAAGTTACGGGGCTTCTGGAATAAGGTTTTTGCTTTAATTAGTAACGTTTCAGGGGCAATGGTACCTCAACTTCCCCGTATCGCCTTACAAAATTATCCTATGGAGAAGCTTCCTCGCTCTTTAATCTCCTTTATGCTATTGGTGGCCAAGTTCACTATAGATCGCTCATGAAAGCGCCCCTCCATTTCAATGTTTCAGCACAAGGTGTTTTGGATTATGCTTAATGAATCGCAAGCGCATCCTTAATTCTATTTTAACAGGGCCTTTAAAAAAAAAATCAAACCTGATTTCAGTTTTTTCCTTCCTCCAGTTTTTATGAACACTGCCCTGTAAGGTTGGCTATTGTCCAGTCTTAAGCCACATACACACTATTCGTTTGACCTCATATTATACGGTTTTGGTAAATGTGAAGGAAAAACTCAGCAGAAAAACGGATAGTGTGTATGGGGCTTTAGTGTCCAAACTGAATAGGTGCAAAGTGAGTGTGCTGCCTACTTACAAGGACATGATGCCCTTTGCACCTCCTCAGTAAGGTTGGCTATTACGGTGCAAAGTGCACCATGTTGTGTCAGAGAGAGCACTCACTGACTTTTTTTTTTTTTTTTTTTTAACTTTTAGGGCACTTTCACACTGAGGCGGTGGGCAGCGGTAAGCGCCGCTTTGCTGCCACCAGCATTGCGCTTTTAACCCCCCGAAGGGGTTAAAAGCGCCAGCAAAGCGCCCCGCTGCCAAACCACTTTGCAGGTGCTTTGGCAGCACTGCCCATGCATTCCAAAATATAATATAATACACGGCCTCAAAGATGCTGCTTGCAGGACTTTTAAGGTCCCGCAAGAGCACCACTCCGGTGTGAAAGCACTTGGGCTTTCACATTGGAGTGACAAGAGAGGCGCTTTACAGGCGTTATTTTTAGCGCTAAAACACCTGTAAAGTGTCTCAGTGTGAAAGTGGCCTTACAGATTGAAATAAAAAAAAAAGGGGGGGGGGGGAATGCATTGCCTACCACAGGATGGTGCACTTTAATAGCCAATCTTACTGGGCACTATCTTGTGGAAGGCAGCACACTTACTGTGTTCACATGTGCTTAATTTTCAATTAATCACAGAATAAAAAAAACAATCAACTGAAAAATGACTAGCCAGGAACACACTGACTTTTCTTTAGGCTAGGTTCACATCTGAGAGGGTACGAGGTGGTGTGCAATTGCACACCTTCCTGCACTGGCAGAGGAAAAACACACTGCTGCTTAGGAGATATGCAGGTACACTGGAATGCGGGAAACCCTCAATCCACACACGTTTCATGCACCTCATTCAAATCACACCCCCCCTGCAATCTGCAGTGGGTGTCAGTGATATATTAACAGCACCCCAAACAAAGATTGCAAAACACGGTGTGTTTGCCCCCACCAGATCACATTCACAAAACGACCATGTGAACCGGTTGCAGACATGTGGTGCCAACTGCTGAATCAGTAAGCCGGTGAGCACCACAACAAGCTGGCCAGTGCCAGGCTGGACTGTCAGTAAAACAAGCAGTAGAAAACTCAGCTTAGCCCAGCCAGCCTCAATCACTAACTTTGCCAGTTGCCAAATAGAATCACAGGCAGTCTCTCACAATTACCTAGTATGAACAGCAGAATGCCAGCAGCACAGCAGTCTGAGCAGTGGTAAGTCTGAGGACACTCTCTAAAACTCTCTGATAGTAGGCCAAAAGAGAAAGAGGGACATACCTGGCCAGGACAGCAGCATCCATGTGGGGGGGCTGGCAGCTACACAGCACTGTACAAACACTCTGCGCTCCAGCGTCCAGGCAAAGCTCCTCTCCCAAGCTCAAGGTGGAAGTGGCACTGCAAGCCAATGGGAATACAGGGTGTAGAGAGCAGTGGGCAGGACTACACGCACCGCCAGCTCCCGTGCTCAGTGTGCTGCCTGGTGATAGATTTGTCAGCCTTCAGCCCAATAGACCGGCGGTGTACCACAACGCGCATGCGAGTATGCCTAATGATCTATTACAATTGCTGCAGCAGCACTATTACACTCTGCGTGCCACTGACTGCAGTGCTGCCTGTCGATGGTGCCATGTGCAGGGACACCATGCGTTTCATTTTGGCCCGGGGGGGAGGGGGGTTTTGAACAGCTCTAACCCCCCCTTCCCCTTATCTACGCCCCTGCACCAGCTCAGTGAGACTTACTATCTCCTGGCAGGGTTTCCATCTTTTCCTCTCTCTCTTTTTTTTTCTGCCTCTCCTTCTTATACCTTTCATCTGCTCCTCACTTTTTTTTTTAATCTTTTGGGCAATGCCCTATAATTTGCACCAAGTAGCGATTCACAGAGTCATATGATGCAGCTCATTTGTTATTTCTATTTATTATGCTAACCCTTTAGAGATGCTCAAAGTGCTGGATTGATATGGTGTTCTGCGTTGTGTTGGCCTCTGTTATTATGGTATTTTTTTATATTCAATTCTCTTTTAGTATAGGTCTCTTACATTTTTTTTGGTAAGACTTACCACTCCAAAATCCAACATACAGATAAAACGTACCTTTCTATATAGTAACACAAGCTTAACCTGACTGGGTAAATTCCAAGTGAATGTGAGACAAGAAAACATAAAAGTTTTAATGAACAATCTGTCAGCCTTTATTGTAGTTGTTTTTGAAAGCTCGCAAGCACACCATGAGTGTGCTCTTTACAAAAATCCAACACTCTTTATTTAATACCACTTCGAGACATGGTCTGAGCTTTGACCACCCCCTTTCCTTTAACTTCAAATGGTACTCCCTTGTAAGTTGCTACACATCCATCATTGGTCAGAAGGTCTGGTTGGATCTGCTCCCATGTCTTCTTCTTAGGATTCAGCTCCTTGTCAGGCTCTCCTGGAAAAGTAATGGACAATACACAAATTATAGACAATCTCCATTTAGTTATTCATACAGTAAAAAAACAAACAAAAAAAAAAAAACACAAAAAATAAAGATGCAACATATGTACTGAATGAGTTAAACTCAACAAAAATGTTTTACAAGTGTCAATTCTTCCAGATTGCAAAAGCAGAATACTGACCATGAATGGGGCCAAATGCTGGTCCATACCTGCCTGTAAGAATGCAAGAATTTGTAACAGGGAGAATTTCCTGACGTTGAAGCCTTTCGCCTCACACTAAATAAAGTAGGCTTCCACCTATGGTGATAGTCCTTATGAGAAATAGACATCCAGCATTGTGGGAAAAACTGATGTATCCTTTAATAAACTGGTTTATGAATTACTGTTCTACATCTCTTCCACACCGAGTTCTTTTGATCTTTGGAGACCAGCAAAGGTTATTTTAATGGGGGAATGTCTGATCCCGCCATTCAGCAATGATCTGTATGAAAACCAGTAAGCTATATTAGACCTAATCCATGGAAGAGTTGAACCTTTTTGAAGTGCTGTGTTATTCACATACTTTTGGTCTTTGTTTTAATTTATCACTTACAGTATGTACAAGTTTTTAGAATGATGACACACAGTAATTTTCACAAAGTCTGCTGCCTCAATTTTTATGATGGCAATTTGCATATACTCCAGAATGTTATGAAGCTGATCAAATTAATTGCAAAGTCCCTCTTTGCCATGAAAATTAACTTAATCCCATAAAAAACATTTCCACTGCATTAGTGAAGAAGGCTTCAGGGCCCCCAAGAAAGTCCAGCAAGCGCCAGGACCATCTCCTACAGTTGATTCATCTGTGAGATCGGGGCACCACCAGTGCAGAGCTTGCTCAGGAATGGCAGCAGGCAAGTGTGAGTGCATCTGCATGCACAGTGAGGTGAAGACTTTTGGAGGATAGCCTGGTGTAAAGAAGGGCAGCAAAGAAGCCACTTCTCTCCAGGAAAAACATCAGGGACACACTGATAATCTGCAAAAGGTATACAGATTGGACTGCTGAGGACTGGGGCAAAGTAATTTTTTCTGATAAATCCCCTTTCCAATTGTTTGAGGCATCCGGAAAAAAACTTGTCCGGAAAAGAAAAGATACGCACTACCATCAGTCCTGTTTCATGCCAACAGCAAATCCTGAGACCATTCATGTGTGGGGTTGCTTCTCAGCAAAGGGATTGGGCTCACTCACAATTTTGCCTATGAACACAGCCAAGAATAAAGAATGATACAAAAACATCCTCCAAGAGCAACTTCTCCCAACCATCCAAGAACAATTTGGTGACAAACAATGCCTTCTCCAGCATGATGGAGCACCTTGCCATAAGGCAAAAGTGATAACCAAGTGGCTTTGGCAACAAAACATCAGAATTCTGGGTCCATGGTCAGGAAACTCCCCAGACCTCAATCCCATTGAGAACCTGTGGTTAATCCATAAGAGGCGGGTGAACAAACCCCCCCACCAAGAAAAAAAAAAAATACCGACAAACTCCAAGCATTGATTATGCAAGAATGGGCTGCCATCAGTCAGGATGTGGCCCAGAATTTACATAGTAGGCGAGCTTGAAAAAAGACAAGTCAAACCTGTGTGTGTGATTTTATGTTAGTATTACACATTGTATATCCCTGTATGTTGTGGTCATTCAGGTGCTTATCTAATAGTTTTTTGAAATTATCGCTGCTCCCCGCTGAAACAACTGCCTGTGTAAGAATTCCACATCCTTACTGCTCTTACAGTAAAGAACCCTCTACGCAGTTTAAGGTTAAACCGCTTTTCTTCTAATTTTGGTGAATGGCCACCTGTCTTATTAAATTCCCTTTTGCGGGAAAGTTGTATCCCTATTGTGGGGTCACCAATATGGTATTTGTACATTGAAATCATATCCCCTCTCAAGCGTCTCTTCTTGTAACCTTTCCTCAAAATTAATGTCCTCCAGTCCCTTTGTTAGTTTTGTTGCCTTCCTCCATCCATTTGCACATCCTTCCTGAGGACTGGTTCCCATAACTGGACAGTAAACTCCAGGTGCGGCCAGATCAGAGTCTTGAAGAGTGGGAGAATTATTGTTTTAGCTCTGCAGTTGACTGACAGCATGCCAGGGTGAACTGCAGAAGTCTTGAAAAAGAAGGGTCAACACTGCAAATATTGACTCTTTGCATAAAAGTAATGTAATTGTCAATACAAAGCCTGTGACACTTATGAAATGCTTGTAGTTACACTTCAGCATAGTAACATCTGACAAAAAGATCTAAAAACACTAAAGCAGCAGACATGAAAATTTAGATTTATATCATTCTCAAATTTTTTGGCCACGGCTGTATATGGAGCACAGTGATTCACATTATTGATCAAGGTAATGGGAGGGGATTAGGTTATATATATTGAAAGGAGGTTGCTGCACGTTTTTGAGTTTATAATTTAAAGAGACAGTACAACACGGTTTGTCCATACATCCACTGCTTTTGCTAGAGGATCCCTGTACCTGGAGACAGACCTATCTAGTTTGTTTTAGAATGTAGAGGCAGGAAAGTCTACATCCAGTATCCCCTACCTTTGACACAGGTCCTGAACACTTCCATATATAGGGGCCACTGCCCGAGACACAGGCTTACCCTGTTGAGGAAGTCTGGAAGCCTAGACCATGAAATGCACAGAACAGGATCAAATCTACCTCGCTTAGCAGGGCAAGATTTCTGTTACCTCTTCTGATGGTTGATGTATACCACGGCCGTAGCGTTCTCAAACTTAACTTAGAACAGATGAGCCTCTATTGGGAGTCCCTGGCATTACAGGGACAACCAAATTGTCCAAAGCACCAACCACGACACTACCTGCCTGGAGTTTGCATGTTCTCCCTGTGCCTGCGTGGGTTTCCTCCAGGGACTCTGGTTCCCTCCCACACTCCAAAGACACGCTGGTTGGTTAATTGGCTTCTGTCCAAAATTCGCCATAGTATATGAATGCGAGTTGGGGACCTTGGATTGTGGGCTCCTTGAGGGTAGGGAGCAATGCATGTGTGGAGTGCTGTGTAAATTGACCGTGCTATATGGGTACCTTAAATAATGATATAATAGATGAGCATCTTAATGAGACACAATGTATGGGGATAGGGACAATTGTAGACACTCACTCAGGTTGAACTGGATGGACTGGTGTCTTTATTCAACCTTACTATGTAACGTTGTTTGGGAGACAAGATGCCTCTGATGTCCAAGTACCCTGCAGTGGCAGGCTGCCCAGGTTTGACTCCATCTTTGGCATATAGCAGGAAGATGTTGGGGTGAAGGGACCATTCCCCCGGGGAAAACTGCTGGTGACTTAACGTGGAAGTAAACTCCCCTATCGTTTTCAGCCAAGGAAGCTGCCATCTTTGCCTCTGTTTAATCTTCAACTGCTATGGTGCTGCACATGTGATTCATTATGACACCAGCCATTGGATGGTTTGATAGTTTGGCTGAGAGCACAGCCAATGTGCAGTTAGCATTTTTTTTTTTTAACTGTTTAAATCCATGGGTTTACTTCCACTTTAAGTAGTCTGCCTGCCAGTTCTCTACCCCTGGATTGAAGCTTGCCGAAATGCACGGCACATGCTTTTCTGCCCGGGTTAGGATATGGTTTACCTCTCCCCTGCCTGACTTCTGGTGCCCCCTTGGTAATTGATATAAGCCATTGTGGTGGCATCATTGAACTGAATCCCGAGAGGAGAATTCTGCAACCTGAATGTCCAGGCCGTTAGGGCTAGACGCGCTGCCCGAATCTCTAGAATGTTGATGAGCAAAGTCCTTTTGGTTCTGGACCATTTCCCTTGGACAGACACTTCTTCCAGGACTGCTCCCCAACCTGAAAGGCTGGTATCTGTTGTTACCACCTTCCAGGTAACTGGTAAGAAGTATTTTTCCTTCTGCAGTTTCTCAGATATCCTCCACCAACTGAGGCTTTGGCGCAGTTTTGGCAACAAACACATTGGAAAACCTAGTGCCTGAAGCTTCCTGTTCCAGGCCGATAGGATAGTGTTTTGCAGCAGTCTCTAATGAAACTGAGCATAGGGAACTTTTTCAAATGAAGCCACCATCTTCCCCAACAACCTCATACAAAGGCGAATGGAAAGACCCTTCTTTGCCCTGACCCCTTAGACAAGCTCCTTTATGGTGCTGATGTTTGCCTGGGGTAAAAACACCTTCTTCTGGGCTGTATCTATGACCAGACCCAAGTACTCTAATCTTACGGGCTTTAAAGAAGATTTCTCTAGGTTGATGACCCAAACTCAGTATTCCAGGTAGTTGACTGTTTTGACCACGCTTTGGTCCAAGCGGACTACCGACCGGTCTATTAAGAGCAGGTCGTCCAGGTATGCTATTATTGTTATACCTTGAGTCCTTAATCTGGCCAGAAATTTTATAAACACCCGAGGTGCAGTAGCTAGGCCGAAAGTTAGTAAGTTAAGTCCCACTTCAAAATGCAAATACTTCTGGTGAGCGGGTAAAATAGGTACATGCAGGTATGCATCCTTGATGTCGATTGATGCCAGAAGATTCCCCCTTGTAGGATAGAGACTACTGATTGGATTGATTCCATGCAAAAAGAGTGAATCGGTTTAGATCTTTGAGATCTAGAATAGGTCTGACATCATAATGGGGAATTTTAACTGATAAAGGTAAAACGGTCAAGAACAAATGGGTATAATTTTCTGTATTGAGAACAGACATCCATCCTTCTAGGACAAAGCAAAAACTGAAGCATCATGGGAGTGGAAGTTCGGTTATAGATGGCTGAACAACTGGCTTTTTTGGTTTGCCATTGTTGAATTCCTAAAGGCAGCAGTACAACCTTATGCTTACCATTTTATTGATCATGTGTCCTTTGATGACATTTAATTTATGAAGGAAAATTATTACCACAGTAACTTTTTTGTAAACATCCCTGTGGTGGCACAGTCCATATTTATATTTTATAGAAAGAATGACACCTGAGACTTCCCTCCTGCATATATGAATGAAGTCCATAATGTTATTTATAAATAGGAGCAGAAATAAGTAATCCTGCCCCTCCATACCCATTACCACAGTAGTTATGTTACCTGGGAATCCTTCAAAGGTAATTCTATCTCCAGGAACTGCTCCACTTGGAGGGTCTAGTAGTTCCACCTTCTCCGGAGAGCTTGCACACATAACCATGGCTTGAGAAAGGATCCCTCTCATTTTGGCTGGTTTCAAGTTACACAGTAACACGGCCATCCGATTCTGCATCTAAAAAAAATTATCACACAGGTTCATGACTTAAAGAAGCATCTGCCCATGTTTCCTTTAACTACTTCAGAAAGCAACAAATTAGTAAATATGCTACTGTGAAACTTCACTGTAAGGCAGTCTATACATTAAACCATTTTCTTTCCTGCAACCATGGGCTAAAGGAAAGGAAACTGCCCGATTTCCCCTTTAACACATTCAGTGTTCATGGGGGAATCTCTCCAGCAGAGCTATTGTATTCTGAGAGTGGGGGGATTAGGGCAAAAAACATACTGAAAGGTGTTTCTTTAACAGAATTTGCAAATCTGTCTCATAAGGGAGGGTTATGTACTTGTGAATTAGCAATTAAAAAATACATTTAAAGAAACAAAACAAAACCACAGAATGTACCACATTTCACGGTCAACATTTCTCCAAATTATCCCCTTTACCAATAAAAAAGGAGAAATAACTACAGGCTGATAATGCCAGCCATAACGACAGATGATACCTCTCTTTACCCCCCAAGCATTGTACTGCCAGACAAACAAAGGCTAGATTCACCTTTACACACTTGACCCCCAGGCTTTTTCTGGCACTTTTTGATTACAATCCGTATATTTTTTGCTAGAAAATTTCTTACAACCCCAAACATATATATATTAGAGGCCCTAGAGAATAAATTGGTGGGTGTTGCAATTACAATACAATAAAGTACTCTTTATACCCTTATAAGCATTCGATCACACCAAAGTCAGTGTGATCAAATGCCATTTTTAAAAATGGCGGAATTTACACACGGGTAAACCGGAAGTGATGTAAGATCATTGCTTCCAGTTCCCTATATCATAGAGACAAACAAAGCAGTTCCGGTCTTTGCTCATCTCTATGATTAGTCAGTAGAAATGCCAGCTGGTCGATCGGGTGTCCTGGTGGAACAGGATAGCCCAATGATGCTGCAGAAGGCAGGGGGATGTCCCCTCCCACTGCTTGTAGAAGCAATCCAGCAGCTAGTTAGCTGGTAGGATTGCTTTTACAAAAGAGCCGACAATTTGCTCTAAAAAACGGCTGCAGACATCATCCCTGCATAACTACTTGAAGTCTAGAAATATACCAGAACATTGCTGGTCGTCAGGTTAAAATAAATAAATGCATGTTTTTTTTTATTAGGTACTTACAAAGCATCAGTGGTGCATTGTCAGTCTCCTGCAGACAATTACTTTGTACCCCTGTACAGATTGTCAATTAGAAAGCTAGAGGAAGTGTCAAAGGACTATGAGTGTGCCCGAGTGAAAACTACAAGTCCGTCTGCCGTGGTGGCTCTGCATACCCGGGCTGATTTGAAATGTGACAGCAGCTGTGGTGGAAAGTAACCCTGCATGTTGTCACAGGGAGAGGGGGCAATCTGGGGATGGGAAGCACGTGCTTAAGAACATGTTATCCCCTAAATACAGGTATAAGATGTAACATGTTCCTAAAAGGTGAACTTAGCCTTCAATATACAGTTTTGCATCCTTGCACACGTGGTTAAAGGACCACTCATTTTCTCTAGAGGAAAAGGAAATATATACTCCTATAATTTAAATTATAACAGGTATGCACACATTATTGGTCTTTAAACATAACAGAATCTCTTTAGTTTTTAGTTTGCGCTGGCAGGAGTGAAGGGATCAGATAATGTCTGACTTTCTATTACTCAATAAGACATATGCCTATCTAAGGCCACACTTACACCAAAAATTGCTTTACTCACTGGTGTAATAAGCAAAAACCCATATTTTTTTTTTTTAAATACCAGATGCTCTACTCTACACTGTGATTCACCTTAGGATTCAGAGACTCACATACTGTAAATGTCTCCACATACCGGTTATGTTATGTGAAATCTCCTCCACCCATCATCATCCAGATCTCAGGCTGGACAAAGTCTTACTAATCTTAGAACTCATTCACATCTAAGCAGCTTAGTTTATCAATGCAGTGTATGATAGCCATGCATACGAAATGGGCCACTTTATTAAAATAGTTAAAACCTAAGTCTAGTCACAGTTTAAAAAAAAAATACAAGGGAAACTATTGCGTTACAAGGTCTCAGGTGAGAATGGAGAGCAGGTGTGTTAAATTTGGCATTATCGCTCTCACTATCTCATACTGGTCACTGGGAGTTCAACATGGCACCTCATGACAAAGAACTCTCAAGTATCTGAAAAAAATTATTGTTGCTCTACATAAAGATGGCCTAGGCTATAAGAAGATTGCCAAGACTCTGAAACTGAGCTGCAGCACGGTGGTCAAGACCATACAGTGGTTTAGCAGAACAGGTACCACTCAGAACAGGCCTAACCATGGTCGATCACAGAAGTTGAGTGCACGTGCTCAGCATCATATCCAGAGGTTGTCTTTGGGAAATAGACGTATGAGTGCTGCCACTCCTCCACCTTGCATTTGAGGATGCCCCACAGATGCTCAATAAGGTTTAGGTCTGGAGACATACTTGATCAGTCCATCACCTTTATCCTCAGCTTCTTTAGCAAGGCCGTGGTCAACTTGGAGACGTGTTTGGGGTCGTTATCATGTTGGAATACTGCCCTGCGGCCCAGTCTCCGAAAATGGGGGGGGTTTATGCTTTGCTTCAGCATGTCACAGTACATTCACACCTGAGACCTTGTAACACTAAATGAGTTACATGACACGGGGGAGGAAAAATGGCTAACTGGGCCCAATTTGGACATTTTCACTTAGGGGTGTACACACTTTTGTTGCCAGCAGTTTAGACATTAATGGCTGTGTGTTGAGCAATTTTGAGGGGACAGCAAATTTACACCGTTATACAAGCTGTACACTCACTACTTAACATTGTAGCAAAGTGTGATTTCTTCAGTGTTGTCACATGAAAAGATATAATAGTTAGAAAAATGTGAGGGGTATACTCAATTTTGTGAGATACTGTAATTGAAGACACCTTCACCTCACTAAAACTGTGCTTTTTGTCTTTTGAACCTCTGTTTTCCCTATGAAGGGGTTTTTATAGTGCTCATGAACAATACATGATGGCCTACTTATCTGGCCAGTTTCAAGCCAAACAGAACAAGGATGTAAGAGGTACTATCATATTTTGCTAGCAAAGGTAGCCATTCATGTTAAGCGACGGGGGGGGGGGGGGGTGCAGATACCTGTACAGTACAGGTATCTGCACCCACTTTTGGCGTAGATTCTGCAGAAGGTACGCCCCTTTCCGCAAGACCCCGCTGCCTGCTGGGAAACACACGGATCCCAGAGACAGCGGGGACCATCCTTATTGTGCAGCGCGACTCGCGCATGCGCAGTAGGGAACCGGGAAATGAAGCCGAAAGGCTCCACTTCCTGATTCCCATACCCAAGATGGCGGCGGCAGCACCCAAGAGACGATCGAGAGATCGGGCTTCGGGTGCCGACATCGCGGGTTGCGCTGGACAGGTAAGTGTCACTATTTTAAAAGTCAGCAGCTGCAGTATTTGTAGCTGCTGGCTTTTAAGAAAAAAAAAACGGCGGAACTCCCGCTTTAATTGAATAAGCTGAAGTTAGAAATTGATTGGCTACCATGCACAGCTGCACCAGATTCCAAGTGCACCAATTTTAGTAAATCTTCCTCACTGCCCACAGTTGTTGAATGGCCTTATTCAATTGAATGGGTCGCATTTGGTACTATCCATTGAATGCAACAGGGGGTTTAATTTTTGCTCTGACATGTGTATAGTCCTGAGTGGCTGAATTTCCTCGTTTGGGTGAGTGTTTAGGTTCATCAGGGTGTGGTAATACTGTGACTCAATGGTCTACTTTTATAGCCTCTCACCACCACCATCCCTATGTCTGAAAAAGCCCTAATATAAAGTACAGTACAAATACAAGTATTTGCAGTTTAGTGCTTATATCAGAGAATGCTTCTAAAGTTCACCAAAGGATACATTTACAAAACATATCATGTACCATGAGATGCACCTCTATATACAGTAGACACAAAATATTTTAACTTTTCATTGTTGTGGTTCTTAAAAGTAATTTTGTAGACACTAGTAAGCAGGATCCATTTTTAGTAATAAAAGAAATGGGGTAAACACATAATCCATCTTACAAGCATTAAACAAGTGTCAAATTGAAAACACAAAATGCTGCATGTGCCCAAGTCTAATCACTATAACAATGCTAAATTTTTCAGCACATGTCTTAAGAAACGCACGACATGCCAAAATATACACAAAACAGGTTTGGGGAGTATTGATCCAACCAATTCTTTGCACATTCATATTTTTTTCTGCCAGAAATAAGATATAGCTGGGTTTTGTTATTGGGGCTAAAACAAAACTTCCAAAACATCTGAATGAAAATGAGCTCTTCCTTTCGGTGAAATCCAATCCTCAGTTTATGATGGCTCACAGCAGAAATATTTCTCTTGAAGTTATTTTCAGAAGGAAAACAAATTCACATCATGTATCTCCTTTTTCCCCCCTCACAAAATACTGTACAGCTTCACAATAGTTAGAGTGGGGGAGTGTTAGAACCTTTGTGGGTTTTTTTCTGCATGTCTGACTGGCTGCTGTTTCTCTGATACTTTTGTTTTTTGGCCAAAGTTGAGTTCAGGGCAACCAACCAGTGCCACTGCTTGACAAAGGCAATATCCTACGGTGAGCCTTTCCTTGTAGGTTGTGTAATCTGTTTGCAATACATAGATATGCTTAGAGAAGATTTGTTTTCTTTCACGTTTTCCTTTTCTAGTTAAAGGAGAAGTACAGTCAAAGCTCGCTTGCTTGGGTATCATCATGACCATAGAGTCGGAATCCGCCCAGATCCCTGGACCAACAACCAGCTCAGCCTCTCAGCAAGCCGCTGAGAGCCTGAGCTGGCTGCCCCTGCCTCCGCCACAGCCCAACGCTCCAGTGAGAGTGGGGGGCATAGCAGAGGGCTGCTGACTAGCAGTTATCAGCTTTCTGCTCATGAAGCTGTGAGAACCGAGCGATCGGCGGTGTTCCATCACTCGGTTCTCAGTGCTATAGGCGCCAGGGGACCGATGCTGCATTCACCTAGGTAAGTATGATTCTAAAAACAAGCAAAAAACAAAAAAGTAAGTAATACTTCTCTTTTAATATTTTGCGGGGATCATTACACTGAAAGCCTGATTACCATGGTGAACCATATGTTTAATCCCAGTCACACAATGAGGAGAGCAAACAGTATGGTGTTTACCTTAAAGTGATACTAAAGTTTTGTTTTTTTTTGTTGTTAAAAATAACAAACATGTTATATTTTTTCATGCTCTGTGCAGTGGTTTTGCACAAAGATGCCCAGATCCTCCTCTTAGGCGCTCCTGGCACCTACCTCCTGTTGAGTGCCCCCCAACAGCAAGCAACTTGCTATGGGGGACACCTGAGCCAAGCCGCAGCTCCCTGTGTCCATTTAGACATGGAGCTGTGGCCCACCCCATCTGTCCTCATTGGCTTGCTGACTTTGACTGCAGCGAAAGCCAATGGCACCTCGCTGCTATCTCAGCCAATAAGGACAGAGAGTCATGGACAGCAGAGTCTCTTGTGCAACATCGCTGAATGGAGATGGGGCTCAGGTAAGTATTAGGCTGGTTGCTGCACACAGAAGGCTTTTTATCTTCAGGCATAGAATGCATGAAGATAAAAAACCTCCTGCCTTTACAACCACTTTAAACCAATTTCCATCCAAAACCTTTTAGAGGCACTCCTATTTCTTTTTGTTCTTAAACTCTGTCACACAGAACCTACCCTCGGCCACACCAAAGAAGCTGATGTATGGGCTCTGACCAGGAATGCACAGGAAGTCATCTCCAACCCATGGGTATTTCAGGACTTTAACTGGTACTTAAAGTGATTGTAAACCTCAGGGTGTCCCTTCCCTCCAATCAGCTCTCAGAATTCTTGTATAGTGTGCTGCCCGCCCCTTGCTTTGCGAGTCTGTGAAAAAAATTGCTCCTCTCTGACGTTTACAAGCATGGACAGGGCAAATTGCTGCAGATAAACAGGTATAACTTATGTAAGGGTTGTTATTTCACCTTCACTAGTTATAGAGATGGGCTCAGGAGTGTTTGGGATCCTAGTCCCAACCCAACTGCCTGATCCCGCCAGGAAGACGACACTGCTAATCACAGGCAGTGGAAAATTACCCAGTACGCAGCTGCACAGAGCAGGAAATGTCTCAATGCATGTGATTAGTGGTGTGGAGTGTCAGCTTCCTGGCGGGATCGGGGAGGTAGGTTGGGCCTAGGATTTCCCGAACACGCCTGAGCCCATCTCTAGTTATAGGTAAGGGTTTACAACCACCGCATTTTGCGATCGCTATGGAACCGGTGGCTAAAGCCCTCCATATCTCTTTGGAAATCAAAGGTCTCCGCATTGGCTGGCTGGAGGAGAGGGTGGCCCTGTGCGCAGATGACCTGCTCCTCTTTTTGAATGATTCAAACTCATCCCTACAGGGTACTCTCCGGATACTAAATTAGTTTTCGGAGATAACCGGACTCTGCGTGAACTGGACCAAGTCAAAACTATTCCCAACTGATTTTGAAGCTAAAGCCCTGGCCTCTCCTGATATGCGCTGCATTGGGTGGACAGGTTCAAATATTTTGGTGTCAATTTCCCAAACTGCCTCTGATTTTATGGAATTTAATTTATTGCCAGTTCTCTCTGATGTGAAGGCGAAGCTCAAGGCATGGAAGAATCTGCCACTGTCATTATTAGCTTGTAAAAATCTCATCAAAATGAAGATTCTGCCCACATTCACATACCTGTTCAGGAACTCCCCTCAATGGACTCCGAAATGTTTTTTTTTTTTTTACTAAATTGAACCAATTATTTTTCTCCTTTCTATGGGGCCCCCGCCCGCCCCGCTACAAATTGTCCACCCTCATGAGACCCACCTCTCAAGGAGGTTTGGCACTCCCTGACTGTTTTAAATATTACCTGGCCGCCCAATTAGTTACTGCTTACTGGTGGCTGTGCGCAGATACTACCAACATGGCAACAGTTTTGGAGGCAGCAATGCTGCCTTCCTTGGAGGCCCCACAGTCTCTTCTCTATAGAGGAGCTAAAGCTCCCCACTCCTTGACACCTTCCATGCTTACCATTCTTAAGGCCTGGAGAGTGAGCTCCAGCCTCGACTCCCGGGCCCCACAAAAGTTTTCACTGAATACCCCTCTTTGGCAGAATCCCAATTTACCCCATTTTTACTCCCTTTCAGCTTCCAGACCCTCAAGCCTGGACTTGATATAGTATCAAATTGCTTTTATCTCTGGTTGAGCAGGGAAATATGATTTCCTTTCCCCTTCTTTGCACAGAATTCAAAGTACCTAATACTTTTCTGTTCAGATACTGGCAGTTATCCCATGCCTTTGGTAGTCAATACTCCCACTCCAGTGATTCAATTTTACTGCTCTGCTAAACCAATGTCTGGTCTTTATAATCACCTATGCATGACCACCCTGACAGAGCTAGACTTATCTGGAGTATATGTTAATAGATATTCTGGATTTAGATGGAGATCGCTGGTCGACTATCTGGGACTTCCCTTTTAAATATCTTGTTACGTTAAGAGACGGGTTCATCCAATTCAAGATCATACACAGAGCTTACGTCACTCCCCACAGAGTTCATAAAATGGCTACATACTCTCCCCCAAATTGCTGGTGCTGTAATCACCCGATGGAAGACGTCACCCACATCTTCTGGTCCTGCCTGGACATTGTTCTATTCTGGGAGGCAGTGGTCCTCATTACCACCATTTCTGGAGTTGTGTTTGCACCCTCTCTGCCTATATGTATGCTGGGCCTGGTTGAAGATCTGGCTCCAACTGTGGCATTGCACATATTACTGAGCCTCTTATTATTCTACGCTAGGAAAGCTATCACCCTCGTGGAAAAAATCCTCTCCCCCAATAATCACTTTCTGGCAACAATTAGTCAACACAGTTCTTCCTCTGTATAAAGACACTTACTGGCATAGGGGTTGTCCTAAAAAGTTTGATAACGTTTGGTCCAAGTGGCTCCAAGATGATTCTACTTCTCATATGTAAACTGTTCATCAACTGTTTGTTATTGTTTCAAATTACCTTTTGTTGAGGAAGGGGGTGGGGGGCCAGGGGAGGTCTGGTCTCCACCCAGGGGGGCAATAGGTTATCTTGATTAATCTCAATGAATTCATGGCATACACATACAATGTATAACGGCAGTGCTTTTCTGATGTGCAATTTTGTTTTCATGTTTGTTTTTTTTTGGGTGCCTGGGCAGTTGTTTGAAGTATGCAGAGATAAGCTCCTGAGTGGCCATTACTGTCTTTGTAAGTACCTTGAAGTTTTACAATAAAAAAAAAAGAAAAAAAAAAAGGGGGGGGGGTAAGGGGGTTTATAACCGCTTTAAATAAGAATTTCAGCTAAAATAAATTATATATATATATATATATATATATATATATATATATATATATATATATATATATATATATATATATATATATATATATATATATATAAAACAGTCCATTGAGAGAAAGAAAAAAAAAGCCGCCAATGCTCACCTTCAGTTTGCAGTTGTCCCCCACAGCAATTCCTTTACGCCACAGGATGTTACCATCTGTCTGTGTTAAATGGCAGCCAGTGTCACTCGACACTCTTGCTCAAAGCCCTGGTTGCCATAAACAAAAATCTAGAGGGCTAGTTTTTTGTTTTCTTTGGTAGACTACATTTTATTTTAGTCAGAATCAATTGATCTGTTTTAGGAATGAGAAGGCTTCACTAAATGTTTACACTAAAAGTTGACAAAACCCTAGTGCTAACCATTTAAAAGAATTCTAATGTCAGAGTGAGGCAGTGATTCTGAGGTGAGTATGCATTTCTCTTTTGCCTCTTAAGACATTTATTTAAAGCCCATCTTGGCAAATATATATATATATATATATATATATATACACACTTTTTTCCCCTTACCTTCTGAAGCAAGATATTCTCATTGAAGTATGCCGTCCAGGTTTCTGGGTGCGGGGAACCGCTAATCCAGCACTGAAGATGTGCCAGCACAGGCTGGTCCCCAACAGTGCCTTTGTGCTGACATCACACCTCTTCTGGATCCTGGGAGGACCCGCCGCTGGACATCCAAAAGAAGTGTGCACGTCACACAGACAGTGATGTGGACATCCAAAGAAAGTCCCCACCTTCTGTAAACAGAAGAGGAGAGAAGCCTCGTGACTAGAGTGTCACGGAACTGCAGCTTTAAAGTGATTTAAAATCCTCAGCTTTTTAAGCACTTTCAGCAGCTGATTTATTCACTTACGGAGTATGCCACTTTATCTTTTAGTCTTTGCCTATGTTTCAGTTTAAGCTGGTGCCATGACTCCTGCACCAGGTTCCAATGCAAGGAGCCATCCTTGCATACAAGGATTTGTGTCTCCTAACAGTGTATGCATCAATAGAAATGCATAGCCCCATAGACTAGGATGGAAGGGCATTCTCCTGCTGCTCTTCTCTTCCCCGCCTACAAGATAACAGACTGACTAGAGACTGCACTGTCCACTGTTATCCCTTTCCTGTGAGGACCAGAAGTTCAGAGATGCAACACAGAGAGCAACAGCCAGCAGCATTAAAAGCTGTAAATTTTAAGTGCTGGGGTAATCTTTTTACAAATAATTTAGTGAGAAGTGTTTATTTTATTGCGTTAAAGTAAAAAATGCTTAGGGTTTAACACTACTTTAAGTAAAAAAAACAGTAAGACTTACCAGTAATGGTATTTCAAGAATCTTTCAGGGCAGCTACGAGAGAGAGGATTGGCTCCACACTCAACAGTTAACAAAGGTTAAAAACACCTCCCTCCCCCTTGCATTCAGTTGTCCAAATATCTCATGAGACACCTTCTCATATCCAACACTGATTTGGTCTTCTGATTTGTTTTGGGTGGGGGGAAATTGTAAAAAATCATCAGCATTACTTCTTGTGATCTATAAAACGGCCAAATAAACTTTGTGTAGATATACAGGGTGTGGCTTAAGAACTACCCCATCTTGTAGGATAATCAAATATGGATTTACAGTATAGGGCCTGCAAGTTTTTATTCCTCCTACCAGAATAATGGTGAGTGGGAGAGTCATTTTTAATATTCTATACTTTGGAGAATAGCCACAGATAGGCTTGACAGGTTCTTTAGTGAGGGTATTCATTGCCAGAGTTAGATTCCAGGTAGTCTTAGTAATTCTTGGTGTGTAGCATTCTCTGTCTATATCGTGCTTCTAAAACACACAGACAATGTTAATATCTGCATCTTAATGAAGCTAGGTGACCATCATTTTTCCAGCCCAGCGCTGTTTCTGAGAATCCTCTATTCGGCTTTCAGGGTATAAAATGGAAATGCTGGAGGTTCAGGTGTATCACTGGGCCCAGAGATAGCAAATCTGGCCAGATCTGTATGATCAAAAGAGGAGAAATTGACAGAGACATGAAAGATGAGAACCAATTCCCCCCTGACCACCACAGAGGCACTAGAATTATTTGTGCCCTGTCCTGAAGAATCTTTCTGTCCACTAATGGTGGCATAGATAACGGGGAAAAGTTATACCCCAGCCTGAAGTCCCATCTGTGAGTTAAGGCATCCATCTCGAGAGATCAGGGTTCTTTATCTAGGGAGAAATAATTTTCGGTCTTCTTATTTCTACTGGAGGCAAAGGCATCTACAATGGGTACTCCCATCTGACTGATCTCTCTGAATAATTTCTGGGACCATGACGAGTTCCTTTAGATTGACCATCCTACACAATTTCTGGAAGGTCTGAGACACAAGATGGAGGTCCAAGGTGAACATTTCCCTTTCATGGGAGAAGACTAGAATATAGTCCAGATAAGGGACAATTCATACTTTCTGCAGGGCTGCAGACAGACCAAAGGGAAACACTCTGAATTGCAAATGTTGTAGGTCCTTTTGAATAGCAAACTTAGAAACCTTAGATCTGAAATAACAAATCTGAAACAGCCAAAAGATGAGACTCATCTCATTCATAAAGTCTTTCATTATAGAAGTGGTCTTAGAACCCACCAAGAGCAATAATACATTTTTCACACAAAGACTTGTTATAAAAGCTTGATATTTCAATTGACACACTTTTCCTTGTATATCAGCTTTATTCAGAACTAGTAAAAAATAAAGATGGAAATGTCATGTTTTAAATAAACAGCTATCCAGCACCCCCAAAGGTAATTGCAATATGCACATAAAAGCATAGGCTTACTAGTAGCAAAAAGCTAGATCCTTGTGGGATGGCCCCCTTAACATTTGCATTTTTCCCCTTTATGTTCATAACTGAGGCGTAGGGGAGGCAAGCTCTACTGTATAATGTGGCCAAGCACAAGGAAAGATCCCGGCCTCTAGCAGTTATGACACCCACTATTCACACCTGGGACTTCTCATCTGCAAACTGGCAAGAAAAGTGGGGATTGCCTCACAGTACCATAGCGCATCACAAGAAGTGCCATCATAGTAGTGTATAATCTTCTGCCACAGGATGCCCTTTTCCCCACCATAGTGACCATCTCTAGATTCTTCTTCCAGAAGGAAAGACAACTGCCCTAAGGGTGGGAAAAAACACACCATTTTGTTCCCAATGCAAATGCCCCCATGTCGAGAAGGAATGCGCAGAGTACAACCAGTAGACCCACTAGAGTCACCACACCCAACACTTCATTAAGGCAGTATGCCACCCAACACAATAGGAGCCCTCAGATGAGAAGGGAGGAAATAGTATAGAGACCAAAACCTGACTACACGACTAACTACAATAACTATAACCAAAGAAACAAAAAACAAATGTTATGGTGTATGTTCCAGAAAAACAGAAGACAAGGCAAGTTAGAGGACATTTATCTACTCTTTGCTTGCGTTTCCCTTTAACCACTTGCTTACTGGGCACTTAAACCCCCCTCAGTCCCAGACCAATTTTCAGCTTTCAGCGCTGATGCACTTTGAATGACAATTGCGCGGTCATACAACACTGTACCCAAATGAAATTTTTATCATTTTTTTCCCACAAATAGAGCTTTCTTTTGGTGGTATTTAGTTACAGCTCGGAGTTTTATTTTTTGCTAAACAAACAAAAAAAGATGCAAAAAAAAAATCATGTTTTAATAGTTTGTTATACAATTTTGCAAACGGGTCATTTTTCTCCTTCATTGAAGTGCGCTGATTAGGCGGCACTGATGGCTGCATTGGTGGGCACTGATGGGCTGCATTGGTGGGCACTGATAGACTGCATTGGTGGGCACTGATAGACTGCACTGGTGGGCACTGATAGGCATAGTTAAGGCAGCACTAATAGGCACAGATAAGGCGGCACCGATCGGCACAGATAAGGCGGCACTGATGGGCAAAGATGGGCACAGATAAGATGGCATGGATGGGTGGCACGGATAAGTGGCACGGATGGGTGGCACGGATGGGCACTGATAGGTACAACTGATAGATGGGACTGATGGGCACTGATAGGTGGCACTGATAGGTGGCTCTGATAGGTGGCACTGCTGGGCACTGATGGGCGGCACTGCTGGGCACTGATGGGCGGCACTGCTGGGCACTGATGGGCGGCACTGGGGTGCAGCACCTTTAAGGAAGATTGTGGGCACTGTGGGTGGCACTGTTGGTGGCACTGCTGGATGGCACTGTGGGTGGCATTGTGGGTGGCACTGTGGGTGGCGCTGTGGGCACTATGGGCACTGCTGGGTGGCACTGATGGGGGGCACTTTCATTCAGGATGGCACTGCGGTGGGCAGGTGGGCACTGGCAGGAGGCAGGTGGTCAGCTGTATTGCTGGCCGTGATCGGGACTGATGTCCCGATCACGGCCGCCGGTGATCGGCTTTTTTTTTCTCTCCTCGCGCTGTCAGCGTGAGGAGGAATAATAGCCGATTACCGGCTCCGTTCTGTCACATGATCAGCTGTCATTGGCTGACAGCTGATCACGTGATAAGGGGTCGGGATCGACCCCTTGCATGGATCGGTGATCAGGCGAGTCTCGTGGACTCGCCAATCACAGAGCGCGCCGCGCGCGCCCCTCAGGGAGCGTGCAGGCCGCTCGTAACCGGGACGACGTCAATAGACGTAGTCCCGGAAAAGTAGATCCGCGCTAATGCCGTCATTTGGCAATAGCGCGGATCTCAAGTGGTTAAAGATTAAGCCACTCATCTCTCCTAAGTAGTTGTCCCAGAAGATGATTAAGGGAAAAGGGCATTTACTTTTTTTGCTAGCGATCAGTTGGAGAAGGGTGGGGAAAACCGAAACGTGGAGCTTTAAAAATGTAGGCTGTGAAAAGGTTGGAGTGCATATTTAATTTATTACATATACTAATAATTAAGTTATCATGCAGACTAAAAGCAACAGATATGTCATCCAATAGAAATAATTTATAGTAAATAAAATTATCTGGCCTATTACTAGCAACACTTTAAAAACATTTAATAATCATTTTAAGAGTTATATCCAACCTGCACTTACAGCCACATTTGGCGCTTAGTAGATCTTTTTAATAAATGTAACCATCCAAGGCAGCTTAGTCAAAAAAAAAATATATATTTTTTTTTGCAGCAGTAATATTCTGGACTGTACTGTTGTACTGTAATGTTCATTCAGACTTAATCAACAAGTTAAAAAAAAAAAAAAAAGCTCAGTAACTGAAAGGAGAAAATGTATCCTTCACTAATTTAAGAGAATAAATCTTGGCAGATAAATGCTTATATTATTCTGTAAAATGCTGAATATACCCTTAGTAAACTAAATAGAGTGCAAAAACTTTGAAGGATTAGTCACCAAACACTATTTTACACAAATATATATATAAAAACAAATGATGTTTGTATTTGGTGACCATTCAATTGGAGTTTATTGGGCCCTAGTAAATTAGTCTATTTCTGTAAATAGGGTGGAAAGAAAACTATAAGGCCCCTTTCACACAGACGATCCATTCAGGTCCGCCTGTCAGTTTTTCAGGCGGACCTGAACGGATGCTCCATAGAGGTCTATGGAGCGTCGGATGTCAGCGGTGACATCCGAGCTGCTCCGATCCGAAAAAGTGTGATGGAGGAAAAAGCAATTTTTCCATCCGTCACCCGATCTCCCATAGGGGAGAGCGGCGCTGTGACAGGTCCGTCCCTGCGCAGTGTGCAGAGACGGACCTGTCCTCTGCCTGCTCAGCGGAGATCTCTCCAGTGATCCCCGCTGAGCAAGCGGATATCCACGGGTGGATCAGTGATGATCCGGCCCGTGTGAAAGGACCCTAACAAAAAGTGGAGCTGTGACATCATAATTATTACTTCAAATAAAACAACAAAGCTGATTGGCTGCTATGGGGAAGTGTTTCATTTTTGTTTCAGTATGCCTTAAACCCATGAATCATTAAAATGATAATCATAACTAAAAACAAAAAAAAAGTTCTTCCTTAAAATATGGCTACACTGAGCTCTTTGGCTCACCCAAGAACACAAAATTATTGTCTCTAAGCATTCCTCAATTGCTCTACCGTTGGGCCATTTAAAATGGCTAGAGCCATATGGCATTCGTAGTTTTACAATACTGACTAAAATAGTCTGCATATATTTTTTGCATTCTTCAGTGCATTTTACATGGCACTTGCCTTTGGATACCATTTTGATCTTGCAGCTTTACCTTCCTGCAAGTCTGTAGAACATTTTTAATCTGGCGATTTTAAAGTTAAAAATTGAAAATATACTGCTTTAAGCCCTGCACTTGGACTGCACATAGAGGCAATAAAATGCTCTATTTTCTGTGTGGCTGGAAAATTATTTTCCTTGATAGATACCTTACTTGGAGTATTTTTAGCAATGATGAAGATGTACGACTATAAAACGTAATTGACCAGATGTTTTATTTTCCTAATGTTGTATGTACGTAAAGCGGCATGAATCATATCAAGTGCACTTTTTTTCCCTCATTTCCCAGGTGCTCCTTATTATTTATGCATGTATTTATTTTAAATCTCAAACAAACATCACAGACAATTATCTAATTAGCCAAATAACTTGGCAGAGTACAGATCCTCCCCGCTGTACTCCAAGGAATTATTGATCAACCATTTGTAATGCTTCCCATGGTTAGCATTCATTTTGGCACCAAGGACACAGTTATAAAAGACCAGTCCCAGTGGGAAAAAATGAAACAGGGAAAATAGCCTTCAAATTAGATGCTATTTTTCCTCGTTCTGGGCTTCATAAAACAGGGATGAAGCACTCACAAAAATAATATTGCTGGAAATCATTGCTTTGATAGAAGGAAACTGTGTTTCATTTTACAATATTAATTTTAGAATAGTTGCCATTTCAAATGACGAGGGAAAGGAATATATTACTCCACCTTTAGAGCTGAATGAATATGTCTGAATGTTGAATTTTGTTGTACAAGGTTTATTTTAGGATTTGTGATTTTCTCTGCTATGCATGGGAATCGGTGAAGGTACAGATCCTCAATTCTAGTTTGAAATCATGTGATGACTTAGAAACAGTGGTTGTCAACTTACGCAGTATAGGGAGCCTCAACTGGGGCCCTTGTCATCACCAAATGACAGCACATAACATTCAGTATATGTAATGCCACAAAAGGACTGTCTGTGGACAAACTAAAACGCCAAACAACTTCCCCCAGCAGTCTACTGGGATAGGACCAAGATGATGACATGGAATCTGAGCAAAGGGGGGTTGGGGGTAGAAGTTGATCTTGAAAGAGTCCTGACTACTATGAAACTAACACTGTAGGCGAAATGTTTGCAATTCCTCATGCTTGTATATAGAATTGAGCTGTAAATGTCGACAAGATATATTCGTGCTCTACTGTTCAGGAGCCCTTAACAAAAAAAAAAAACACCAAATTAAACCATTACATACCTGTTCAAGTGGAATATGCTTTACAAGGCCACTGACAACAGTCCTTGGGGAGGCCTCTCCTACATCTACTTCCTCTACATACAGGGAGTCTGCATCTGGGTGCTTCTTGGCAGAAATGATGCAGCCAACGCGCAAGTCCAGGCGCGATGCATCGACGGGTCTAGCTTCATCATCAGCCACAGCTGGCTTCTTCTCCTTTTTATCTCCTGTGCACAAGCAAAGATTGTTAATCTAAAAATCACACACACACACACACAGTATCTCACAAAAGTAAACCAACCTCCTCACATTTTTATTATATCTTTTCATGTGACAACACTGAAGAAATGACACTTTGCTACAATGTAAAGTAGTGAGTGTACAGCTTGTATAACAGTGTAAATTTGCTCTCCCCAATCACGGTGGAGGCAGTGTGATGGCATGGGCATGCATGGCTTCCAGTGGCACTGGGTCATTGGTGTTTATTGATGATGTAACAAAAGACAGAAGCAGCCAGATGAATTCTGCAGTGTTTAGAGATATACTGTCTGCCCAGATTCAGCCAAATGCAGAAAGGTGGATTGGACAGCGCTTCACAGTACAAATGGACAATGATCCAAAACACGACGCAAAAGCAACCCAGGAGCTTTTGAAGGAAAAAACGTGGAATATTCTACAATGGCTGAGTCAATCACCTGATCTCAACCCAATTGAGTATGCATTTAACTTGCTGAAGGCAAAACTAAAGGCAGAAAGACCCACAAAGAACAACTGAAGACAGCTGTAGTTAGAGCCTGGCAAAGCATCAGAAAGGAGGAAACCCAGTCTTTGGTAATGTCCATGCATTTCAGACTTCAGGCAGTCATTGCCAGTAAATGTTTCCCAACAAAATATTAAAAATCAACATTTTATTTATGATTATATGCATTTGTCCAATTACATTTGAGCCCCTGAAAATGGGGGGCCCATGTATAAAAATGGTTGCAGTTCCTAGAATTTGTACTTGATATTTATGTTCAACCCCTTGCATTGTAAAGGTAAAAGTTTTTTCACCTTAATGTAAGGCAGGGATCCTCAAACTACGGCCCTCCAGCTGTTACGGAACTACACATCCCATGAGGCATTGTAAAACTCTGACATTCACAGACATGACTAGGCATGATGGGAATTGTAGTTCCTGAACAACTGGAGGGCCGTAGTTTGAAGACCCCTGATGTAAGGTAAAAAAACATCCGACAGTGCCGACCCCCCATCCCCCTAGTTTTACTTACCTGACCCCTCGAAAGTCCCGCGCATGCTCCCGATGTCCTCTTCGCCGCTCACCCTGGCCGTTGATTGGCTAGAGTGGATGGCTTGAAAGCAGCGCAGCCATTGGCTCGCGCTGCTGTCAATCACATCCAATGACATGGCTTGTCAGGGGTGGGGCTGAGTGATACAGTGAGCGGCTACGGCCGCCAGCTGTATCACAGGAGCGTGCCCGCAAGCACTACACATCATGCGAGGCAGCTCACATGAAGTAGTGGAGTTCTTGTGGGAGGGAACCGAGACAGCCGCCGAGGGTCCCCAGAAGACCAGGTTTGGGGCCACTCTGTGCAAAACGAGCTGCACAGTGGAGGTAAGTATAGCATATTTGTTATTTAAAAAAAAAAAAAAAAAAATCCTTTAGTGACCCTTTAAATAAATTTGGATTGTTTCATTGTATGCAAGTGGCATACAGAGCGAAACGTATGAAAATTGTGCCTGTGCATATATATATATATATATATATATATATATATATATATATTGGCACAGGCACAATTTTCATACGTTTCGCTCTGTATGCCACCAGAATAAAATGAAAATGAAACAATCCAAATTAATTTAAAGTGCATACTTTCATCTTTACTGCATGCAACCCATGGGGGTCATTCATTAAGATAGATATATATATATATATATATATATATATATATATATATATATATCAACGAATGACCCCCATGGGACAACATGAGCATTGCACATCGTTTGCAGGTGAAAAACACAAGGTGCAGGTAGGAAGGTTTACGATGCCTTGATGCCTTTTAAGCAGTGATATCAGCCCTACCCAGATTACCTCTTTTAAACACCAGAAAGATAGTGGGTGAAGTGGAGAAAGTTAAGAGAAAAGCAACCAAACTGATAGGAGACATGGAAGACCTCTGGTGAAAGATTGGCTAAACTGAATTTATTCTCCCTTGAAAAGATGTGATTAAAGCGGTAGTAAACTTTTTTTTTTTTTTTTTTTAAATCACAAAAGTTCCTCCTGCAAAGTAATATAATGTGCTAGTATGCACCAATACCAGTATCGGTATCGATACTAGGCATTTTTGCAAGTATCGGTACGCGTAAAAAATGCTCCAATACCTGGAACCTATACCTTTGCTGTACGATTTGAGCCCATACAAAATAATGGGCTCAAATCGCACGGCAAAGAATCACATGTGATTTGAACAGGAATGCTGTGCGATTCCTGTCCGAATCCCATGCAAATTCTCCCATGGCTCCAGTCTAAACCTAGAAGCATAGATGGCAGGAGCGTGTGTCCCCACCTCCTTTCTGTTCAACTGACCGCTGCTGGGCTCTCTGGGGTGTGAGTGCTGGGGAACTTCCATGGGCAGGCTGGAGAGGTCCTGGGGTGTGAGCTGGGTGCAGTGGATCGTGTGTGGGAGTCCTCAAGTTGGTAAATGTCAAAGCAAACGTGCGTGTCAGGAAGGACAGGGGTGGACTGACTATTGCACTCTGCAGGTCACCTGCATATACACTACGAGCATCGGCTCTTCTGTCTCCATGTGTCTCTACTGACTCTTGGCACGTCGAATGGAACATGGCTTCCTTCGCCCTGAGGTGAGTGGAGCCTACCACAACTTCTGCATCATTTTAACGCCTTACTGCGCCCACCCCTTCTTCATACATTAACCTCTTATTGCACCCATACATTACTCCATACAATCTCCTTCTCTGCAGTTCTAATTGGGTGGCCGCCCTGGAGGATGGGAGGGATCTTTTGAAATAGCTTTTTGAAAGTGGTCACTAAGTGTTAAAGAAAAAATTACAATGGTGTCAAGAAACTGTTGAATATCTTGGTTTTGTACACTCAAAAGGAGAAAGCACAGTCAGTCACAAAAGAGCTGTGGCTCTTGTGGGTCTGCCTCACCCACTTACTAATTAACCCCTTACTGCACCCACCCCATCTCCATACATTACTGCCCATCAGCTCATCTCTATACATTAACCCGTATTGCACCTCCCCATCTCTAAACAGTAACTTCTTAGTGCATCTCCATATGCATTATTAACCCCTTACTGCACCCCACCCCCAATCTCTGTGTGTCATTAACCTGTTCCTGAAGTGCTCCTCTGATCTCCATAGTCAGTGCTGGGGGATCAAAGTGAAGGAAATGAAAATAGAATGTGGAGCAGAGTGCTGTCAGAGGAGGCACTGGCCTGTGAGCTGGAACTAGTTGGGAAGAAGTGAAACAGATGTAATGGTGTCTCATGCAAAATGCTCCAATGCTAAAACCAATACCTGCATGCACCTTTTTTGTGCAGTGCGATTTGAGCCTATACAAAATGAATGGGCTCAAATCACACTGCTGTGTGATTCCTGTCCGAATCACAAGTGGTTCCCAGCACTGCATTAGAGTGAAGCTAGGCTCATGTAATAATTTTTCATTAGTTTAAAAACAAAACAAAAAAGAAAACCTGCCACATAACCCTAAAAATAGGCATCGGTAATCTATACCAGCGAGTACTTGAGAAAAAGTATTGTTACTCGTACTCAGCCTTAAAAAAATGGTATCAGTGCATCCCTAGTTATTAACATTTTTTTTTTAATTCTTTAAGTATTTCATAAATACAAAAAGAAATCGGGGTACAGTAAAGAAAACCAATAATAAGTAATTGGCATACACAAGAAAAATGAGGTACATAGTAAGTAATGAACAGCATATAAAAAAAATAATAGGTAGTGTCTAAGTTATGCACATTCTTAGAAATAAGAGAATATACAATGCTTACTGAACAGAACACATTTAAAACAAAAACTCAGTAAAAACTATTCAGATGTTCCACTGTAGCCCATGGCACATTTTTTGGGGGGGTGAAGAAGCGTGACAGCTGTAAATTGGAAGGCATGCAAACATGTACAAAAAGAACCAGGAAACTTACATAAAATTACATTAAAATGTTTTGTAAAGTTTTCTTTTTAAACATGGGCCAAGTCGGTCTACATGGTGCATTTTCCTTTTAATCAGACTAATGGGAAGGTTCAGCATGTACTGCATTAGTTAAAACCCAATCCAATGTTTAGATGAGCAAGAAGCAGTTGCTTTGGAAATTTCTAACTGTGGTTCTCTTTCAGCATGTGCTGTGCTAATATCCAAGCATCAAATGTAATTAGAGGGGGCTAAAGCATATTGATAAAGAACAAAGCCTAGCTGGTCACCATCCAATATCTGGAAATGAAACATTTTACCCTTGAGGAACTCCTCTTGTGTGCTTGGGCTAAAGAAAATAGCTGCCTCTAGAATATATATATATAAAAAAAAAAAAAAATTTGAGACTGCCGATAATTCTGGACTATTACCTGGAAATTTGAACAAAGCTAAATCATTTTTGTTGAGACTAAACTGAGACTCAGTAAACTTTGAACTGTTGGGTAGATCGAGTCCTGGCAAAGTAGGTGAAAAGTTCAGAGACAAGGTTCTCCTTAACAAGACGGTTTTAAGAATCCAAAATCAAGCCAAAAAACGAGAGCGTCAATAGTTTACAACATAAGGAGATCTTATTACAAGAGATAAGACCCACAAACGTAAAAACCTTCAAGGCTTTCAGGCTTATACAAGGATTTACTGAGGCTTTATGCTGGTGGTATGCTCAGCTATTATGGTTGCCAGACATAACCATTAAAATTCCACCTAACTTTCAAGGGAAAAACATTGGGCCTTAACCAGTCATAGAAGGCTATTCAAGGGCCAGGAGGCATTACTGAGTAAGCTTAGAGCTAGCCGTTGTCTGTTCAGTGGAAAAACCATGTACTAATGTTTCTCAAAGAGCAAGCAAGAAAAACAGTAATTCAATACACTGAAAAGGTATGTATTTTTATTTTTTTTTAATAGTGGAGAGAGTGCTCTGTGGGTGGGTTTCTTTTTCTATTGAAATACTACCTGTAACAACCATATAGAAAGCACAGTTATGTCACATTCAATTTTGGAGAAATCAGAAAGAAACTCACAGAAAATGATTAAAACCATATTTTAACATACGGTGAGTGTAACTTCCACTTGATACTGTTATTTGAATGAAATGAAAGAAATAAATGGTCAAGGTAATTACAAGGTCATGTTTAAATATTAAATTATATTGATAACAACCCAAAAATTACATGGGTGGCTTCATAGAAAGTATTTGTGTACAGGGCCCTTCTTTTGTGACTGCAACAAAACAAAACAAAACAAAAAAAACCATACAAATTATATATAAACTTAAATTAACCTAGGCTTGTACTTTAACAATCATATCAAAAAATAACTTAAAGCCGTATTAAACCCAAAAACAAAAATATGAGGAGTCTTCAAAAAGCATAGAAACTTTTTGAAGAACCCTTGAATATTGCAGCTTATTAATCATAATGGCTGCATTTGTTTTTGTTTTTTTTAGGCGATCTGGACAGTAATGCCTAGTACACACAATGAGAAAATCTGAAAAAATAAACAAAAAAATACATCTTTTGAATCGATCGTATGATAATCTGATCGTTGGTACACAGCTTTCGAGAGCCACGACTGTTCATGCGAAAATATCAGAAGGGACAAGCACAAAAAAAAATTCTCGTTAGATACCAGAACAAACGATTTTCATTTAATCAGTACAGTAGTCATCCGAAAACAATCAGGAGACCATGGCCAAGCATGCTCGGAAATGCAAGAATACATTGCATCAAATCCAAAGCTGTATTCTGTCTCCGTAACTTTAGTAATCTCTTCATTTTTGCTATGAGACTAGCATGCAAAATAACGGACGATCATTTGTCTGATAATCTCATTGTGTGTATGAGGCTTAACACACCACCCTGTATTAGAGTGCCTACACTATGAATGAAGGAGCAACAGTGACACCTTTGGATGGAAGCATTAATCTGGGGGAAGGAGAGCATTAGATGTACTAGCAGATTTAGATGCACTGACAAATTGAAGGCAAACTTCAGCTAACAGCATTTGGGGCGACAGTTTTTCTTTTGAAATGAAGGTTTTAGTAAAATAACTAAAAGCTGCCCATTGTAAACACCTTTATTAGTGTTAAGTGGTTTGTCTCAACCCTCTAACGGCTAAATCTGCAGGACAGTTTGTTATGTTGAAAAGCAACACATTTACCAACCAAACCACCGGGTAAAAATAAAAGAAAGAAAGCCTTAAAATGAAAACCAATGCAGCCATCACATCTAAGGGCTCATGCACATGGGATGTTTTTTTACAGTGGCTGCTAGGGGCATTTGATGTTATTTTTAACTGTATCTAAAAGCCCTTCCCTGTTAGCCGATTTGTCCAAGCACACAAACTGTCGGAGGTGTTTAGTGGCAGAAAAAAAAAACAGTAAAAACGAAAAACGCAACAAAAAGTTTGACGTTTTTACATTATAGAGAGTGTTTAAAAAAAACAAAAAAAAAAAAAAACAACAAAAACGCTACCGCAGGAATACATGCAAAAACGCTAATGTAAAAACGCAGCTAAACGTGAAAAAAATTGCGTTTTTAGCGCTGCTGTAGTGCTGGCATTTTTAAAATGTCCTGTGCGCATGAGTCCTACAAACTAATTAGCTGTGGTAAATTAAATGTTTGCTTTTGGATTTAATACTGCTTTAATCACAAGGCAAAAATGTATTAAAGCTCATCATAAATCTATTTGGGGAGCACTCTATTATTTTCTTATGTAATGGGTAATATATACTGTATATGTAGATTACCAAATTATACAGCTCTATATAAAAAACTAAAATGTGAAGACCATCAACTCTAGGAGATAAAAAGAAGTCAATCCCCCCCAATCTTTCCTTAGACTGTCCGTGCTATAGTTATGATCCTAAAAATATTGTTGACTGGCAATAAAAATGATTGTATGCCACACTACACACACACTTTTATAATGAGTAACTACTGGTAACAGCAAATGTGAATTCAACTGATTTATGTAGGTTTTCAATCTTGGAGGTTTAAAATCATATGGTGACATACAGCATTTTATTGCTGGTCAATATAGGACAGTGTAAGGAAAGCTAGATTTGACAGTTTGCACAATCTGGGTATATTATATATTAGAGCTGCACGATTCGGCTAAAATGAGAACAACTATTTTTTTTTTGCTTAGGGCCAGTTCACACCACATGCAGTCCAGTGCGTATTTTTCTGCATCAAAAACGCATAGAAAGTAGGTTATATGGTTTTCAATGGCATAATTCATATCGGTGCTTGCAGTTCCAGTGCGTTCCAGTTCCAGAAAAAAAAAAAGTAGCACATGCTGCATTTTTCCTGCACTGGAATGCTGTAAAAAGCATCAAAAAGTCACGGGAACGCACTGGAAAACCCATGTTCTTATTTAAGGTTAAGGAAACAAAATGGGGGAAAAATGCACTGGTCTGCATCAAAAACGCACCAAAACCGCATCAAACACGCTCATGCAAAAAAGCATCTGGAGCGCATCTGGACTGTGTTTCTATGGTGTGAACTGGCCCTTAGAATAAAGATCACAATTCTCGTGGCGTAACATCTTTCACATTATACAAAAAAATTGGGCTAACTTTACCGTTTCGTTTTTTTAAAATGAAAGTGTATTTTTTCCAAAAATATTGTGTTTCAAAGACTGCTGCGCAAATACAGTGTGACATAAAATATTGCAACAACTGACATTTTATTCTGGGTTTTGGGTGTTCTAAGTAATATTCTAGCAAAAAATACTGAGTTTAGTTTGTAAACAACAAGTGTTTGAAAAAGGTTTAGTCTTTAAAGCGGACCTTCAGTCATTTTTTCCACTTTTCATCTATTAAATCTTCCTGCCCTTGTTTTAACTTTGGATGGTAAAACATTTTTTTTTTCTGCCAGTAAAGAGCTCATACAGCCCACTTCTTGTTTCTTGCCTGTTAAAAAGCCTAGGCTTATGACATCTTGCACAGATATCTCCCTCTCTCACTCTTGTGAGAGTTTGGCAGGAAGGGAGGGGGGTGAGTCATAAGAGGGCCAATCAGAGCTGCAGAGCTGGAGGTGTGCCTCTGTGTGTCTGTGTAAATCCAGGAAGTGAACAGGCAGCAGGTTCTGCTGCCCACAGTAAAATGGTTGCAGCCAGACTCAGTGGAGGGAGATTTATGCAGCATATTTGGCAAGTGCAGAATCACAGTATATATAAAAAATAATATGAAAAGTGGTTGGAGGGAAGCTTCAGAATGGCAAAGATATTTTTATTACAAATGATGTGAGCTGACTGCAGTTCCTCTTTAAGTGGTTATACTGCTCTCATCTACAGACTGAAATTCGTTCCTTTGATCTAAAAGAAGGAACAATGTTACAATGTTTCTTTTTATCTCACCTGATGTTGTGATAAACTTGGTAGGCTGCCTTTTCTTGGGGTTTATTTTTGACAGCTGCTTGAGCAGAGAACTTTCTGCACCGAATAGAGGAAAGGCTGTGTTAAGATTGGGAGGGGGGTTAAATCGCGATCTCGATTAATCATGCAGCTTTAACAGATTTATACACACTGTATATAAAAAGACTTTTATATAGAGCTATAAAATTACATATACTGTACATACAGTGCCTTGAAAAAGTATTCATACCCCTTGAAATTTTCCACATTTCTGTCATGTTACAACTAAAAATGTAAATGTATTTTATCGGGGTTTTAGATAATAGACCGACGCAAAGTGGCAGATAGTTGTGAAGTTAAATGGTTTTCAACATTACAAAAAAAAAATGTGATAAGTGTGGTGTGCATTTGTATTCAACCCCCCTGATTCAAAGGTGTAGAACCACCTTTTGCTGCATTTACAGCTGCAAGTCTTTTTGGGTATGTCTCTATTAGCTTTGCACATCTAGAGAGTGAAAGGTTTGCCCATTCTTCCATGCAAAATAGCTCAAGTGCTGTCAGATTGGATGGAGAGTGTCTGTGAACACCAAAGTCTTTCCACAGATTCTCAATTGGATTTAGGTCTGGACTTTGAATGGGCTATTCTAACACATTAATATACTTTGATCTAAACCATTCTATTGTAGATCTGGCTGTATGTTTAGGGTCGTTGTCCTGCTGGAAGGTGAACAAACCTCTGCCCCAGTCTCAAGTCTTTTGCAGACTCTACCAGGTTTTCTTCTAAGATTGCCTTGTATTTGGCTCCATCCATCTTCCCATCAACTCTGACCAGCTACCCTGTCCCTGCTGAAGAAAAGCATCCCAACAATATGATACTGCCACCACCATGTTTCATGGTGAGGAAGGTGTGTTTAGGGTGATATGCATTGTTAGTTTTCACACACATCGTTTTGCTTTTAGATCCAAAAGTTAAATTTTGGTCTAAACCAAAGTACCTTCTTTCAAATGTTTGCTGTGTCCCCACATGGCTTCTCACAAACTGCAAAGGGGCTTCTTATGGCTTTCTTTCAACAATAGCTTTCTTCTTGCCACTCCTCTATAAAGGCCAGATTTGCGGCGTGCACAGCTAACAGTTGTCCAGTGGACAGATTCTCCCACTTGAGCTGTGGATCTCTGCAGCTCCTCCAGAGTTACCATGGGCCTCTTGGCTGCTTCTGTGATTAATGCTCTCCTTGCACCGGCCTGTCAGTTTAGGTGGACGCCCATGTCTTGGTAGGTTTGCAGTAGTGACATACTCTCCATTTTCGGATGATGGATAGAACAGTGCTCCGCGAGATTTTCAAAGCCTGGGATATTATTTTATAACCTAAACCCTGCTTTAAACTTCTCCACAACCTTATCCCTGACCTGTCTGGTGTGTTCCTTGGCCTTCATGATGCGGTTTGTTCACTAAGGTTCTCTAACAAACATCTGAGGGCTCCACACAACAGCTGTATTTATACTGAGATTAAATTACACACAGGTGGACTCTATTTACTAATTAGGTGACGTCTGAAGGCACTTGGTTTCACTAGATTTTAGTTAGGGTTATCAGAGTAAAAGGGGGTGAAAACAAATGCACACCACACTTTTCAGATATTTATTTGTAAAAAAAAATTGAAAACCATTGATTATTTTCCTTCCACTTAACAACTATGTGCCACTTTGTAGCGGTCTATCACATAAAATCCCAATAAAATACATTTACGTTTTTGGCTGTAACATGACAAAATGTGGAAATGTGGAATACTTTTTCAAGGCACTTTACATACAATATTAGCCATTCCACGAGTGGAGAGTGGATTTTTCTTAAAGCGGAGGTCCACCCTAAAATGGACCTTCCGCTCATCGGATTCCTCCCCCCCTCCGGCGCCACAATTGGCACCTTTCAGGGGGGTGCAGTTACCTGGATAATCCAGGTAACTGCACCCACTTCCGGGCTAGCTCTCTGCGGAAAGGGGCGTACATTACGCCCCTTTCCGCAAGTGCCCGCCCCCTTCCGCAAGTGCCCCGCTGCCTGCTGGGAAACACACAGATCACAGAGGCAGCGGGGACCGTCCTCATTGCGCAGCGCGGCTCGCGCATGCGCAGTAGGGAGCCGGGAAATGAAGCCGAAAGGCTCCATTTCCTGATTCCCATACCCAAGATGGCGGTGGCAGCACTCGAGTGTCAATCTAGAGATCGGCTTCGGGTGCCGACATCGCGGGCGCGCTGGACAGGTAAGTGTCACTATTTTAAAAGTCAGCAGCTGCAGTATTTGTAGCTGCTGACTTTAAAAAAAAAAAAACGCGGAGTCCCGGCGGACTCCCGCTTTAAATGGGTTTAATAAGCTGTTAATAACTTTTACTTTTTGATTAAAGCGGTGTTCCAGCCGTAAACACCGTAGCAGCTGACTTTTAATAAGAACACTTACCTGTCCAGGGCGCCCGCAATGTCGGCCGATCCGTCCCTCGTATCCTGCGTCAGTGCCGCCATCATCACTAAGGGAAACAGGTAGTGGAGCCTTGTGGCTTCACTGCCCATTTCCTACTGCGAGTCCCCCCGGTGATTTCTGAATGGGCGGCTGTCTTCTGTGACACACACAGGTCCCAGAAGACATCGCGCCCAAGTTTACCAGAAATCAACGCGAGGATGAGAAGACTGAAGATCACCACGGAATAGGAAGTGGCAGATTAGGACGATCTGCCTAGCAACAGGGATTTCTGATAAGTAAAAAAATATTTTTTGTTCAATTTTTTTGTTGCATTTGTATGTAATTTTTTTTTCAGGGTGGACCTCAACTTTAATAAAGTTATTTTTTATTTTATTGTAAAAGTACAGCCTTGCTTTTTTACTAGATTACATATGGATGGCTCTCATACAATTTTGATTGACTGCAATCAAGATCCCAGTGACTCTGCACTTTTGGAATGTAGTGTCCTCGTGCTCCTTTTTGTTTGTAATACTCCGCATATCCAAGTAATCCTGGATACCTAAAACAAAATTTTTATTTAACAGACACTAGCACTATATTATTATAAATGTCACTAGTGCTTCTCTTAATGAGTTACACTTTTTAGTATGTAAAAAGCTTTAATTTTTCATTTGCTTCTGAACAGCAATTCTCTCTTGTTCCTGTACAGCAGCCAAACTCTTTAATGCCATTTTTTGAATTAGAAAGTATAACGTAGCCCCCCTCTCCCAATGGGAATACAGAGGGTATATTGTGGCACACTGCTCTCCTTTTTTGGAAAAGTTAACCTAACAAGCCTCTGCAAATCTTGCTGGCGTTACAAACAAACTCAACTTTATAATTGACTTATTGGATTACAATCAATGAGTGCAACTTTATAATTATGACATATGTATTCCAGATGGTATTTTATTTTTCTTTCCAGAGGAAATCAGGGCTTCCAAGTGTGAATGAGCTTGATGAAATTTAAATACACATCACCCTTGACTGTAAAAAGAAAGTTTGTGGACCGAGCAGATAACACGCTAACTTTTTTTTTTATAGCGGTTATTCAGATACAATAGGTAGCAGAAAATATAACATGCGCTTTGTGGTGCATTTGCAGAGAAAATAAGGATTAAACTAACTTTGTGAACTGCAAAAGCTGTCAAGACGACAGCAACGCGCTTAGCATTCTCAGGAGAGCTCAGCAATGGCCACCTCCATGAATCTCTCATGGCTGGTTTCCTTTTAACACAAACTTCATGTAAAGATTTACACAGCAAAAAAAAAAAAAAAGAAGACCTTTAAGAACTGCACTCCATGCATATTTAACCACTTCAATATAGAGCACTTTTAACCCCTTCCTGCCCAGGCCAATTTTCGCACTTTGAATGACAATTGAGAGGTTATGCAATGTTGTATCCAAACTAAATGTTTATAATTTTTTTTGAGAGAGATGGAGCTTTCTTTTGGCGGTATTTAAAGACCACTGAGTTTTTTTATTTTTTGCTAAACAAAGAAATTTTTCTTTGTTTCTTTTATAAAATTTTGTAAATAAGTAATTTTTGTCCTTCACTGATGGGCACTGATGAGGAGGCACCAATATGCAGCACTGATGGGCATTAATTGGCACCGAAAGGCAGCACTGGTGGGCATCGCTAATGGGGCTGCACTAATAATCATTGTACTGATTATCAGCACAGATTCCCCATCAGGAAAGCTACTTATCTGCTCTCCTCTACTCACGCGCTGTCAGCGCGAGTAGAGGAATGCCAATAACCCGCACTTTCTATTTACGCTGTGATTAGCTGTGAATGGACACAGCTGATCACATGGTAAAGAACCTATATCATAGGCTCTTTACTGTGATCTGAGATGCGGTGTGTATGAGCGACACACTGCATCATCGATCGCTAAAGCTGGGGGCCCCCCGTTGCCATTTTATAAGAGACATCATATGAAGTCCAGTCAAAACAATTAAACCACCGCCCGACTGTCATTTTGCTATAGGCCAGGTGGGATATGGTTAAAAACACAAAATAATATGGTTATATATTGTGACAGTGTGAGGCCCTGCCACTGTGAAAACAGAAAAAGAAATGACACAGGGTTCGCAGAGTGCAGGGTTCCAGATTATCGATTATGAGCAAATTATGAGAAAACTTTTTTTATAGATATCTTCGTGTTATGGTATGCCAAGATTAAGTTTGGAGACTTCAAAGATTTTCGGATGGTAAGAAGTCTCCAGCCTATTGTCCAGGTCTTGCAGGAGACCGGCAGGCTGCGAGTGTAGGTGTGTACAGCCACCTTTTAATGAAGGACCTGACCATAGCTCAGAGCTCCTGTTAGGAGACAGGTGTGCTCCACTGAAGAGACAGTACTCCATGCACGCTGGAGAGGAGAGATTCCTTATCCAGAAGGCTGAGAGAGTCAAGGCGGCCAAACGAGTCTGGAGGACTAGGAGAGCAGAGTTGACTAGGCGAGTCCAGGGGACTGAGGGAAACTGGAAGTCTCAGAGGAGTGAAAGAGTCTGAGGTGTCAGGAGAACCCCTATTAAGAGACCAAGGAGTGGGCTCATGCAGCTACAACTGAAACAGCTAGAAGAGAGACACACAAACACAAAGGTACTGTGTGAGGCCGTATGAGGGACCAGCCAAAGGCCAAGGTTTGGGGCTCAAACAGCTGTGCTGCTGAAGAGAGAGCTAGGTGGCTCAGTATTTTCGTTACCTCTTTTTGATGGTGAAAACCCCCTGCATTGGCACCTATTTTGTTGAACTTTCCATTGTTTGATAAAAGTGGGCCGGCAAGCCCTATGCCCCAATTTGGACTGCCATGGACTCATGGATTGAAAATGCTTCTATCATTGAGCTAACAACCTCCCAATATTTATTGAAAAAGCATGAAACTTAACTTGTATAAGTAGCTGAACCTACCTTGATATCAACCTCCTACAAAATCCCACAGAGCAGTGATTAGACTGGGAGAAGGAAGGCAACTGAAGCCAAGCAGACTCTGCTGTATGTTCGAGTAAAGGGGGAGTTCCCGTGACACCCTTTATTGGCTTCCATGTTAATAAAGATTCAAGTTATCGGGATGTCTTAGAACCCTTCTTCCGGTCGCATACAATTACAAAATGGTAAAGAAAAAAAGAGATGCAGGTTTCAGATTTTCAGCATAAAACTTGAAGAAAGTATCTAAAGGCATCCCAAAAGCCTGCGTCTTTAATAACTTACATTATCCATCCATAAAATATTATCACTTAAAGGCAAAATTTTCTGCAATAAACAATGATTAACATTGTATATACGGCTATGATAAAAACATGAAAAGGGTTTTTCTCCCACTGATCTCTTGAGTTGTTAAAGTAACACTAATGCCAAAGCAATTTTGTATAGAGTAGGGAATGGCTAAAATCAATAAGATCACCAAAGAACAACCTGATGCATTTTGACTAATAAGGCCGTTGTTACGCGGTGATGATGGCCTATTGGTCAAAATGAATCAGGTGGTTCTTCTGTGACGCAAGCATGCTACAAACTGCAGCATCTTCAATATTTCATATCAATGCTCATTTTAACCTGTGTCTGTAAGTACATTTTTAATAAAATCTTTGCATTATTAAAACATGTTTCACTTGGCGCCTTTTCATCTTCATCTTGTGGGTGCATATCTTGCAATTTATGTTCGAGTAAGTGGAGTGTGACATTTGGACAACTTGCTGTAGATCTGTCATTGGACCCCTGAGCTAAGGAGAGCAACCACGCTGCTTAATTTTAGTGTGGAGTCGCTTGCTGGAGTCTGGAGACGTCTTATGATTTATGTCCTTATGCCTGTTTGATCGGCTTTCTGGTAAGGAGATTGGATGTAAGCACAGTGGTATGGTGTGCTGCTATACACACTGAAGTTGGTACGAGGATCTTGGCTCTTCTATTCACTACCTTTCTTAAATTCCATTCATCTATTCCTTAGCGCTGAACTCTTTACATTTTCAATATTGAAAACAATATTTATGCTGGCTGCTGTTTTCCATATTCCATTGTGAAACTTTATTGAATTTATTATGGGAAAATCTTATTTTCCGTAAGCGGGGATATTTCCCCATTTGTTTTCATACTTTTTGAATTGCCTGCCAAATGCACACAAACGGACCCCAAACTGCCATGCAACAACACGTGTGGGAGCTGGTGGCCTTAATGTGTTGGGGTAATAAACAGCACTCCACTTTTTATAGTGTATATTAACATGCACTGCTGTAACAAAAGAGTTTAAGTCCTAAGAGCTATAGGTTAACACATTTTTTAAAAATTGGAAATGTAGAATTTTTGTTCCTTTGTACATCTTGGACAGGCCTATTGAAATGAATTTAAAACACACTAATATATGCATAAATTAGGCACAAAATTTGCACACCTTTACCATGGAAAACAACCCAAAACACACATTAACACATGCCGTTATACGTACTGTATACAATGCACATACAATGGTGGCACGGGCCTCTAGTCATCACAAATGCAGATAGCTTTAAGGCTCTCAAGTAGCATTTAAGAAGCAACCACAAGTTAAATAGCTATACAGTAATACATGTTATCATTCAGGAAACTACTTAACATTTCAAAGTACAGACCTTATGTGCTGAAATGAAAAAAAAAAGTCAAAATGAAAATCTCTCGGTAGAGCAGCACTGAGGTATGATTACAGAAGAATACTTGCCCTCAAGACACATTGTCAAACGTTATCTGAAATTTGATTTAGAAATGAAAACCAACCCTCCCTTTGGAAGCAAGTTCTAGGCCTGATCACTCTCCAGATAAAAAGGAGCGGAAATTGCAATTAATCAAAATCTTTAACAAGTTTTACTTAACAGTTAGCAGATTGTAATGTTCATTCTTCATGGACTGCATTACCTTAATTTACTCAAAAGATTTGGCAGTAGCTGAATCTCCTGTATCACTTCCTCACAAGAGTTCCAGGGCTACTATAGTACATGGAAATATCCAGAGTAAGTGGGAGAAAGTAAACTTGTCTCACTTCAATATACAAAAGCTCAGGATGCTAAACATGACATATTGTGCAAATGTATTCATGCAACCCATTTTATTTACGCATCCAAAAGGCCCCCTAAAAATATTCTTAAAGCAGAGCTCCACCTAAAAAGGGAAGCTTCTCTTCGCCTCTTCAATTGGTTTGGGTGAGGACATTGCTGGATTCCCGGACAGGTAAGTGTCCTTATTCTAAAAGTCAGCAGCTACAGTACTTGTAGCTGCTGACTTAACTTTTTCAGGGGAGCCTGGATCTCCTCTTTAAGGACCATAACTAATAAAAGGATAGTGCTAACTGCATTAGAAAATGAATGTTCTCTTTTATATTTGCTTCAGATCAGTTATATGTGAAACCGCCGGGTCACCAGGCTGCAGCCATTTTCTCTGGTCAGACACATTGCATGTCTCTTCTTCAACAGTTTTTTTTTGTTTTTAACCTAAAACTTTAATTCTCCTTTAAGCCCTGTTGTGATCTGACAACACACAGGTATTTTGTAAACTAAGTGTTGTCAGCCCTGCCTAGTGTCTTTTACTAAATTATTCAACCACTCCCACTCTTACATATTTACAACCTAAAGGCTAGTCATTCTGTATTCTTAGGGCCCCTTCACACCGAATGCAGTTGGATGCAGTTGGCTGAATTTTGAACTGTACTCCAGCTGCATAGACAGCTCAAAATCAAAGTAGTCATATGGGCATAGTTCACATCATTGTAGTAGAGCATGCTGCACTTTTCCACACTGCAAATGCAGGGAACGCACTACAGATGTGCTTCAGATGTACCGCACCACACCCCTTTAAGCCAAGAAAGGCAAGCTCAAAAATGTATAGAAAGATTATCTGCAGCTGCATAGGTAGCGCAAAACGCACGCAAAATGCATTCAAGCACCCATCAAATGCATGTAATCATACAGTCAAAAACTCAGTTATGTGCAATTTCTGTTGTGAATGGGCCCTAAGTTACAAACTAGGAAGGATAACACCAGAAGTGTGGAGAGTACATAGGGCAGTAATATATTCCTAATAATAACAGTTTTTTGTGCACTTCTCAAAGAGATATAATAAGTTCCCAATGGTATATGAAACAGATCACAAAGAAGTAAATACGATGAACGAATTCTTAGGGTTTACATACACTGTATTATTATTCTTATGTGTATCACAGTTCATCATTATCTACACACCCAATAGCCCCCATAAACCAGGCTATAAGAAACAAAAGGGAATCTAAGTCAGTCACAAGCCCCTCCTCAGGATAACTGTGGTTAGATTTAGAGGTGCACCAAAATTTCGGCCTCCAAAGGTGTTTTCACCATTCGGCCGAAAGAAGAAAAGGTGCAGATAATGGCACCACTGGTGGCGGGTGGCGCACATTGCGGGGCTGTCATCCTGTTCAGTCATAGTCCCCCCCTCCCTCCTCCTCTCCCAGAACGGTGATCTGCCTGTGTCATGGAGCTGAACAGTCCAGGCGGCCAGAGTAACAATGTCTCACCTCCTGTGATAGAGGGCACACTGATCCAATTCCGGGACGTGTATCACAGGAGGCGAGACACTGTTACTGTGGCCGCTCAGCCAGCTCCGTGACACAATTCCAGCTCTACACAAATCCAGCTGGCACAGTGGGAGATTGCCGCTCTGATCTGGGCACTGGTGAAGCTGCATCTGACTGGCACTGGTGAGGCTGAATTGATCTCTTGTATCATGTCTGCAGCCTCTGGCCATCTCCTGTATCATGTCAGCTAGAAGTGCACCGAATGGAAATTTTGCTAATACGATTAGCAGTGTGTTTAAGTATAGGTAAGAGATTGCAGACATGATACAAGAGATGGTTAGAGACTGAGGACATGATACAAGAGATGTCAGAGACTGCATTTCTCTTGAGCTTTTCTTGCACTAAAGGTGCCAATAATGGCCAACAATAAATTATTATTAATTTCAATTGAAGATATTCATTAAAAAGTCGAATATATTACAATTATATATAAAAATACAAATATTTTTTAAAAACTGACGGCTTCGGCTAAGTGCATCCAGCATTTTCGGTTTTGGCAGCAAAATTTCCATTCGGTGTACCCCTAAGTTAGATTTGACTGCAAAGGCACAGCAACTTGGGATGAAAGAAATGGCAGAAAATGCATGGAAACACAGATGATGTGATCAATGCAAGCAATATGTATGTAAAAAGGCTCCTGCGCTCTATGGCAAAAAAAGAACAATTTTGGAAGTGGAGTGAAAAAAAGGTTCTAATCGGAGCAGCAGACACTGTTATGAGTAAACTCTCAATAGAAATAGAAATGATAGAAGGAGGGTGTGTTGCGCTTCCTTAAATACCAAGAGAAAAATAAATAAACAATAGATAAATAAACATAAACAATAAGCTTATGTGATAAAAAGTGACTGTCAATCGTTCACAAAGTATCAAAAAAACTGTGTAAAAAAGTGCATGGAAATGAACATCTGATATAAAAATATATATATATATATATATATATATATATATATATATATATATACACATATATATTAATAGTGCATCATACCAGTGCCTATACAATAAAGGACAATAAAAAACGGGGGGGACTCCAGCTATACAGTGTAAAAAGTGAATTGCAATAGCTATATAAAATAGAGTGAATTGTCTAAGATGAAACAAAAAAAGAAAAAATCTGACATCTAAAATAAAACTACAAACATTGTATATCAATAACTTAGTGTAGTAAATAGTCCACAAAAATCTATGAATAGTTTAAAAGTGCAAAAACCATAATAACCAACAGTATAATCCTTAGTGAAAGGAAATAAAAATAGCAAAAAATTGTAACGACAAATGGTGAATCTCGATAGTGTCCCATACACAGTCCAATCGTGCAGATCTAAAATGTGATTTCACAACCAAACATAAAGTGCAAATGTGCCAAGGTAGCTCTCCTCCAAACGGTATCCCGTGTTAATGTGGATAATCCTAAATAATTACCTCACAGCTGTAAGGCTACAGCGAGAAAGTAAATTTGCAGGGGAAATTCCAGGGGATCAGATGAGCTGTGACTGGGACTTCTGACAGTGCCACTCTTCCTTGTAGTTTTAGCCGACCAACAATGCTCAAAATAACAAGTAAAAGATATCCTCCATAGTGTAGTAGTTTTAAAAAGAACGATTTATTTGTAAAACAAACTATATCTACTCACAAACAGGAGCGAATAAACAGGCACACACAACTAGACGGATCGATGAAATGATACTAACGTCACTTCCGATTTCCTACGCGTTACGTCTCGAATGGACTTCAACTGGGAAGTCCAGTTGAAGTCCATTCGAGACGTAACGCGTAGGAAATCGGAAGTGACGTTCGTATCATTTCATCGATCCGTCTAGTTGTGTGTGCCTGTTTATTCGCTCCTGTTTGTGAGTAGATATAGTTTGTTTTACAAATAAATCGTTCTTTTTAAAACTACTACACTATGGAGGATATCTTTTACTTGTTATTTTGAGCATTGTTGGTCGGCTAAAACTACAAGGAAGAGTGGCACTGTCAGAAGTCCCAGTCACAGCTCATCTGATCCCCTGGAATTTCCCCTGCAAATTTACTTTCTCGCTGTAGCCTTACAGCTGTGAGGTAATTATTTAGGATTATCCACATTAACACGGGATACCGTTTGGAGGAGAGCTACCTTGGCACATTTGCACTTTATGTTTGGTTGTGAAATCACATTTTAGATCTGCACGATTGGACTGTGTATGGGACACTATCGAGATTCACCATTTGTCGTTACAATTTTTTGCTATTTTTATTTCCTTTCACTAAGGATTATACTGTTGGTTTTTATGGTTTTTGCACTTTTAAACCATTCATAGATTTTTGTGGACTATTTACTACACTAAGTTATTGATATACAATGTTTGTAGTTTTATTTTAGATGTCAGATTTTTTCTTTTTTTGTTTCATCTTAGACGATTCACTCTATTTTATATAGCTATTGCAATTCACTTTTTACACTGTATAGCTGGAGTCCCCCCCCGTTTTTTATTGTCCTTTATTGTATAGGCACTGGTATGATGCACTATTAATATATATGTATATATATATATATATATATATATATATATATTTTTTTTTTTTTATATCAGATGTTAATTTCCATGCACTTTTTTACACAGTTTTTTTGATACTTTGTGAACAATTGACAGTCACTTTTTATCACATAAGCTTATTGTTTATTTATCTATTGTTTATTTATTTTTCTCTTGGTATTTAAGGAAGCGCAACACACCCTCCTTCTATCAATGCAAGCAATAGTTGTACCAGATGCACAAAATTGGGAATTCAGTTATTCCAAAGCAAGATAAACAGACAATATCTTAGTTTCAAATGGAAAAAAATTAATAAATCATCATAAGGGAGTCTAAAGAATTGTTTTCCAGGTGGTTAATACCTTTCTTTTCTGGCTTTTCCTTTTTTTTCTTATCTTCACCCCCAGCTTTTGGTGCTGGCGGGGATCGCTTCACATGAGCTGGTTCAGCAACAGGTTGTGAGGTAGCAGATGTAGACACAGCAGTGGTACTACTAGGAATACCAATCTGTTTCACTGAAGTGCCAGAGAGAGAGAGAGAGAGAGACACACACAATAAGATGTACAGTACATAACAGAACAAATCTGCCTTGTTAAATTTCTCTTTTCTCTGGTTCAGGACTATTTATAAAAACATACATTTAGTAACAATCACTATTTTGAGTAAAAAAATCAGACCGCTTGAAGCTGTCGGCAAAATATGTCGGTAACGCTGAAGAAAGTTAACAGACATCAGCTTATTTCATACCTATAATTCTAATCCAAAAATAATAGCTTCACCTGAAAAAGTTTTAATGAAAAAAAACTAAATTTGTGAATACAACCATGAGCTTTATATAACAATTCTAACTGTATTAATGTTTCCTTTTCTTCATCATACATTGAAAGTATAGAAGCGATGTGGTCAATGAGCATTTCAAACAAATGTTTTCCTAAAATAGTCATTTCATGAGTTATAATAAATAATTACACGTGCCAATTTCTACTAGGTGACGAGAATACCAAGGGGTTCCTGTGACTTAGCCGGAGGGCCAAGAATAGCAGTGATTTACACAGCATTTGAAGGGATGTAACTGGTTTATTGCTGAAAAGCAATCTAATAATAAACGTACAAAACTATAAAGCCACCAGAAATATGTGGGCCTTTTAATCTTTTTTGTGGACCCTCACTCTAAAAGTAAACTTCGCTCCTCCCTCTGCAGACCGTCTATAACGGGGGTCTGCAACCTGATCGCGACCAGGGGACTGGTAGATCGCGGTCTGGGCTTGTTGACCCATCATCCTAGAGCATCAAAGAGTGCAATGCAGAGGGACTACTTGTAAAGTTGGATCTGTAGTAGGGAGTAAGAGATGGTTAGAGAATGTGGACATGATATAAGAGATGGTTAGAGACTGAGGACATGATACAAGAGATGTCAGAGACTGCCTCCTCTGTAGTGGTGGCTCCTGTCCCATGCGGAGTGATACCAACTGCACTCCACCTATCCAGGGTAGCAGTCTCCAGGGTGGTGTCAGCAGCAGGAAAGAAGAGATCTTCAGGTTAGTGTGAAGCAATACACTGGGCATAATAGCAGCATTGTGTTTCTTTCTCACCACCTGCTTTAACCCCATGGACCCCACAGAAGCATGTAGTTGCAGGGGACTTGCAGAGTAGCCCAATTTACTTTAATGGGTTACGAATGGCAGGTGGCAGCACCCACCAAAAGCAACAGGGGGCTTAATCCCTGCTGCAGAATGTGTACACCTTTGACTTCACTCATGTTTTTCAGGTAGATCTCCACCTCTTTAAGGTTGCCTAGCCCTGGGTCTATAAGGATCACTGTGTGTTCGTGCACACCTAAATAATGTTTTGTGCACATTTAAGTCATAGTATACCTGTAAAAAATGCACCCATTGATTGAAAATTTTTAATAAAAAACAAAACAAAAATAGGAATTTTGACTTGCCTAATCTTGCATTACAGTAAAAAACATGGGTTATATGCTGTTACTTTCAGGTGCTTGAGTACTGACAAGATCTTTAGCTAGGGCTGTCCTCCAGGAATATACCCATATAACTCTGTGAGGCTCCAATTTTTAGCAAGCACACAGAAGGGAGGGACCCATACTGTACTCCAAAATAAGTAATATACAGGTAAGTCAAATATCTTAAGCATTAAAACTGAGTGGTGGACAACAACATAGCAATCTGGAACTGCCAATAGACTCACAATATACATAAGAGTTGTTATCTGAAAAAAATGCTCAGATAACAGTTTGAAGCACCTTGCAACCAAAGATGGTATCAGCTGAGGTCTGAATGTTCACTGTAGAATTTGGAAAATGTGTGGATATAGGACCAGGTAGTGACCAAATCAGGGATAAAGAAACTTGATGCTCAAAACCCAACTTCCCCAATACAATGTAGGGCAATTTCCTGAGGCAGGAAAGGGGGAAGGCAGGACAATGCCTTCACTGAGAGGGAAAGATGAGAAAGATGAGACCACCTTAGTAAAAAAGGAAGGCATTGGTCTCAAAACCACCTTGTCCTTGTGCAAAACAAGAAATGGCTTATTACAAGACAGAGCTGCTAACTCAAACAACCCTAACAGATTTGATATCAACCAGGAAGGCAAAGGTGAGGTCTTCCAGTGAAATGTCTCTAATCAGTTCAAAGAGAGACCTCTGAAGAGCAGATGACACCAGGTTAAGAGCACAAGGTGGCACAGGAGGTCAAATCATTCTGTCCTTGCACCATGCAAAGCAGGCCTTCCATGTGACAAAAAATGGAACAGATGAAGCAGAGTAGGAGACATTCTGTTTCCTGTGGGTTAGGAATACCATTCCTTGAGTTATGTCCGTAACAGATTCTTATCCAATGACATATTGGTACGTCGCTGGATATGAAGGGTGATAACTTGGTCAGCGAAGACCAAGATATCATTCCTTAGGGCCCACTCCCCTCCCGCCGCAGCATCCTCTTCTTGAGACACAGTGGAAGTAATGGATGTAGTTCCTCCCACTGTGTGACGTCAGAAACTGGAAGCCACAAGGATTTCAACACTTCAGTTTCTTGGCTGTTTTCCAGCCATTGCCATCTTATGCCACGTACACACGATCAAACATTCCGGTGGAATATCCAGCATTCTGGTGGAAAAGTCCCGTGTGTGGGCAGGTCCGCTCGTTCGGACAGTCCGGCGGACTTTACGGCAGTTTGTCCGCCAGGCTAAGTCCGCCGGATAGTCTGATCGTGTGTACGCGGCATTAGAAATGCTTTGGATTGAACCAATCCAAGTTTGATCCAAAGCTTTCAAGAGCAGAGGAGACACCTGGGATCTAATAGTGCAACCCGTGTTTGCAGTGTGTTTTCAAAACACATTTTTGTGTTTTTTCACGTGTTTAGGAAACGCTCAGGAGTGAATGCAGCCTAACTCCAGGTACTCTGCTTTCTCCCTACATTTCAAAGACATGGTGGTTAGTGCTTGTCTAAGTTGGCTCTAGTATGTGTGCCCATGTAAAATATGTGTGCCTGTGACTTTGGGACCTTTTAAGCTCTTTGAGGACCAAGAACTAATTTGAATTTTAAATGTAATAGTGATTTAAATGTACCTCCATTTTTTTTCTCCGTTTGCACAAGTTGATCTTTTAGGGCTTCAACTTCCTTCTTCAGCTTTGCATTTTCTACACGGAGTTTCTTTTCTTCCCGTAAAGATGCCTGCAAAACTAAAGCCAACATACAGAAATGAAGGTCCGGTTGACTCCGGTAATTACCGTATATGCTTCAACTTCAACAGTTACTAAAGGAAATTTATGCTTTTAAATAAAAAAAAATATATATGTTATACTCACATGCTCTGTGCAAGTAAGTAAGTCACTTGGTATTGCGGCAAACGTGCATGCTCATTCCTAATCTGTGTGTGGATGTGTGCACTCCATAGACACACACACACACACACACACACACACACACACACACACACACACACTACTAATTGGCTCCACCCCCTCCTCACAGAATTTTATTGACAGCAGCAGGCACCAATGGCTCTTGCTGTTGCCAATGTTCCTGTGTGAAGACGAAGAGAGGAGAGAAGAGATCCAGCTGTGCAGTGTGCTGGATCCACTGAGGACTCAGGTAAGTATTTAGGGAGGTAGGGGAGTACAAAAAGCTATAAAACATTTTGGCATTAGAACCATTTTAAAGACATTCCATCCTTTTGAGCTAAAACTATATTCACTTAGGTTATCCTCAGTTATAAGCCAGATCTCTGGGCTCTCTGTATCCTTATCCCCATGTAATGCTGTAGTCCCCAGTCTTCTCTCTTCTTCAGGTCACAGGAGGCAGGGTTCTTTAAGCATCCACATCATTGCTTTTATGAAGTGGACACTTCCTATTGGCTGTTCACTGATGGGGTCCTCTCAGGATCCAAAAGAGGAATCTCAGGCAACTGTTAAGTGCTATCAGGTGCATACACACGTGCAGCGCCAGATTAGGACCTCCCCACACCCAGAAACAGCACTGGCGATGGACCCAAACTGAAGGACTTAGGTACTGTATCTTACTTTACAAGCTGGGGGGGGGGGGGGAGTGCAGGGTGGAGGGGGTGAGGTGGATGTTGAATTCAGCTTGAAGATAGGCTGATATACTGCATAGGTAGCATGGTGGAAAAAAAGAAAATCTATTCAATTAAAAAGTTAAGGGATATGAGGCAATAGCAACATTTGCTTTTCATCCACCATGATGGCAATTGTCTTGTATGTGTAAATTAACCATTTACTTTTTCAAAGAGTATTCATATGGTCAGAACAATGAAATTGTGCATATCTAGTAAAATGGAAGATATATCTGTAATGCATTTTACTAAAATAAAAAATGGAAGAAGATATGGGAAAAATGTTTTATACACAACAATCTGAATATTTTACGTACTTTATGACTAACTTTTCACTATTAGTTTCCTACAATATGCATAAAGTGTACAGTGAACCCAGCGGGGAAGCTGTCAATAAATCCTGCCAAAAGAGGGTAGAATATTCCTTTGCCAAATTAAAAAAAGTTCCTTCTACACTACAGAAAAAGTAAAAATGCAATGAAAGCAAAACTCTGATGATACAAAAAAAACGAAACAAAAGTAAAAAATAAGAGAAAGCAAAGATTACGCATCCCATACAACCTATGAAAAATGTGAGTTGAGAAGAATACGTTAAAATGGTTTTAAAGGCTGTGCATTTTTCTGTGCATTAAGGTAAAAAAATTCCCATTTTTTTTTATTTGTATTGCCCCCTCGATATACAGTGGTGTGAAAAAGTGTTTGCCCCCTTCCTCATTTCCTGTTCCTTTGCATGTTTGTCACACTTAAGTGTTTCGGAACATCAAACCAATTTAAACAATAGTCAAGGACAACACAAGTAAACACAAAATGCAATTTGTAAATGAAGGTGTTTATTATTAAAGGTGAAAAAAAATCCAAACCATCATGGCCCTGTGTGAAAAAGTGATTGCCCCCTAAACCTAATAACTGGTTGGGCCACCCTTAGCAGCAACAACTGCAACCAAGCGTTTGCGATAACGTGCAATGAGGCTTTTACAGCGTCCTGGAGGAATTTTGTCCCACTCATCTTTGCAGAATTGTCCTAATTCAGTTACATTAGAGGGTTTTCGAGCATGAACGGCCTTTTTAAGGTCATACCACAACATCTCAATAGGATTCAGGTCAGGACTTTGGCTAGGCCACTCCAAAGTCTTCATTTTGTTTTTCTTCAGCCATTCGGTGGTGGACTTGCTGGTGTGTTTAGGATCATTGTCCTGCTGCAGAACCCAAGTTCGTTTCAGCTTGAGTACACGAACAGATGGTCGGACATTCTCCTTCAGGATCTCTTGGTAGACAGCAGAATTCATAGTTCCTTTTATCACGGCAAGTCTTCCAGGTCCTGAAGCAGCAAAACAGCCCCAGACCATCACACTACCACCACCATATTTTACTGTTGGTATAATGTTCTTTTTATGAAATGCAGTGTTCCTTCTACGCCAGATATACTTGGACACACACCTTCCAAAGAGTTCCACTTTTGTCTCATCGGTCCACAGAATGTTGTCCCAAAAGTCTTGGGGATCATCAAGATGTGTTGTGGAGAAATTGAGACGAGCTTTGATGTTCTTTTTGCTCAGCAGTGGTTTTCTCCTTGGAACTCTGCCATGCAGGCCATTTTTGCCCAGTCTTTTCCTGATGGTGGAGGCATGAACGCTGACCTTAACTGAGGCAAGTGAGGCCTGCAGTTCCTTGGACGTTGTTGTGGGGTCTTTTGTGACCTCTTGGATGAGTCGTCGCTGCGCTCTTGGGGTAATTTTGGGCGGCCGGCCACTCCTGGGAAGGTTCACCACTGTTCCATGTCTTCGCCATTTGTGGATAATGGCTCTCACTGTGGTTCGCTGGATTCCCAAAGCTTTGGAAATGGCTTTATAACCCTTTCCAGACTGATAGATCTCAATTACTTTCTTTCTCAATTGTTCCTGAATTTCTTTGGGTCTTGGCATGATGTGTAGCTTTTAAGGATCTTCTGGTGGACCTTACTGTGTCAAGCAGCTCCTATTTAAGTGATGCCTTGATTGTGAACAGGTGTGGCAATAATCAGGCCTGGGTGTGGCTAGAGAAATTTCAACTCAGGTGTGGACAACCACAGTTATAGTATGTTTTAACAAGGGGGGCAATCACTTTTTCACACAGGGCCATGATGGTTTGGATTTTTTTTCACCTTTAATAATAAACACCTTCATTTACAAATTGCATTTTGTGTTTACTTGTGTTGTCCTTGACTATTGTTTAAATTGGTTTGATGTTCCGAAACACTTAAGTGTGACAAACATGCAAAGGAACAGGAAATGAGGAAGGGGGCAAACACTTTTTCACACCACTGTATTGATTCCCAATAGTCTGCCACCAGATCCACTGGGGCTAGTCCCGGCACCTCCAGCCACATTGCCCATAGTTTCTCAAATTTGGATGTACTTTCCCTGTGCTGATATAGAAGCTTTTCCATTCTTAACATTGTGCGTATATTAGCTGTCCATTCCTTTATGTTCGGGGGATCCTCAGATTTCCAATGTGTCATAATTAGTTTCCTAGCCAGGAATAAAACTCTGTGGATAGCCTCTCTAATCTGCACTTCCCACTCATATACTTGGGTGCTATGGAAGAGACATTTAAATACAGATTTTACTATATTCACTACTCCTGCCCAGTATGTGTGTAATTTGGACAGCGTCATAGTAGGTGTACAAGGTCCCCATGATCTAGTTTACATCTTGTACAGGTAGAGTAGGTTCATCAGATGAAGTCTATGAGGGGTATAGTAAATACTTAACAGGATGTATAACTGTGTAAGTCTTTGGGATACATTCAGTGAGCAAGTACCCACGGCCTGAAAAAAATCTCATCCCATTGTTCCCCATCTAACTGTTCAACGTCCGCGACTCATTTCTCCCTTACTGTCAGGGGGTGTTGCTTCAGAGCGGATTTTTAGCAGTATAGCATAACATTGGGAAATAAATCCTTTGGATGAAGCAGCATCCCTAAGGAGGCTAAACACTGGGGTCAGGGATAGGTGCCACCCCGAAGACCAGCCTTGCTCTGCAACTGCGTGACTGAGTTGTAAGTATTGGAAATGCATTGAAGGTGGTAGGTTATAAGCCTCCTTCAGATCGGTGAAGGTGCGTAGTACCCTGTTATTGAAACTTTGTTTAAGATGGGTGAACCTGTATGCTTTCCACCTAGCCCCAGACTGCAGATTGGCCAATTCGATGTAAGCATCATTGTGCCAAATAAGGCTGTAGTCCATATAGCCATCTGCCTTCTGGAGATATTTGGATTTATTCCATACCTTCTGAACTAGACTAAGTGTCGGGTATATTTTATGTGGTTTAGCAAAGGCTAGAGCCTCAAAAGCCATGGGAATTGGTCCTCTGCGTACAGTTTGAAGCATCAATGACTACAAGGTGCTTTGAGACCTGGTCTCTGCCCGAGGTGTTGCAGCTGTGCTGCCAGGTAGTACAACCAGGGGTTTGGCAGTGCCAAGCCCCCGTTGTCTTTGGGTCTTTGCAAGTGTTCCAGTTTGATCCTTCGGGGTCTATCCTTCCAAATGAGGCTGCGGAAAATAGTGTTAACTATTCTGAATATATTTAAGGGGATGACTATGGGGGCATTATGAAGCAAGTACAGCAGCTGTGGCATGAGTATCATCTTTATTAGATTAACTCTGCCCTAACCAACAGGAGGAGAGAGTGCCATGTTTTAACCCTTTCCCTAAACCATTGGAGGGAGGAGATATTTAGGTGAATGTAATCCCTTGGCCTAGACCTGAATCCCCAGGTATTTAAAGGAGGTGGTAATTGGTATAGGACATGACTACAGACTGTGTGTCATCCCTGTCTAGCAGGAGTAGAGCATATTTTGACCAGTTTATATGTAAACCAGAAAATCTACCAAATTTTGTAATGGTCGACATGGCCTTGCGCAAGGAGAGGTCAGTGTCTCCCAGCATAAGCAGGGTATCGTCCACGTACAGCATTACCTTTTCCTGTATGTTGCTATAGCAGAAACCTGTAATACTCAGGTTAGCCCTGATCTCAATTGCCAATGGTTCAATAGCTAGGGCAAAAAAGAGGTGAGACAGCAGGCATCCCTGCCTTGTTCCCCTCCTCAATGCAAACCCATGAGATAGGGTACCGAATGCCATAATAGCCACCTGTCACTGACTATAGAGAAGCCGCACCCATGGAATGTAATTAGGGCCTAGTCCAACCATCTATAATATTGAACGCCTTTGTGGCGTCTAATGATAGTAATGCCCTACTACACGTTATCCGCCTGCGACTGGATATTAAGGAACAGCCGTCTCAAGTTAATGGCCATAGATTTATTGGGCATGAAGCCAGCATGGTCATCATGCACAAGAGATGTTATTATGCCATTTAGCCTTATCGGCAACACCTTTGCCAGGATCTTGACAATGCACTGTAGCAACGAGATCGGGCGATAGGCCCTTGGATGTACCGGGTCCTTACCGGGTTTTAGCAATAGAATGATGTTTGCTTTCAACATTGACGGGGGGAGGCTCCCGCTTTCCCGGGACTCATTGAAAACTTTTAGAATGAACGGTAATTGTTTGTCAGAGGTATCAGTCCTCTTCCTCGTGTGCTTGCTGATTTAAGGCCTGCTCATTTCGTTCTAGCCACGCTGAGGGTTCTTTGGCAGATTAAAAAAAACTGAGCTTAACTCTCATGGTTATCCAGAGCTTAACAGGGTACAGCATGGCATAAGGTAGTTGAAGGAGCCGTAGACGGCGTTTGACATCAGTAGATTTGGCCCTGCGTCTTTGGACTGAAAAGTTAAGGTAAAATTACACCCTGGTGCCATTTTATTGAATATTTGTCCTTTCTTGTGCTTGGCGCAGCACAACTTCCCTGTCATGTAGTGGAGCAACCTCGCTAGGATGAATCTGGCTGGGCGAAACGGCACTCTGCATGCCCTGCCTCAGTAATGACACATCCTCCCTCAAACCTCCAAACTGCTCTTTTAGTGTATTAACTGATGCTGTGCATTTGTTCACTGCCCTGAGGCTAACAGACAGGGTGGGTTGAGCTGTGTCCAGTGAGTCTTTAATTTATAAATTTTTAAGTGAGTCTGTAATTTCCCTTCCATGGGATCAGCCTGCTCCATCTCTTCCTCCCCTCACCGTTCAGGGTGAGTGGGCTGCATGTCTGGTTGCTGTTGGTGTGTCCTCTCAGAGCAGGAAGGCTGTTCTGTCCAGGGTCCTTGACATCTTTTTGGCATAACAGATCATGTCATTGGGAACCACCTTGCCTTTGGGCTCAGTTAGCTTACTTGTTCTGGGTCCAAGGTCCTTCATCTTGTCTGTGCCACGAGGGGTGCCTTTCGCTGAGGACGCAGCTGCACCATCTTGGATTTCCAGACACGCAGTTTACGTTTGTCCCTTTTCGGGTTATCCCTTTGGTGCAAAGAGCTGGCGGGGTGCAGTCCTGCTGCATACATTGGTGAGGGGTTGGTAGGGAGGCTGGGGGAGGATCGGTCACAGGTTTATTACCAGGAGCTGTGGGAGATGCGTCCTCTTACATGCCTGTCTTGGCCACGCCCCAGCTCCCTTGATACTTTTTTTTTTTTTTAATCAGAAAGGTTTTTATTGTAACACAGATAGAAAAACACATTACATTTTCTCAAATACAATCCAGCAACATTCCACGTTCTCATTGCACAAATAAGGCACCAATCCACAGAAAAATCAGTAACGTACGGTACAGGACCAAAACCAGTGATTCCATTTTGCAAAAGAGATTCAATGTAAATTCAACCTACACACACCCCAGATCTCCCAGGTCTGCACCCTCACCCACAAAGTTTACCCCTGGGCTCTGACAACTGGTTCCTAGCTCCAATATTTACTGATACTCTAAGGATATATAAATGATTTAAAGCAATAATCTATCCAGCACCAAATCTAGAGGTGAAAAGCCGGGGGTGTCCAGCCAGGGCGACCACAGTTTGTCAAATTTTTGTGGGCGTCCCCTATGTTGGTAAATCTATTTTTCCAGACGGAGTGTGTCCCCCATCTGTGCTATCCACTCCCCAAGCGCCGGGGGGGTCCTCTGCCTTCCAGCACCTAAGGAACAGCTTGCGGGCCTGAAACAGGGCCCTGGCTACGGCCTGTCTCTGACTCCCACCCTCCAGGATGCCATCCACTATCCCCAGCAGACAAGGCTTCGGGTCCATCGGCACCGTGACCCGAAAGGCACCATTAATCGTGGACCCCTGTCCAGAACATGTGAAGTTTGGGGCAATGCCATAACAAGTGGATGAGGTCCCCATGCCCTTTCACACACCAGGGACAGTTAGAGTCCGCCCTCACCCCCATTCTAAATAGCCTGGCCGGAGTATAGTGGACTCTAAGAATAATGTATAGTTGGGACAGACGTTGGGCCACGTTTAGTGAGCATAACTGTATCGCCTGTAATGCTTCCTCCCACTGCCCTTCCTCAAAGGTGCCTACGTCTTCCTCCCATCTGTTCGTCACTCCCAAGGGGAAATCCCCCAGATGGATCTGGAGAATCATAGAGTAGCACCTGGATATAAAGTCTCTGAACTGGGATACCCCCTCCATGTAATTGAAGACAGGCGTCGGAGAAAGAACCCACAGAGCCCCACTAATCTAGCTCCCTTGATACTTAACTGAGCCTAATCTCAATCTGTGCCCATATGAAGCAGCTCCCTCTGCTTACAGAGGCAGCCTCTTGCTACTGTCAATCTGCTGTGAGCAAAAGAACAGGGGGCATGACTGAGCCACCCTGTGTGTGTGTCAATAAATGCACAGAGCTCAAGAGGCTTCCTATGGTGGCGTACCAAGAGGGAGGAGGAGCCTAGAGAGCCAGCGGGGGACCCAGAGAAGAGAAGGTTCAGGGCCACTCTGTGCAATACCATTGCACAGAGCAAGTAAGTATTACATGTTTATTATTTTAAATTTAAAAAAATGTAAGCTTTAAAATCACTTTAAATAGTAATAAAAACTAAAGTAAACTGCTCTAGCAAAATATCACTAAAGTTAAGTAAGATACAATAAAGTAAAAAATAAATAGACAAAATATTGCAAAGATGTATCGCTGTACAGCAAATGCGGATATTAATGTATAGGCAAAGGTAAACGCAGAACTTTTTTTTTTTTTTTTATGTATCCCATTGGGAGGAATCTCCTTTACTTCTTGACCTGGAGAAACACCAGGAAGTGAGAGGAAATCTCTCCAAAGTGAAGGAAAATGCAAATACTGGAGGTGTGTTTTTGTTTTTTCATGACAGTGTTGATGTAATACATAAGCAGTGGGTATCTGCAGTTAAAATCACTCTTCAAAATTATCAGTATATACATAGATATATGCAGTCCCAACTCCTTCCCAATCCATCCTATTGGTCATTTAGAGAGAACAGAAGTCTCAATGAGCAATCTTTTTTTGCAGGGTCCTTTTCAGTGAGCCTGCAGGTACGGCATACCGCTTCACTCCAACTTGTTTAAAAGGATTGCAATCCTTTAAATTGCAGCTGAAAAATTCCTGATCTCAAGAGCAACTGAATAAAAAACTCTTCATTAAAGCGGTAGTAAACCCGCTATTTATTTTTTTTAACACCTGCAAAGCAAAAGGCATAATGAGCTAGTATGCACCACATACTAGCTCATTATGAAATACTTACCTTAGAACGAGGCCCCGACATCTGGCACGATCCACGCCGAGGGAGCTGACATGCTCCCTCTGCGTTTCTTCCGGGTATCGCGGCCCCGGCGCTGTGAGTGGTCGGAGCCGCGATATCGTCACTCCCGCGCATGCGCGCGGGAGATTTCATTCCGGCCGGCCGGACACTGCCGGATTTTCAGGCCGAGAATCCCCTCGTGCGCATGCGCTGCTGCAGTCAGCGGCGCATACCGAGGGGAATATCTCCTAAACCGTAAAGGTTTAGGAGATATTTTTTTTACCTACAGGTAAGCCTTATTATAGGCTTTCCTGTAGGTAAAAGTTACAAAAAAGAGTATACAACCACTTTAACTGGGTAACTGCAGTCCAAAATTCTGTAAGACTATCCCAGGATTTGAACAAAATATATCGCTGTTCCAACCACAACATGGAGGTGGCCACTCTCCTTCTAAAGCATATGGAAATGCAACCACCCGGTTCTACGCAATAAGATGGCCTTGCACAAGCATGGTTTCCGGCCAGCCCATGCTGTGGATAATGGCAAAGTTACAGAAGAAATTTCAGAAGATCACATGCTGGTCCTGCTAAACAGAGTGGCCAGGTTCCTGGTTAGTCTTTGCCATTTTCTCTCATGCAGTGGATTATAGCAGGGGGAGGATTGGAAATGTCATGCTCCTGGGTCCACCATGAAGGCAGGGACCATTTTTACTATTTGTACAGCTGTGACTTGAACATCTGTGTACGGTTCAAGATGTGTAAGAGAGATCCTCGCCATTATCCCTGCCCCCTTCCCCCCATACCTGTATCCTCACCAACCTGAATTTATTCCTTAGCACTCCCCCTTCATCTCACTTGTTCACACCCCCCCCCTCCAAAATCACTAAATACCTGAACATCCATGTGATGTGAACCCACACCCCCATACATTATTCATGACCCCTCCCCCAGACTTGTCATTGTATTTCACCCCTCACCCGGCTCCCCGAACATTAGTAACCCCTCCTCCTACCTGTCTCTATACCTCACCCCTTATCTGTCCTCCCAAAGCTAGAGAAACCCCCCTTACCTATACTCAACCCTTCACCTGTCTCCCCATATTTAGGGCAAACCCCTCCCCCCCTTTATCAGTCACTGCACCTGCACCCTTTTGTGCTCCTGGACCCCCCATACCTGGACATCAGTACATTTTCAGATTCCACAAGACAGTCTTGGAATTTTAACAGAATCTCAATATTCCACAAATCTGGGCTGTGTCCCACTGCTAATCATGTGTCCGAACACTAATTTGTGCACCTGGCTTACGGCTCTTTTGCTGCTTTGTTGGGTGGAGTGATCTCCTGCCCAATTGGAGCACTATAGTTCTGCCAGATGGTATCTGCATTGTGAGAGAAAGGTGCAGTTACCACAATGCAGGCAACGCCATGGGAACATTTGGCGCTGTTTAATATTATTTATAGTTTGGGATGTTCTGATGGCAAAGTATTGGTATGTTCTGTATTCTTTTTTTTTATTTTTATTTTTTTTTTATTGCGCACATGAGCATTATACAAGTAGTAGATCCGACAAGGCTTACATCCAGATCAATGAAAAAATAAAAAATAAAACAACATTCATTAAGAATAACAACGTTGTACATATCAGTGGTTTTGTACCTGAACCAATCATGACTACAACCCTGTCATTCTCAAAAGTATATGTGCTTTTTTCAGGACCCTTTTTTTGTACACGACTTTGGCATGTTTTTGAATAACGTGTTTTTTTTGGGGCATTTTGTTTCTTAAGCACATTTGGGGAACCATTAACAATGAATGGCATCCAAATGCACATGTTCAGCTACTCATACAGTCCTATGCAGATTGCGTAGTGCTGGATCCAAGTTTTTTTGAAGCTGGCTCCTAGTTCTGGATGTCATTTGTCCAGACACTTTTAAAAGTGTTATACGGAGTATAAATTTATCCTAATATGGAATTTTAGGATACTGTAGGTGCACATTATGGGAACACTGGTTTGGGTTAAAGCCGGTTACAGTCAAGCTTTAATGTGATCCCCATATGCTATTATGAAGCATACAATAAAATGCAAGCAATGATGAAAATGAATAAACAGATCTTTAAAAAATAAAATAAAATGCAAGCAAATAGGTTTGTGTCTACAAAAAGAGGACAGAATGTATCTAAATAAAGGAAGACTTGTATTGGCCAAGCCAAATTTCTTACTTGCTTTCTCTTTAAGAAGCGCAACTTGCTGTTTCAAATACTCAATGACATGGTCAGCTTCTGAGGCCCTCTGCTCTAGTCTGTTCAGAGATGGGTTATTGCCAGCCATCTTCCCCAGAAACCGCACAATAAACCTAAATAAAAAACAATTAAAAAATAAAAGTAAGGTAGAGAAAGTGATTGAGGCAACATATTCAAACATATTGCAAAGAACATTTTAACTTGTTTGGCTCTAGATCTAGAGCCAATTTTTGCATGTATTGCACAGGTGTAAAAATCTTAACTTTTCGCAATAAAATTACTTAAACCCCAAGAATATTGTATATTTTCTAAAAGCAAAGTGCCTGTAGAATAAAAAGATGATAAGTTACAAATTTCTTGTCACATGAGATTTGCGCAACTGTTTATTAAACACACATTTCCAGGAAAAAGTATAAATAAAATGAATTTTAGTGTAAGCACACACAACATACTACCCCTTTTTAAGATATAAAAGTTTCCCAAACAAAGGTTGTGCCGAGTAAAAAGATATAAAACATGGCAAGTCCTAAAAATTGTGCGTACCCATGATATGGCAAAAATTTACAGTACCCAAAAATCTCCATAGGTAACACTTTAAAAGCTTTTGCAGCTCATCAGTTTAGAGTTAAACAGGAGCCCCTGTGCTAGAATTATTGTTCTCAGTCTGACGTTCGCAGCGATGTATCACATGTGTGGAGCAACGTGGGTTACGGCGATCATTTTTTTTTATATACTGTATTGTAATTATATTTTTTTACTCTTTCCTTTACTTAATTGCTATTACAAGGGGTTAATAAATATTGGGCAGGTGACCAGTACTTTTTTTGGAGAGATTAGTGGTCTAGTAGACGCCAATATCCCCCCAGTCCTTTACTGCATCTAACCAAGTACAGATCTGCTTGGTTAGATTGATCCACTGGCTGTACTGGCCAGGAAATGGTGGATCTGAAAACAGAAGTGATGAAATAATCATCACTTCCAGTTTCATTGTTTACATACAAAAGCAAAGCATTAGGGACCCCACTGACCGCTGAGTGAAAGCGATCAGCAGCTAGGAAGACGCAGCATCACTCTACTTTCAAGCCCACAGCCTGCTGAACAAATGGATCACAAGCTGATGGCCGATTAACAGGTCTCTCTTTGGCTGTACAAAGATGTACGTTGTAAACACACAATGTTATAGACACTGATTCATGTCTGGGACCCGCTGATCAGCTGTGTCCAATCCCAGACCTCAGCCCTGTGTTGACAAACAACACAGCGCTCTGTACAGAGAGAACAATCACTTTGTTCTACCTGCTTTGGAACAAACAGATTTTTAGTAAAAAGCAGCACATAATACATACATAACACTTGTTAAGCACACGCTTAATCCCTGGATTATCCCGAGATGTTAACTGGCCAGCCAGTATGATTATCACTGATAATATCACCATTAGTGTCACTGGTGAGGTCAGTGTCAGTCAATCTCCCACCCAGTGTCAGATTGACAGCTTCACAATTACAGTCCCAGTATAAGCTGCTAATAAAAAAAAAATAAAAAAAATGTATTCCAGTATATATATATATATATATATATATATATATATATATATTTATTGTTTGTGTACAGCGTTGCATGACCGTGCAATTACTAATTAAAGTAGTGTAGTGCTAAATAGCAAAAATGGCCTGGTCATGAAGAGGGTTAAACCTTCCAGAGTTTAAGTGATTAAAAAGTTCTGTCATGTTACAAGGCATTATTTTTATTGGGCAAAGGAGCACCATCTAGTGCTGCTGCCGCCAGCAGCCTGACAAACTCTATAAGAGGCTGCCAGCTGCTGCACCTAGCAGTACTAACATACAGTGCGCCCATACATGCAACCAAAGATGGTTGCCTATGCACTAATCCCAACACACACTTTCCTGTAGAAATGGCTGTGCGTATAAAAATGGGCACTGCAGCGACTACTGGAACCATGCCAAGTCAAAGAAATTAAATGTCACCAGCACACCAATGATCTCCAGAGTGGGTCCAGAACTTTAATCAGGGATCACATAGTTACAGCAGACTGTAATGTTTCAGAGCCATACAAAGGGGTCTTGCATGCTGTCACTATGTGATCACTGATTAAAGCTCTAGACCCACTCTGGAGATCCTTGGTGTGCTGGTGACGTTTGATTTCAAAGACGATTGCCTGGAACACAGACTTCTTGCATTCTAGGCATTCGTCCAACCGCAGCAGCTGTCAGCTTCTCAGAGCTTGGCAGGCTTCCGGCAGCACTGAATGGTGCACCTGTGCTCCCACCTGGCATCTAAACTCTGGAGCCTCAAGCATTGGGGCTAAATGCCCAGTGTGCATGGGGCCTTAGGCTAAACATTAGTTGTAATTCATGAACAAGATAGATCTGTTGTAGATCTCAGAAAGGACAGGCTGCCGAGAACTGGTCTCTGCACTTGTTGAGATACAATTGTGCTCATAAGTTTACATATGAAAAATATAGTGTAAGTGCTCAACTTGTATATATTTCTTATAGTGCTACAAAATGATATGTGCTCAAATGTATATATAAAGTTACCCAAAGGAAGAAGGTTAATACTCTATTATAAAAATACAAAAAATATAGAAATATATAAAGTGACTTATACATATATATACATAAACCAAAAAAATGGTGACTAGTAGGATGTTTTATCCCAAAGGAGAAAAACGGTGACTGTAGATTTATATAGGAAATAATCACAGTGATAAAGTCCATAAATGGATATATAGTCCAAAACAATCGTGCAAAGTGTCAATAACAACCAGGGTTCTGTGATGTTATGACCGAAGAAAACAATATTTCACCATGTGACGATCCCACCACCGTATAGGGTACAGGCTTACCGGATCTATATGACCCTAGCAGACATACGCCTCAGGGGTCAATCAAAGCTTGTGATCCCAGCCAAAATGGTCTCAAGGATTAGATGTATCAGTCATGGCATATACGATCCCAACAAATGACTAGATGTGGTCACTATTCCTCATGTGCATATACAAGTCCAACAACGACTCAGGCATGGAAGATGAAGAAACAAAGCCAACATGGCATAATAACGTTTTTAAAAAAACTTTAATAAAAAAATTTTATTTGCTAAAACTCACATTTCCAAGATGAACAATCAAGCATGTCAGAGAGAGAAAAATGGCAGTAGCGGAGTCCTCCCGACGCGTTTCGACCCACCGGTCATCATCTGGGGTGGACTCACACTACTAACCTACTGCCTTATATAGGTACTCACACAGTAAAGTGATGGCATTCCCCCATGTGTTGTAATTGTGCCCACTTCCGGTATACCCAAGATGGCGGACGGGCGTGCGTTGTTTTGGGAGGCCAACTCCCCCAATTATTATAATCGAGGAATCCAACACTATGAGGACATACCTCCTTCACAGAATAGGTTTGCACCTTTACGCGACATGAGGAGTTCTGACAACACTTATATCAGGCATTCTCCTTCCCCTTATCCATACAATCCTCCCAATACCAATTATGAACAACAGGGTTTTCACGAGGACCCGCACCCCAAAAAAAGGGGTCAAGAACGAGGAGAGGTTGTAGAGGGGGAAGGAGATTACAAAGACGGAAAGAGAAGAAGGCTCTGATAGGGCAGGGGGTTTTCAATTTGAGCTCCAAGTCTTTCACATCTGAAGAGATGTTAGTTTTAGACAAGGGCCTAAAATTTGTACCTCCTAACAAACTCAACAAATTTTCCACATTCATAGATATACATAAATTCACACGGAAGATGAATATTCAAAGATATCTTACATCCAATCCGTATCGCACAGACTACCATGCCAGCACGTCAGGCACTGTCCACTCAGGGTTATCTAATCCCTCCCTCTTTTCTCCTCCAGTACCCACTGCTCCCGCAGTGAAAATTTTTAGGGATTTAGTACTCAGCGACTTAGCCAAATTACCAGTTAAAAATTATCACTCCACTTCTTTGCCTAAAGTCGCATTGAGGTCTCTCTGTGATCAAAAGCAAGTTATAATACGCCCAGCTGATAAGGGAGGGGGCATAGTTGTACTTGACAAGATCCAGTATGAGGCGGAAATGGCAAATATTTTGAGTGAGCCAGACACATATCAGAAATTACCTAACAACCCCACCAATGTTTACAAAAAACAACTAAAAGCCCTTATTGACAAGGGTTACGAACAAAAAATCTTGAATAAAAAAGAAAAAGCCTTCTTGGTCCCGGCATCCCCCAGAATACCTACCATCTATTATCTGCCCAAAATCCACAAGAGCTTGACAGCCCCCCCCGGTAGACCCATTGTGAGTGGCATCAATTCTGTTACAGCACGCATAGGTAGGTACATAGATTTTTATCTTCAACCACTCGTGAGAAAGATGCCCTCATACATACAGGACACTGGGGATACCATCAGAAAATTGGAAGGTATACAGTTCCAAGGACAATGCATTATAGCTACCGCGGACGTTGCATCCCTATACACCTGTATCCCACAGGATAAAGGAATAGAAGCGGTACGTTTCTTCCTCGATCAGGAACATACGCTAGTCCCCTGTCAACGTAATTACATTATAGAATTATTGGAATTTGCCACCAGCCATAGCTATTTCTGGTTTGATGGTCAGTATTACTCACAACAAAGGGGTGTGGCCATGGGGGCCAAATTTGCGCCCAGTCTGGCCAATCTTTTCATGGCCAAATGGGAGGAGGATGTCGTCTATGCTCAGCGGAGCCCATCATTGATTTTGTGGGTCCGATACATAGACGACATCCTCCTCCTATGGGGGGGCACCCCCGATGCCCTTTTTGAATTTTTTAGTGGTTTGAATAATAATGACAGGGGAATTTCATTAACCTACCAGACCAGCACTGATAAAATACAATTTCTAGATTTGGAGATTGGAATTACATCAGGGGGTTTCAGTTTCAAAACCCACTTTAAGTCCACTGACCGTAACAGCTATATTGCCATTGATAGCTGCCACCATAAAAGTTGGCTTACCTCCGTTCCACGCAGTCAATTCATTAGACTGCGTCGTAATTGTACTGATGATCATACTTTTGTGGATCAGGCAAACTGCTTAAAACAACGGTTCTTAGATAAGGGGTATCATGCACCCACTTTGGAAAAACAACTACAGGAAGTCTCGAATATAAACAGGGACACCCTCCTGCAGGTAAAAACCCCTCGGAATGATAGTGAGAAATTTAAGTGGTCCTTTATAACCACCTTCAATATGCAACATAGGCAAGTAAAAAAGATTTTTAGTAAACATTGGGAGGTTTTGAGAAAGGATCCTGTGCTTGGTCCTAATCTTCCTGAAAGAGCGAATGTCCTATTTAGAGGGGCTCCTACTTTGCAAAGCAAAATTGCCCCCAACATCATTAATCCTCCAACACAGCCCACTTTTTTTCATAACATGGTAGGTTACTTCCCGTGCAAAAAATGCAGTGTATGTCAGCACAATGCACTGACACAACGAAAAATTTCAGAATTTACATCTACAGTAACTGGAAAAAGATATTCAATTAAATGCTTTTGCACCTGTAAAACTAAATATGTGGTTTATTTAATAACCTGCCCCTGTGGGAAGCAATATGTTGGCCGTACCACTAGACCTTTTTCCACGAGGGTCGGCGAACATATTTCCCTGATTAGAAGTAAATTATCCAAGCACACGGTGCCGAAACACTATAGGGAATGCCATAATAATGATCTACGTGGCACACAATTTATCGCGATAGATAAATACATCCCACCATGGAGAGGGGGGCCCCTCACTCGTGGGGTCTCCAGGCTTGAGACTTTCTGGATATATGAGCTTCAGTCCCACTCCCCATTCGGTATGAATGTGGAGTGGGACATTAATGCTTTCATAGACGATTCATAGGACCTTCTCGCATTATTAGCGATGTGCAGTCTGGCATTTGTGGGCACAATTCATTAAGTAGCTTCTATTTTATATTTTTATTTTATCACTTTTGTAATGATCTTATTCATTGCATATATATATATCCATTTATTTTTATGTTTTATGGTAAGATAATTATTTAGATCATAAAGTCACTATCCCATAGCATGTGATTTATATTGGGTACAGTGTGATGTATTGTGTGTATAGTTTCTGTATTATCAAGTTGTAATTTTACTAGTGGCCACTAGGTGTCACTAGCGCCACCTTCTTATGAGTATTAGAGAATAGACAATGATCTTCTTGCACTCATGTCTTGTTTACATCCCCATTCCGTTCCGGAAGTGACGTACATTCACTTCCGGTTCCGGTGTTTGTAGATGCGCACTTCCGGTTCCTGGTCACCACTCGTAAAAGGGTTCTGGACATATTTTTATGTCTATTTGTAAGCCCAAAACAATTAAAGTCTCATATAGGTCGGTCCTTCTTGCATATTTACTATATGAAACAGGTCCGTTTCCACACCCCCTTTTTCTCTATACATTAACATGAATAGGTGGAACGCACCCGTTGCGAGGCGTGGAACGCACGCCAGGCCGCCATTTTTTCGTATACCGGAAGTAGAATTATTATCACTTCCAATTATGATTTTTGGGCTCAAATGGTTTTGACATATGGGTGGAACGCATATTAACCGAGGCGTGGAACGCACGCCCGTCCGCCATCTTGGGTATACCGGAAGTGGGCACAATTACAACACATGGGGGAATGCCATCACTTTACTGTGTGAGTACCTATATAAGGCAGTAGGTTAGTAGTGTGAGTCCACCCCAGATGATGACCGGTGGGTCGAAACGCGTCGGGAGGACTCCGCTACTGCCATTTTTCTCTCTCTGACATGCTTGATTGTTCATCTTGGAAATGTGAGTTTTAGCAAATAAAATTTTTTTATTAAAGTTTTTTTAAAAACGTTATTATGCCATGTTGGCTTTGTTTCTTCATCTTCCATGCCTGAGTCGTTGTTGGACTTGTATATGCACATGAGGAATAGTGACCACATCTAGTCATTTGTTGGGATCGTATATGCCATGACTGATACATCTAATCCTTGAGACCATTTTGGCTGGGATCACAAGCTTTGATTGACCCCTGAGGCGTATGTCTGCTAGGGTCATATAGATCCGGTAAGCCTGTACCCTATACGGTGGTGGGATCGTCACATGGTGAAATATTGTTTTCTTCGGTCATAACATCACAGAACCCTGGTTGTTATTGACACTTTGCACGATTGTTTTGGACTATATATCCATTTATGGACTTTATCACTGTGATTATTTCCTATATAAATCTACAGTCACCGTTTTTCTCCTTTGGGATAAAACATCCTACTAGTCACCATTTTTTTGGTTTATGTATATATATGTATAAGTCACTTTATATATTTCTATATTTTTTGTATTTTTATAATAGAGTATTAACCTTCTTCCTTTGGGTAACTTTATATATACATTTGAGCACATATCATTTTGTAGCACTATAAGAAATATATACAAGTTGAGCGCTTACACTATATTTTTCACATGTTCTCCAGCTAAAAAATCCCTAATTTTAGCGTGTTGGCAGCTCATCACTTATATATTTCCATATTTTTCGATTTTCTCTTTAATTTTTCATTTGCGCAATATTGTTGGTGTATAACTTTCATAAGTTTACATACCCTGGAAGAATTTATGATTTCTTGGCCATATTTCAGAGAATGTGAATGATAACACAAAAACATTTCTTTCACTCGTGGCTCGTGTTTGGCTGAAGCCAATTATTATTAATCAACTGTGTTCATAATGGCAACAGAAACTACCCAAATAACCCTGATGAAAAGTTTACATACCCCAGTTCTTAATACCGTGTAATACCCCATTTAACATCAATGACAGCTTGAAGTCTTTTGTGGTATTTGTGGATGAGACTCTTTATCTTCTCAGATGGTAAAGCTGCCCATTCCTCTTGGCAAAAAGCCTTCAGTTCCTGACTGTAAATTAGTGGGCTGTCTTGCATGAACTGCACGTTTGAGATCTCTCCAGAGTGGCTCAATAATATTGAGGTCAGGAGACTGAGATGGCCACTCCAGAATCTTCACTTTATTCTGCTGTAGGCAATGACCTTGGCCTTGTGTTTTGGATCATTGTCATGTTGGAATGTCCAAGTACGTCCTATGTGCAGCTTCCTGGCTGATGGATGCAAATGTTCTTCCACTATTTTTTGATAACATGGCTCCCACCCGTCTCCATATCATTGCAGGGCGGAAGCAACCTCAAAACGTGACTTCCGCCCATAGCTCTTAAAGGGCCATTTTTATTTATTAAATTTTTTATTGTATTTTAGTGTAAATATGAGATCTGAGGTGTTTTTGACCCCATATTTAAGAGATCCTGTCATGATTTTTTCCTATTACAAGGGATGTTTACATTCCTTGCAATAGGAATAAAAGTGATAATTTTTTTTTTTTTAAAGAACAGTGTAAAAATAAAAAATAAATAGTAAAATAAATAAGAATTTTAATTTTTTTTTTAAACACGCCAACGCTCGCGTGCAGAAGTGAACACATACGTGAGTAACACCCGCATATAAAAACTGCGTTCAAACTACACATGTGAGGTATCGCCATGATCGGTAGAGCAAGAGCAAAAATTCTAGGCCACAGGGCGCCCCCCTTCCCCAAAGCACCCACCCCCCCATGTTGAGGGCATTTGGCCTGGTACGGTTCCCCCTTTCCTGACCGGCCTGGTACGGTCCTCCCTTTCCTGACCGGCCGGGCTGCGTGCTCGGATAAAGGGTCTAGTATGGATTTTGGGGGGGCCCCCATGCCGTTTTTCCGGCGTATTGGGTTACCCTTAAAATCCATGCCAGGCGACAGGGCTCGCAAGGTGTCAATCTCGCCGATGAAAGCGGCAAGATTGACTTCCTTCTCTAGTCCCATCGTACCTGGAGTCATGTTCAAAATGAATGGACTTTAGTCCATGTGTGGGCAAGTCTGTTCATTTGGAAAGTCCGTAGGACCTCCGCCAAAAGTCCGTCGGGAAGTCCGTTCGTGTGTGTGCGCAAGTCTGCTCGTTTGGAAAGTCCGGCGGACCTCCGCTGCAAAGTCTGGCAGATTGTCCACCGGACCAAGTATGCTGGAAAGTCCGATCGCGTGTACTCGGCATAACTCTTCCTTCTTAGATCAAAGGGAGAGACTTGTGAGTAAAGAAAAAATCCAGGCAGTCTGCCCAGTTTTTAAACAATGTGTAAATGTAGGAAGTTTAACCACTTAAAGTCTAAATCTTTTTCTGACACTTGTTTCTTAAGTTAAAATCAATATTACTCCCCCAAAACATTATACATATTTTAGCAGAGACCCTACGGAATGAAATGTCAATTGCTGCAATATTTTATGTCGCACTGTATTTACCCAGTGGTCTTTCAAACGCAATTTTTGAGGAAAAAATACACTTCAATAAAAAAAATAAAAAAAATAAAACAGTAAAGTTAGCCCAATTTTTTTTTGTTTTAATGTGAAAGGTAATGTTACGCCACAAGAATTGTGATCTACTAAGCAAAAAAAAATTGTGAGTCTCATTTTAACCAGAATTGTGCAGCTCTAGCGTGTATACTACGGCAGTGGTCATCAACCCTGTCCTCAGGGCCCACTAACAGGCCAGGTTTTATGTATTACCTTGGGGAGATGCAGACCAGAATACTGCAATCACTGAGCAGCAAATTATATCACCTGTGATGTATTTCAGTTATTTTGCAAACCTGGCCTGTTAGTGGGCCTTGAGGACAGGGTTGATGACCACTATGGTACACGACAAATTGGCCGTTTTGACACAACAACAGTTAAGGAAGAAAAAAAGTTGTCACTGCCTAGGAGGCAGCCATCTTGTTGGTTATTAGCAGGCAGACTAACAATTAGAACTTATCCTATAGTGTATTGTAGTGTATACGCTGCCTGTGTTCTGTGAAAACAGAAACTTTTCCAAGTCTCCAATTATTGCTGCTGGAGAGTACCGGAAGTGATGTGGTTGGAGATTTTGGCAAGTTGGAGTTTTCGGCAGAACTCCGGAAGCCAATCATTGACTGAGACCCAATGATCGGCTTGCCTTGTAACGAATCACACCAGGTACATGATCCAGCGCAGGGAGGCTGCTTTGCTGCTGCACATCTACATAAGGTGGTCGCCAAGCAGATCTTAATCTTTCAGATAATTAATATAGTGTTAAATAAACAATACTTCTAAACAGGGTTTCCTTTTTTTTTTTTTATATTTAAAATATCTACAAGTACAAGCACATCGAATGCAACATTTTGACAATGGTAGAAATGTTAACAGGAACTGAATCTGCCATCTCCGAGAGGGATGAAGGTGGTTAAGGACAAGAAGCACATGTTTGGAAATAGACAGCAGATAGAAGACCAAGTTACATTCAACAAAGCCAAAGTGCTGTATTACACATTCGGTAATAGTATACCTAAAAATGACAGCAATAGTACTTTATAAATCATAATACCATGATTGTTAGCAACATTGTGTTATGTATTCTACTGTGTGTTTGAGAGGATAAGAGTAAAAGGTCCCACAAGCAGCACATGGTTTAGTGATCAATCATGCAGCAAAGAGGAAGCCAAATGTTATTAATGAACAAGTTGTAAAACTAGCAACTGTATAGAACCTGAACATGCATTAGAGGCGCTTGAGCAGCAAACATTAACAGCCAGAAATCTTTTTTTTTTTAGGTAAGGATCGCTTCCATAATGTGCACTGATAACTATCCAGAAACCGCTGCATATGCAGAATAGAAGCCTGTAGCCTTTATGTACAACAATAAAATACACATGTCGGTGAACCAGATCGTACCAGTATTTCAGACAATTATTTTCATCCTTGTGTTAAAGACCATCAACCAAACAAAAAGATATGCGTTACCTTGAAGAGCAGAGCAGAGTTTCTGACGGAGAAGAAGGCTATTTGGAACCAGACTGAGCTCTTCTGGAGCTTGCAGCAACTGGTTCCTGTCACTCATGGGGTGACATTCTTCAGCCTGCTCTGATCTCCTCGTCATCTGAGAACAGACAGCACTTGTGCCTAGCTGGACCTAATCTGCTCGTCTCAGTGACATTCCAAACCCCACCAGAAAAATAGAAGACAACACAAGTTGTGCTCACTTGTGTACATTTCACAGCTGTCATAACTACGACCATCCCAAGAAACAAAGTGAAAGACAAAGTCACATGGTTTTAGAAGGAAACTGAACTATATCAATGAATTAACTATTTTTAATGCTTATGCTGCTAGTGTTAGTAATTAGATAGGAAGGTATATATTAGATTGACATTTTTTAACAATTTTTTTTAACATTTCTTCAAGTTGCTTTCTGGCCTAGGCCAAAATGACATATGTCCCATGAGTCTTTATGGCTTCATTTTTTTTTCTTTAATCAGGAGGAGAGGCTTTCTCAGTAAGCACACCCCTGTCTGCTAGCCTGAGCTAAGGCCCCATTCACAACTGAGTGTAGCGTTTTTACAGCGTTTTGTCGCGCGTATTTGCACGTCTGCCGGCGTTTTTGAGCTTTGGCATTTTTTTTATTAGCCAATAGGAAAAATTATCATCTGTTTCATTGTTGCTATGTTTTTAGATTTTGTCATCTGCTTCTTCCTCCAAAAACGCCCAAATCTGCCCGATTCGAGCAACCAAAAAGGGTCCAGAACTTGCTTGAGCTTCAGGAGACTTGGAGTGGAGATGTGATCCATCTCCATAAAGAATAATGGATTTTTTCCCCTCAAGCGTTTTGTGGCTTCAGGCTTCAAGCTACAAAATGCTCAGGTGTGAATGGGGCCTAAGGGAAGAGGGATTTCAGGACGTCAGTGCTACATGAATCATCAACTCTTACTTAACAAAATAAAGCATGGAAACATGGACGGGTGAGATTTTAGTTTCAATATTAAATTGATACTAAAGTCCTATTTTTCTTATTTAACCATTTGCCAACTACATAGTAAGTGCAGGAGATCAGCTCTATTGCGCTAAATGATGTACCTGTACGTACCACTGAAGGCGCGATCACATGCTGATTAGACACAGGGGATGCCAATCAGCCAGTCTGGTGGACCCGATGTCTGCCAGTCACCCACGATCATTCCCGGGAGAGACAGAATGTAAACAAAGCAGATTGCCGTTTTGACGGGAGAAGATGGAGATCTGTCTTCCCCCAGTCAGAACAATCCCCCCACAGTTAGCAAGCACCCCCTATTGACACACTTAATCCTTTAATCAACCCTGTTAACCCCCTCCCTGCCAGTGTCATTAGTATAGTAAGGCCTCTTGCACATGATACTCTTGCTTTAAGCAGCCATTTTTTGCAGGACCTTTTTTTTTTATGTATTTTCACGTATTTATGCGCAAAATGTTGTGCATTTTCGCATGCATACTTATTCTGGCATTTGCAATATGTTAATGGGCATTTGCGCACAAATGAGGTGTAAATTATTGACAAAAATGCAGATTTTTCTAAAGAATACATGGCACTTGTTTACGCGGCTGTGTGCCTAGGAACATTACAATTAATGAGCTGTATTTTAGCTCAGTAAAAAAATAAAGCTGTACTGCGCTTTTTCAAGTGCATATTTTTTTCTGATCAATGTATTAAGAGTGCTTTCACACTGAGGCGTTGGGGGCATCGGCAGTAAAGCACGGGCTGTTATTAGCGGTGCTTTACTGTCATTTTAGCAGAGCTATTCGTCCACTAGTGGGGCACTTTTAACCCCCGCTAGCGGCCGAAAAAAGGGTTAAAATCGCCTGCAAAGGCGCTGCAATGTTGCAGTCTGGCTAAAAATCACTGATCGGCACCATTTCTAGTAAAAAAAATAAAAATAAATTCCATAAAAATATCCCATCATTTATAGACAATATAACTTTTGCGCAAACCAATCTATATACGCTTATTGGGATTTTTTTTTTTTAAACGGGAGTCCGCCGGGACTCCGCGTTTTTTTTTTTTTTTAAAAGCCAGCAGCTACAAATACTGCAGCTGCTGACTTTTAAAATAGTGACACTTACCTGTCCAGCGCGCCCGCGATGTCGGCACCCGAAGCCGATCTCTAGATCGTCTCTCAGGTGCTGCCGCCGCCATCTTGGGTATGGGAATCAGGAAATGGAGCCTTTCGGCTTCATTTCCCGGTTCCCTACTGCGCATGCGCGAGTCGCGCTGCACAATAAGGACGGTCCCCGCTGCCTCTGGGATCTGTGTGTTTCCCAGCAGGCAGCGGGGCACTTGCAGAAAGGGGCGGGCACTTGCGGAAAGGGGCGTAATCTACGCCCCTTTCCGCACAGAGCTATCCCGGAAGTGGGTGCAGATACCTGTACTGTACAGGTATCTGCACCCCCCTCCCCCCTGAAAGGTGCCAATTGTGGCGCCGGAGGGGGGGAGGGTTCCGATGAGCGGAAGGTCCACTTTAGGGTGGACCTCCGCTTTAACAAAAAATACTTAGCCGAATACATATTCGCCTAAATTTATGAAGAAACTAGATTTTTTCCTATTTTTTTTTATTGGATATGTTTTATAGTAGAAAATAAAAAATATTGTTTTTCAAAATTGTCTCTTTTTGTTGTTTATAGCACAAAAAATAAAAACCGCAGAGGTGATCAAATACCACGAAAAGAAAGCTCTATTTGTGGGGGGGGGGGACATCAATTTTATTTGGGTACAGCGAAGCCACCAAAAACAAACCCAATGAAGGCACATTCTAAGAGGAGCTTTTAAGCAGAAAAATGCACTTAGGACCCTAAATGCACATAACCATGCACGAATGAATTGATATTCTAGGGAGTAGAATGCATTTACGCCCCTCAGTAAGCAAGTACTTGTGCAAATGCTTAGTATTGGCACCGTTACCGCTACCAGTATCAGTGCAACCCTACTAAGCAGGGAGCTATACATACTGTACAGTATATTCCAGCACACTGCAGCTTTGTGAAAAGTTCACTCACATTTCCCTAATTTATCATTTCTGCAATCCAGCATGAGCACATAGAGCACTTCAAAGAGTCAGTAGGAGTACCATGCTAGGCAACACCCTCTACCCCAGCTTTCTATATAACCAGTCACTTTTAAATATCCAAGGCCACTTTAGATTGGTGATTGTCAGAAGTGTTTATAACTGACATTTTTCACATTCTGTATGTGGGAGGCAGCAAGGACAAAATGGGAGGGGGAGTGGATGGGTGCACTACAAAATTGCCTAGATTAAAATCTGATTTAAAGCAGAACTTCACTCATAAACACTGACTATTTTTAATCCTTTTGCTGCTAGCATTAGTAAATAGATAGGAAAGTATAACATACTTACTTGTTTCAAACATTTTACAATTCTTAAATTACTTAATGGTTTCCAGGCCTTGGCAAATTCCAGGAGTCTTCAGGAGGCAAGGAGAGGAGGGGTTTTCTCAGCTAAGAACACTCTCCTGCCTGCATGCCTGAGCTAAGGGCAGATGGATTACAGGAAGTAAATGCTACATGAATCATCTGCCTTTACTCAACCAGAAATAATATGGGGTGTTTTTCAAAGCAATTTTCCACTAAAATAGAACTTAGAGATGTGGAAGGATGGATTGGTTTGCTTTGGATATTAAAAAATGATCAAATAGAGTTTTTGGTTTGTGGTACTCATCACTAATCACTAGCAGCAGGATAAAGAGGGTGCCTATCTGTTGCTATAAAGCCGCTAACGGCAGTATTACCCCTCTGAAATGAGCCTTACTGAGCACATAGGCTATGCTTCCAGTAAGTGCAGTGGCGTAGCTACAGGGGTCACCATGGCACACCTGCTCCAGGGGGCCCGTGCAGGTGGTAGAGAGAGTCTGTCAGACCAAACTCCCCATTGTGCATTGGGAGCTCGGTCAGACAGAAAATACATTCAACAAAAGGGAAAGCAAAGGAGGGAGAGGTGCGTTCCCGAGTGCTGTGCTTTATGCCTCCCCTAATGTGCAGTACTGTACTACAGATTTTTTGTAAGGTTGTGTGTATACATACACACAATGTATATGTGAGTAATTATATGCGTTTTTAAATTTGTGTGTGTGTGTGTATGCATGTATGTATGTATTCCACCCATCATGATACATTGCAGATCATTCCATCCATCCCATGTTACAGCAAAACATTCCTCCCATCCCATGACACACTGCAGAGCATTCCACCCATCCTATAACACACTGCAGAGCATCCCACCCATCCCGACACTGCAGAGCATTCCACCCATCTATGATGCACTGCAGAGCATTACAACTATCCCATAACACACTACAGGGTTTCCATCCATTCCATGACACACTGCCAAGCAGTCCACCCATCCCATGACACTGCAGAGCATTCCACCCATCCCATAACAACGCAGAGCATTCCACCCATCCCATGACACCACAGAGCATTTTGCCCAGTGGTGGAACTACCAGGGTTACAAAGGTTGCACTTGTCACCACATGGGGGCCCCAAGACAACAGGAAGCGGGCCTGCTGCAGAACATGTTGAAAGGTTTGCACTGCAGGGTCGTAATAAAGGGTCCCACAATGAGAGTAAAGGGGCCCGGGCTTGAAGGGAAGAGCCTCAGGACCAGTGGGTCGGGGGGCCCTGAAAGTTCTAGTTACACCTCAGCTAGAGTGTACCTTTAAGTTTCCCAATTAAGAAATGCTGTCTGAACTGGCTGTTGAGAGAGCCGCCTTCACTTGTTCATCGCAAAACAAATCAGCAAGAAGAAGACAGCTGCAACAAAGACTGAGAGGTAGCTAAGATATAAAATGTGTATGGTCATTTTTACTTGATGACAAGCCAGGTCTACCATATCATTGCCCAAAATAGCCCTGCTACTAATCATCAACTAGTAACTAGAGAAGTTGTGAAACATGGCTGATAAGTTAGCAAGCGAGGAAGCATTTCTGTAACCCCTGAAGCTACTCAAACTTGAATGATGTGATACTTTCAACTAGATCAGAACTGCATGGCTACCCAAAGTGTTTCAAATTGAAATTTTACAGTACAAGCTTTCCAACATTTACATAAAAAAAAAAAACGAACTTACCATTACAGGCAGTGGTAGCTATGCAATGGATTGAAGAAGTTAAATTATTTTTACACAAGCTTTTGATCTGTTCTTTTATATCTGTTTTTACTATAAAACCCAGCTTTTATATATCTTTGGAATCAATTCATAAAGCAGCTTTATAAACTGCATCTGCTTTAAAAGGGACCTATAGTGTTATAAAAAATGTTTAGACTTTGAGGTCTCATTCACTTTTCGCATAGCGGAAATGCACGTTCGTACTTGCTTTTTTTTTTTTTTTTTGCATGCTTTTTGTGCATTTCCACGGGTCACACATGGGGCAGCTTATTCACTTGAATGGGCTGCCCTGTGCACAACAAATGTGCCAAAGAAGGCGTGGAGTGTCACGCGACAAATTGTCAGGGCTGGGCTTAGCCCTTCCTTCTCAAAGCTGGCTGCTCAACTGTCGGCTAATTGCCAGCTCCTATCTCTCCACAGTGACTCGCCTGTTGATATCCTGCTTGTCAGTCCTGCCTACTTAAGCCGTCCAGCCCAGATGATCTCTGCCTTCTCCTTGGTGACATCTTTAGAGACGCTCTCCTGTGTTCCCGTTAAAGACCTGCTTGGCTGACATTCCTTCTGGTTCCAGATCCTGCTTGCTGTTCTACTATGCTCATCTCCGGCTCCCTGATGTTTTGGCTTGTCTGACTATCCATTCCGGTTCCTGAACTCTGGCTAGGTTTTGACTACGTTTACTCTGTTTACCTTTTTTAATTATTATTAAACAAGTGTGATTTTGTACTTTTGTCTCAGTCTGATTCAAAAATAAAGCTTTTTAAAAGCACGGATATGATTTATAAATGTACAGGGACTCAAAAGCAAGCAAAGTGTCATTTGAACAAATTTATGGGGGGGGGGGGGGGGGGTGTTTAGTCAGGTGGAGAAGTATTCCTACCCCTCGAATATTTTTCACATTTAGTCATGTTAAAACCAAAAAACTTGAGTGTATTTTTTGGGACTTTATGTGATAGATCAACACAAAGTGGCACAGAATTGTGAAGTGGAAGGAAAATGATAAAATGTTTTTCAAAATTATTTACAAATAAATATGTGAAAAGTGTGGGGTGCATTTGTATTCAGCCCCCTCCCCCCCGAGTCAGTACTTTGTAGAACCATCTTTCACTAAAACTACAGCTGCTAATCTTTTGGGGTATGTCTCTACCAGCTTTGCACATCCAGAGAGTGAAATTTTTGCCCAACCTCTTTGCAAAATAGCCCAAGATCTGTCTGTTGGACGGAGAGCGATTTGCAAGTCTTGCCACAGATTCTCAATTGTATTTAGGTTTGGACTTTGACTGAGCCATTCTAACACATGAATATGCTTTGATCTAAACCATTCCATTGTAGCTCTGGCTGTATGTTTAGGGTCGTTGTCCTGCTGGAAGGTGAACGAACCTCTGCCCCAGTCTCCAGTCTTTTACAGACTCTAACAGGTTTTCTTATAAGATTGCCCTGTATTTGGTTTCATCGATCTTCCCATCAACCCTGACCAGCTTCCCTGTCCGTGCTGAAGAAAATCATCCCCACAACATTATGCTGCCACCACCATGTTTCACAGGGGGATGGTGTGTTCAGGGTGATGTGCAGTGTTAATTTTCCACCACACATAGCGTTTTGCATTTAGGCCAAAAAAGTTAAATTTTGGTCTCATCTGACCAGAATACCTTCTTTCACATGTTTACTGTGTTCCCCACATGGCTTCTGGCAAACTGCAAAGGGACTTCTTATGGCTTCCTTTCAATAATAGCTTTCTTCTTGCCACTCCTCTATAAAGGCCAGATTTGTGGAGTGCACGACTAATAGTTGTCCTGTGGACAGATTCTTCCCCCTGAGCTGTGGATCTCTGCAGCTACTCCAGAGTTTCCAAGGGCCTCTTGGCTGCTTCTCCGATTAATGCTCTACTTGCCCGGCCTGTCAGTTTAGGTGGACAGCCATGTCTTGGTAGGTATACAGTTGTGCCATACTCATTCCGTTTTAGGACGATGGAGATGTTCAAAGCTTGGGATTTTTATTTTTAGAACCTAATCCTGCTTTAAACTTCTACACAATGTTATCTCTGCCTGTCCGTTGTGTTCCTTGGCTTTCATGATGCTGTTTGTTAACTAAGGTTCTCTAAACAAACCTCTGTGGGCTTCACAGAACAGCTGTATTTAAACTGAGACTAAATTACACACAGGTAGACTATAATTTACCAATTAGATGACCTCTGAAGGCAATTGGTTCCACTAGATTTTAGTTAGGGGTATCAGAGTAAAAGGAGGCTTAATACAAAATGTACGGCACACTTTTATTAATTTATTATTAGATATTTGTAAAAATAAAATTGAGATATTTGTAAAAATAAATAAAATAAAACCATTTATAATTTTCCTTCCACTTCACAATTGTGCCACTTTGTGTTGGTATATCACATAAAATCCCAATAAAATACATTTATGTTTTTGGTTGTAACAAGACAAAATGTGGACAATTTCAAGGGGTGTGAATACTTTTTCAAGGCACTGTATATAAAAAACAGAAATCACTGGATCTATAGCAGAACGGCTCACGCCTCAAATCTATATAGGGATTTGAAAGGTAGAAATGGTTTATCAGGAGTCTCTATAAAGGTCTGGCACTAGTAAGCTCATGGAAAAAGGTTTCATAATCTTAGGACCTCTAAGCAACACTAGTAGAAACTACAGGCTGTTTTTTCATTCTTAGGTTGTGCCCACCGAATAATTGCCTAACTGGCCAGTTCAAGGCTGAGCGCAATGACAGTTGCCTGCGACTCCCATGGGGCAATATCGTTCATCATTTTTGAGAATTCTCGCCAAAGAAGGTGGCTCAGAAGGTGCTAAGGCCATAGGCATAACTGCAATGAAATCTCCCTGGCATAAGACTGAGGATTGATTCACTCCAATGGAGCCAAGGGAGACTCAGAAAAGTATAGAAAACTGAAGAGAGTCTAGTAAGGGATAGCCCTCTTTGAGGTCCATATCAGGCTCTTATATAAAGAGCACTTTGGCCACCCCAGAACTTTATATGGACAGCAGGACCACTCCCCAGTGCATCTGTCGTTGGACATGTCATGCTGCAAGGCAGTGACAACTTGGCTTCCAATACTAGGCAAACCATCAGTATTCACAAAACTGCTGGAGGAGAGATTCAAATAGCAGAAGGTTATCAGGTCACTGTAGGTGGCAACAAGGACTAACCATGATTAAACTTCATGTCTCTTGAAATTAGGGACAGTGTCAGGAAGGTGCTACCTCACATTGAATAACAGGAATAAGTGTGCAGGAAGTTTAGCATTCAGTCCCTCTGTGTTTGAATCCTTACTGTAGTAAACCAATAAACCAACCAATAATGTTGCCCAATGAAGTCATGTATGTGTTTGGCCTACATAGCTTACTCAGAAATGGAGTCTTCAGAGACAGTGTCATACTAGAGGATGTACCATGGCTCTGGAAAACGATCTGTGGTTAACATAGTACACAAGGGTCTGGAAAGTGCCACAATGCAGAGCCCAGTGCCAGAATCACACATTCAAGGCAAATCCCGCAATCATCCAGTCCAGCGAGGTCCAGTTACAGCGTTCAAAACTACTGTGAGGATACACTGATACAGATAGCTGCATAAAGACAAGTTCAAGCAACATGTAGGAATGTCTTGATTAAAGAAAACAAATGTATCTTGAAAACAAGAAAAACAGCTAGCAAAGATGGTTAACAATTTTTCAGCAGAGAAAGGGCATCTGTCCTCTTAGGTCCCTAGCAAAAATGAGTCATACTGGCAGGGGGAGGGTAATACCAGTCTGGTCATTGTTATTTATTTGCCAGTGTCCAAATTCTACTATAGGTGGAGGTATAGCCCAACAGTTCCTGATTCCTTAATACAGGGCTCGACAAACCCCAGGCGCCAGGTCGCCAATGCGACCAGAAATCGCGACCTGGCGCCTAAGCTGCCACCAGCCGACTCACTATCGATGCCCCAGACATGCAGCAGCATTAACACTGACTGCCGTCCTTCTCCCTCCTTCACACTCTGCAGCACCGCGCTGTGTGTGAAACTGACACGCAATGGAGAGAGGAGGATCTGTCAGCCTGATGTCGGGGTGGGCGGGACCCGGCCGGGGTGGGGGCGGGACCCAGCAAGCTATCAAACACCCGCCAATGGGATCTGGGCGGGCCGCTACGTGTATGTGGCCCGCCCCTTTTCTTAAGCAGCCCAATCGTTGGCTGGTGTTTGATAGCTGCTGAGTCCCGCCCACCCCGGCCGGGTCCCGCCCACCCCGACATCAGGCTGAAATCTGACATATCCACCTCTCTGTTACTTGTCAGTTTCACACCCCGGCAGGGTCCCGCCAGCTCCTTTGTTACATTTAAGTAACAGAGTGCTCCGTGTGAAACCTGCCAGTGCCAATCAGTGCCACCTGCCACCAATCAGTGCCAACCAGTGCCACCTCCAATCAATATCACCTGCAACCAACCAGTGCCACCTGCCAGTGCCACCTGACAGCGCCAACCAGTGCCACCGCCAATCAATACCATCTGCCACCACCAACGAGTGCCACCTGCCACCAACCAGTGCCACCGCCAATCAGTGCCACCTGCCACCACCAATCAGTGCCACCTGCCACCGCCAATCAGTGCCAGTGCCAACCAGTGGCACCTGCCAGTGCCACCACCAATCAGTGCCACCTGCCAGCGGCAACCAGTGCCATCTGCCACCGCCAATCAGTGCCACCTGCCACCACAAATCAGTGCCACCTGCTAGTGCCAACCAGTGCCACTGCCAATCAATACCACCTGCAACCACCACCCAGTGCCACCTGCCACCACCCAGTGCCAATCAGTGCCACCTACCAGTGCCACCTGTCACCGCCAGTCAGTGCCACCTGTCACTGCCAGTCAGTGCCACCGCCAATCAGTGCCACCGCCAACCAGTGCCACCTACCAGTGCCACCTGCCACCACCTACCAATGCCACCACCAACCAGTGCCACCTGCCACCGCCAATCAGTGCCACCTCCAATCAGTGCCACCACCAATCAGTGCCACCTGCCAACAGCAACCAGTGCCACCGCCAATCAGTGCCATCTGCCAGTGACAACTAGTGCCATCGCCAACCAGGGCCACCTGCCATCACCAACCAGGGCCACCTGCCATCACCAACCAGGGCCACCTGCCATCACCAACCAGGGCCACCTGCCAGTGCCAATAGTGCCCCTTGCCAGCTTCAAACCAGTGTCACCTGCCAGTTCCAAACCAGTGTCACCTGCCAGTTCCAAACCAGTGTCACCTGCCAATGCCAACTAGTGTCACCTGTCGGTGCCATCTGGCAGTTCCACGTGCCTTCCAGTGGCAACCAGTGCCACCTGCCAGTGCCAGCCAGTTCCATCTGTTGCCAGCCTTACTCTTTCTGGTCAGCCCATACCCCTGATGTAACAGCGTTTCAATGGAGTTATTGACTGGGTGCTCCATTGTGGTGTTAGGGATAGGGGGTGAAAATGAGTGGCCTTACCCCGGGAGCTGGAAAAAAAAACTGGCTCCTAACTTTTTTAACTGGCTCCTAAATTCAAAGCAAATTTGTCAACCCCTGCCTTAATAAACAAGAGAGAAAAACTATTACTCCTCAACAGAGATGTGTACTTATTGGTCCAAATATAGGTCTGGAGTGAACCTGAAAGCAAGCTGTCATTCCTGCAAAAATCCGTGCCCAGCACAAAGTTAAAGGGTAACTGAGCATACCGACTCAGCAAATTGCTGCTTCCACTGTAAGGCTGGCCATGCATTATACAATTTTCCTTAAGATTTACCAAATCCATATCAAATGAGGCCAGACTTGAACACTTTCAATTTTTATGCAGTCGGGCAGGCCCTTGTACTACATAGTTGAAGGTAAATCTAAAGGAAATTGAATAAGAAAATATAGGCATGACCAGCTTAAAACTGGGCTCTTGGCTTTGCACCCTGCAACATAAGCCAACATGGCCAAATGGAATAAGCTAATATCTCATGTGCCCAGTTCTCAAAGCGGACCAAAAAAAGAAAAAAGGTAAACGAAAAATACAGTACACAAAATGATATGTTTGGAGTGGGCACATTCCAATAAGAAAAAAAAAAGTAATGAAATAAATGCTGCCACCAACTTTTGAAGTCCTTTCTCTGGAAAGCAATATATTTTATACTGCCTGGATAGTTCATAAATCCTGCTAGGTTGTAGATTTAGGTGACATCTGTATAATACATTATATTCACTGATGCACTGTGATTTTTGGACCAAGCCTCACATGTTTTCTCTTATCCTAGAGTACTGAATTGTTTGCATTGACAGGTGTCTTTCCTTTCCTCCAGCAATGTTTTGCCATAAAGCGGGTGGGGGGGTTGGCTTGGTCTAAAATGAATTTGTAGTTCCAATGTCTACTAAGTCTGACCAATGCTTTTATTGTAGGAAGGCTTTCAGAAATGAGTGTTAATAGTTTATTTGTATCAAAAATTACCAGAAGAGAAATCCAAATCAATCAATATATGGTGTGGCCACCCATTGCCTTCAAAACAGCATTAATTCTTCTAGATACACTTGCACACAGTTTTTTTATTCCAAACAACCCCTGTTCCGCCCCCTCACTTTCCACGCTGTGATTGAAAGCAGTGACAGCCAATGGTTTGCCAATGAGGAGGGAGAGTCCCCGGAGAGAAGATGATCTCGTGTACATCGCTGGATCGAGAGGGAGCTCAGGAAAGTATAAGGAGGCTAGGGGGACTGCTGGACATAGGTTTTTTATCCTCATGTATAGAATGCATAAAGGTTCAAAAAAAACCTTCAACCTTTAGAACCACTTCAATACCAGACACTTTCCCCCCTTCCTGCCCAAGCCAATTTTCAGAATTCAGTGCTGTCGCTGTTTAAATGACAATTGCACGGTTATGCTACACTGTACCCAAACAAAATTTTTATAATTTTGTTCCCACAAATAGAGCTTTCTTTTAGTGGTATTTGATCACTTCTGGGGCTTTTATTTTTTGCTAAACTAAAAAAATAACAAAAAAAAAAAAAAAAATATTTTTTATTTTTCGTCTGTTATAAAATGTTGTAAATAAGTACATTTTCTCCTTCACTGGTGGGCCCTGATAAGGCTGTACTGATGGGCACTGAGGTGGCACCAATGAGGTGACACTGATGGCACTGATATGCAACAATGAAAGGCTGCACTGATGGGTACTTATGGGTGGTACTGATGAGCACTGATAGGTGGCACTGATGGGCATCATTGCTATGGAGGCACTGGCAAGTATTGCTGATGGGTACTGATTGGCATATGTTGGCACACATTGGCATTTCTGGTAACCATGGGTGACATACCTGATGGTCATCAGTGGTGACCATCCCTAGTGGTCCTGGTGGCATCCCTGGTGATCCTCCTCAGGGGCAGCACTGATAACCAATCAGCGCAGGTCCCTCCTGTCAGAGCAGCAGCCGATCAGCTCTCCTCTACTCGCGTCTATCAGACGCAACTGAAGAAAAGCCGATACACAGCTCTACCGGTTTACATAGTGATCAGTTGTGATTGGACACAGCTGATCACGAGGTAAAGAGTCTCCTCAGACCTAGATCGGAGTTGTAGTGTGTCAGACTGACACACCACAACAGCGATCGCCACGTGGTGGTTTGTTATCCTGATGACGTCATATGAAGTCCGGTCAGGATAACCAAACCACTGTGCCAATGTCATATTGCTACACGGTGAGCAGAAAGTGGTTAAGAACCCTTTGTCTGCATGTCTAAAAAGCCAACAGTGACAATTTTGGATACATCTGCACCACAATATTAAGATTATGCACACTTCATTTCTTAAAAGATTTTTTTTGCAGAATCATACTTACCTAGGTGGATGCAGTTCGATGCTGCATCTGTCCCCCGCTGGCTCTAACACTCAGAACTGAGCGATCAAACACTGCTGGTTGCTCAGTTCTCAGGGCTCCCTGAGCCGAGAGCTGGTGACTGTCAGTCAACCGCTGTCTGTTCTTCCCCCCCCCTCACTCACTCCACAGCGTTGGGCTGAGGAGGGGGGCGGGAGCAGCCGGCTCAGGCTCTCAGCAGCTCGCCGAGAGGCTGAGCAGGGTGACGGTCCAGGGATGTGGACGGATCCAGATTTCATGGTTGCGATCTTTCCCTAGCCTGGATTGGCTCTGTGACGTCAGGAGACAGCGAGCTTCAGCCAGCTATCTGCTGAAAATGGGTCACAGGAGGGCAGAACGAACCGTACTCCTGTGATCCACAGGAGAAGTACAGCCAAACGATCTTTGGCTGTACTTCTCCTTTAAGGTAAACCTGTCACACGCTTAGACAAGTCAAACTGAGCAAATTATGAAAACCATACAAAGCAATGGGTACTTTCTGTAAAATTAAAAAAGGTGATATAGTAAACTATACTTTTAGAAAATCTAAACTTTTCCTTTTAAAAGAAGTAGTACCAAAAGTAGGCAGCGGAAGTGGAAGAGTGTACTTGTCAAAACTAAGTACCTGCTCCCCCCGAAAAAAAAAATTACCTGCCAAATGTGGCAGGGGAGGAGGGCTTAAAGTGGAACTTACCCTTTTGAGTGGAGTTCCATTTCACTCGCAGTGAATGCTTGAGGAATGCACAATTCACTGCTTTATAAATATTCCCATTAGAAGCAGCTTTTCTGCATGCAGACATACAGTATTGAACGTCTAGATTCCCATAGAATCTTGTCTCTCCCTTGAGAATTGGATAATGTCTTATATATTATGAATGGTACAGCACAGTAAGCAGATTCAGGATTGTTTAAGTAATACCCAATAGAGGAAGCACAGTACATTTTAGTTTTTACTCAACCACATAAAACATTTTGGACAACTCTTTCTTTCTTTTAGCTAAAGGAAATGCTCAATTTGAACAAAAAGCACTAAATATGGTTTAAATCACACTAATAACCCAAAAAAGATGTTTTTTATCAAAATTACAAAACGTAGTTTGATGATAGATAAAAAATAAAATAAAAAATAAATTACAAAATGTACCGTAGAGATATATATATATATATATATTTTTTTTTTTAAGATCAAAGCTGGGCCACAAAGAATCAAATTTAACTCAATTCTGTGAACAATAAATTTTTAGAGCAACCTGATTTCTTGGAAGAAAGTTCTTCTAACATCTGCATCTGTTATAGACCAAAGTCACCATGTGCAACAAAAAACGCTTTTAAATATGCGCCCTACATTTTATAGGTTTATAAATTCTATCTTTTTTTTTTTTTTAACTATTTTTAACCTGTACTGAAGTAAGAAGATTTAAACAACTGCAGTGCAATCAGAGTGTAATGCTTTCCTGACCTGGTTTGGCAAGGGATGAGACGCTTTCCAGAGCTGAATGAGGAAACTAAAAGAGATGAATACAAGGTTCCGTTAACCACTTTCTGTCCAGGCCAATGCTGATAGTTCAAAATCATGTTAACTTTTTTTTTTTTGCTAGAAAATTAAATTACTTATAACCCACAAACATTTTTTTTTAAAGCAGAGGCCTGGGAGAATAAAATGTTGGATGTTGCAATTTTTTTTATGCAATAAAATATTTGTGTAGTCATTTTTAAAAAGCTAATTTTCAGGATATTATTATTATTATTATACAGGATTTATATAGCGGCAACAGTTTACACAGTGCTTTACAATATAAAAGGGAGACAATACAGTCATAATACAATAAAATGCAAGAGGAATAAGAGGGCCCTGCTCAGAAGAGCTTATAATCGAATAGGGTGGATACGCTTTAAAATAAATAGATACCCAACATTTCTGGCGCGAATTGTCCATTTACTCTGTGAATAGAGAAAGCATTTGTTCAGTAGTTCATGTGTGGTTATGATGGCTCAGGGCCAGATTTTTGTCACAGCTATGATTTCAGTGCTGGCCAATACATAATAGATAAAGGGTGCCCACTCCCGTAGTAGAAAAGCAATCTGTGCTGAAATCCTGAACACGTGCAATTCAGAAGCGTTCCTATACAAATCAATTAGCCTGGAATTCTCATCTAAACCCCAATGCATGGTGCTCAAAAAAACGCACATCGCACTTAATAAATCTGTACTGCAGATGCACCACATCTATGTGAACAGCTTCAATGTCATGCGATTTGGATGCGGCTCAAAATGCATCCAATTCAAATATATGTGAACCAAGCCTAAATTTGTACATGCCTGTGGAATAGCGACAACCTTTAGTACAATAAATTATCCACAGACGAGGCTTTAAAGGCCTTTACAGGTTGCTAGTTTAACAGGAGGTCTGGTGTTAGAATTACCGTATATACTCGAGTATAGGCCGACCCGAATATAAGCCGAGGCCCCCAATTTACCCCCAAAAAAACTGGCAAACTTATTGACTCGTGTATAAGCCGAGGGTGAGACATGCCTGTCCATCCCTGTGTGTGTGTCCGTCCATCCCTGTGTGTCCGTCCATCCCTGTGTGTCCGTCCATCCCTGTGTGTCCGTCCATCCATCCCTGTGTGTGTGTGTGTCCATCCATCCATCCATCCCTGTGTGTGTGTGTGTCCATCCATCCATCCATCCCTGTGTGTGTGTGTCTCCATCCATCCATCCATCCCTGTGTGTGTGTGTCTCCATCCATCCATCCCTGTGTGTGTGTGTCTCCATCCATCCATCCATCCCTGTGTGTGTGTGTATCCATCCATCCCTGTGTGTGTGTGTCTCCATCCATCCATCCCTGTGTGTGTGTGTCCATGTGTGTGTGTGTGTGTGTGTGTGTGTGTGTGTGTGTATGTGTGTGTGTGTGTGTGTCCAGCCTACCTGTGTCCCGAGCCTGTGTCCCGTGCCTTGCCTCCTTGCCTCCGTCCCGTGCCTTGCCTCCTTGCCTCTGTCCCGTGCCGTGCCTTGCCTCCGTCCCGTGTCGTGCCTTGCCTCCGTCCCGTCCCGTGCCGTGCCTTGCCTTGCCTCCGTCCCGTGCCTTGCCAGGATCGCCGCTCTTCGTCGGCGCCTCGGCGGACATTCTACCATTCAAACGCCGCGCCTCCGCCTTCGCCTGTGATAGGCGGAACACTGAATTTCCCAGCAGCCTGTGTTCCGCCTATCACGGACATCGTCTCATCCTCGTCCGTAGTACGAGGATGAGACGATGTCCGTGATAGGCGGAACACAGGCTGCTGGGAAATTCAGTGTTCCGCCTATCACAGGCGAAGGCGGAGGCGCGGCGTTTGAATGGTAGAATGTCCGCTGTCTGTCTGCTCGACACGCTGATCGAGCAGGCAGACAGCGATGACTCGAGTATAAGCCGAGGGGGGCACTTTCAGCCTCAAAAAAGAGGCTGAAAATCTCGGCTTATACTCGAGTATATACGGTATTGCTCCAACACTCAACATTCACATATGCATGCGGAACCAATGTGCGTGTTCACATTTGCACATGAAAATGAGAGCAATGAGCCCTGTAGAGTCGCTCAGATAGTGTCTACAGTAAAGCCAATCGCTGGCTGCAAATTTTGATACCAGGATCATGGCTGCAGCTCAGTATAACCACTTCCCCCAGAGTACACACATGCTTGTAATCCATGTAATTTATAGCACAAAAAATAAAAACCGCACAGGTGATCAACTAACACCAAAAGAAAGCTCTATTTGTGAGGGAAAAAAAAGACGTCAATTTTGTTTTAGTGCAAGATCACGCAATTGTCAGTTAAAACGACGCAGTGCAGAATCACAAAAAGTGCTCTGGTCAGGAAGGGGGTAAAAACGTCCGGGGCTGAAGCGGTTAATGAAGGTACAACATTTAGCAACTCACATGGTTGATTAAAACAGGCACATCTAAGTATGCAGGCATCCGGGGTAAAGCTGTCCACTTAGACCATCCTCCGCACTGCCAGTTCTCACCGCTGTCAGTCTGCAATCGTGACCGCAAAGACTACCCTGCAGTAGAGTGAACTGAAAGTGAGGCTTGAAGTGCTTGTGGAGCACAGTGTGGAAGGGATGAGGTTGATGGCGGTGTGGAGGACGGTCTATGTGGACAGCTTTACTCCGAATGCCTGCAAACTTAGATATGCCTGTTTTAATCATCAACCATGTGAGTTACTAAATGTTGTGCCTTCATTAAATGTAACCGTATTGCTACATTTAGAGGCGCCTCTCTTCTCTTTTATACTCGGATGTGATATGACGCTACTTGTATATCAAGTCAAAGTTTATGAAAAAAATTTGCCTGTATTGCAAAACACTCTCAAACCAAGTTACTCTCAAACCAAGGTTTTACTGTGTATATATTTATTAAACACACACACACACACACACACACACATTATGTGTCACTTACCCTCCACAGGAGCCAGCGATGTCACCGCTGTCCCCTGTAGCATGGAACATCCATCTTCTTCCGGGTATCGCTGCTCCAGCCACTCACAGCGCCGGAGCAGCGATGACGTCACTACCGTGCATGCGCACGGGAGCCGCCACTAGCATGCTGCTAACGGCGATAGTGCACCTGCGCGCCACTGTCTACAGAGCATGCGCCGTAGACAGCGTAGCCTGTCCTTTTGTAAATATCTCCTAAACCGTGTAGGTTTAGGAGATATTTCTTGGACCTACAGGTAAGCCTTAATCTAGGCTTACCTGTAGGTCAAAGTGGTTTGTAAGGGTTTACAACCACTTTAAACTGAAAAATGTACGATTTTAGAAAAACTATTTAGGTAGGAGTCAGTACACCATAGTTAAAATATTAAGGGTTTGAAAGCTGCTCTGACTTCTTTACCCACAATTCAGCACAGCCACAGCAGCAGTCAAATCCCACACCACTCCAGTCAGAAAATACAACTCATCTGACACAGCCCAGGCAACGTTGGTTGCAGAGTCTGCACACAATACAGCAGGTGGCCCAAGCATCCTTTCCCACAGCCCCACTATATTACTGTACTACTCAGATGAGTACTGACTCCTTCTCTTCCCGTCTCTACTTCTGTGAGCAGTACAACAGGATGCACCATCAAAACATTCTTGCAACATGTGGCGGGTAGGCACCAGGATGGCATGGCGGTCACAATGTTGGGAACAGGAACTGCCTATTCCTTAGAGCACTCTTGATCCTGCTGTTTGATGAATGGCAGATCCCCCCCTGTTGACCACTGTGAAACCACAGTGACCTGTCATGGCAGAGCAATATTGCCCATAACTAGTATGGCTGCCAGGGGTGTACAGCACTTGAAGCATTGCCCAGCACTGAATCTTTGCAACAAAATGGCTAGTGGTGCAGTGTCCCTGGGACTCCAGCAGGAGTTGTGAAGTTTATGGTCCTATGCCCGAAACTAGTTACACCAATGTATATAGTGATTTGTGGTCCCGTAGGCAACCAGTCACTGAACTGGAATGAAAATCTCCTCATTGATGCAAAGCACAAATTTTTGGACCATCAAAAGGACCTTGCAGTTTTTACAAATGTATCAGCTTAGTAACAGAAGATACATACTTGGAACCGTTTTAGAGCACCATAACCTATAAATGTTTATATCATTATGATAATATATATATATATATATACCGTATATAAATCTTGTGATCCCCAGAGTCAATTTTATCACTATGGAAAATTATGGTCGTTGATATTGTCTGATAGCTTTCCGCAATGGCTTGTGACTGGTGGAACTAAAACATAATTACATTCCATCCCAGAACATTTAATATAGAAAAAATTCAACTTGAATAAATTGTATGGCTTCTAAAAACGGCAACCTCAAACTGTAATGCCAGCCTGGAAAGTCAATCAGAGTTCTAGGTCCATGGACAGCTCGGAAACACCCAGGAGAGAACTGCATATGAAGGAAGCTGAATTAAAACCATAACTTAGGGCTAATCTACAAAACAGAGCATTTTCCCAAATTGAAATGCCTTCTAATTAAATCCGTTATTTCTTTTCCACGGTTACAGGAACATACACACCCAAAAAACATCCTACTTTTTGACAGTTTTTCCAACAAAAATAAACTATGTACTATAATCTGCTATTTGGTTAGCTTAAGGAAGCAGAGCCTGCCAACTCTATACACTTTTAAGGCTCCATTCACACTAGAGCTGCACGATTCTGGCTAAAATGAGAATCACAATTTTTTTGCTTAGAAGATAGATCACGATTCTCTCACGATTCTCGCGGCGTAACATCATCTTTGACATTAAAGCAAAAAAAAAAATTGGGCTAACTTGTTCTGAATAATATATTAAGTGTATTTTTTCCCCAAAAAATTGCATTTGAAAGACCGCTGGGCAAATACAGCGACATAAAATATTGCAGCAATTGACATTTTATTCCTTAGGGTCTCTGTTAAAATATATATAATGTTTGGGGGTTTCAAGTAATTTTCTAGTAAAAAATATGGATTTTACCTTAACAAAAAGTGTCAGAATAAGATTTAGACTTTAAGTGGTTAAACTTCCTGCATTTACAGTTGTTTATAAAACTTGGCAGACTGCCTGGATTTTCTTCTTTACACACAGAAGTTTCCCTTTGATCTAAGGAGGAAGTTGGTTACAATGTTTCATTTTAAAAACTTGGCAGACTGCCCGAATGTGTTCTTTTGATAGCTGAGTGAGTAGATAAGTCTCTGTTATATGAAAGAATTGGCAAACTCTGCAATAAAGATTGTCAGAGGGGTTGAATCGAGATCACAATTTTTTTAACGATTAATTATGCAGCTCTAATTCACACTAGTGACTGGTGTGATCTCAGATGCAACTTGAGTTGCACAGAATGGTATGAGCATGGAAATCGCATTGTTTACCATGGGGCCTGTTCAGATTTGTTTATTACAGGTGCATATATACCCTTTCTGCCAGTGTGAATTTGATTTAAATCAAGTTGATTTAAATTACAAATTAAATCATGATTTAAATCACTAGTAAAAAGGCTTGATTTAAATTTTTAAAGAGCAACTGTCATCTCTGTCCCCCAGCGGTTCCTCCTCTGACTGTTGACTCACCCACAGTCCCATTCACTTTAATGAGATGGCTGGTGATGTGGCAGTGACACAACAAGGGGAGGGACGTGGTGGCAGCAGGTGAGTGGATGCCCGCTAACGGGCGCTGCCATGATGGATCTGGTGCACTTTAAATGTAATGACATATTCTTGCTGGCAGTTAGAATCTTTAACATTTGCAAACAAAGTGAAAGTTTCTTATTTAGAATATTAAGCTGTCAGGTTAGGCCCCTTTCACACTTGTACGACTTGGGACTGCAAAGCCGCATGACAAGTCTTTCCCCATGATTTCCAATGACAACCATTCATATTAGTACGACTTCAAGTCGTGCCGACTTCAAAGCAGTCCCTGCACTACTTTAGTCAGACTTTGGCATGCAACTTGTGATCTGATTATCTTGAAGGGGAACTCCATGCCAAAATTTAAAAAAGAAAAAAAAACGGCATGGGTTCCCTCTCCAAGAGCATACCAGGCCCTTCAGCCTGGTATGGATTTTAAGGGGAACCCCCATGCCAGAAAAAACTGCGTGGAGGTCCCTCCCAAAATCCATACCATACCAGGGGGGACGCACTCCCCCTCCTGAACTGTACCAGACCGCATGCCCTCAACAAGGGGGGGTGAGTGCTTTGGGGTAGGGGGGCCCTACACCAAAGCCCCCAACAAGCGCCTCTTACCGACAACACTGGCCGTTGGTTGTCTGGGTCTGCGGGTGGAAAGCTTATGGGAATCTGGAAGCCCCCTTTAACAAAGGGGCACCTAGATCCTGGCCCCCCACCCTATGTGAATGAGTATCAGGTACATTGTACCCCTACCCATTCTCCTAAAAAAAGTGTCAAAAATAAAACACAGTACACAGGTTTTTAAAGTAATTTATTCAGCTCTTCCGGTTTCTTCTACCCTCTCCGGGTCTTCTCTGCTCTCCGTTGATGTCTTCTAGCCCACTACGGTTCTTCTCCCTCTGTCCCTCTCTCCTGCCCTAATGCTGGGCACGTGGTGTGCCACTACTTATATTGGCATGAGGGGTCACCAGGTGATGTAATCCGGATGTCACTGGCCAGGGCATGATGGGATGTGACATAAGGGGTGGGCCTCTGGTGACCCTGCCCCATGCCAATATAAGTAGGGGCACACCATGTACTCCGCATTAGAGCGGGAGAGAGCATCAAGTCAACCCGGCAAAAGAGCGAGAAGACAGTAGAGAAGACCCAGCAGAGGCAAAAGACAGCAGACACAGAGAGAAGAACCAGAGAGGGCTAGAAGACAGCAGACACAGAGAGAAGAACCAGAGAGGGCTAGAAGACATCAGTAGAGAAGACACGGAAAGGGGAGAAGAACCGGCAGAGGCAGAAGACATCAGCGGAGGAGGCAGAAGAGCCAGAGAGGGGAGAAGAAGTCAAAAGAGAGGCTGGAGCTACTTAATAAAATTACTTAACCTGTGTTTTATTTAGAGGTCGACCGATATGGGTTTTTCTCTGGCCGATGCCGACACCGATATTTAGAAATCGCCACGGCCGATGGTCGATATATGATGCCGATTTTTTTGGGCCGATATGTTAGGCCGATTATTTATTTTTTCCCCTTCATCTCATAAAATTTAACAGTTAGACATCTTTCCCACTGGGGCGTTTTTTTCAGGCGCTTTAAAATAGCGCCTGTAAAGTGCCTGCAAAACGGCTCACCTGCAGTCTGTGTGGAAGCCCTGATATATATACCGTATATACTCGAGTATAGGCCGACCCGAATATAAGCCGAGGCCCCCAATTTACCCCCAAAAAAACTGGCAAACTTATTGACTCGTGTATAAGCCGAGGGTGAGACATGCCTGTCCATCCCTGTGTGTGTGTCCGTCCATCCCTGTGTGTCCGTCCATCCCTGTGTGTCCGTCCATCCCTGTGTGTCCGTCCATCCCTGTGTGTGTGTCCGTCCATCCCTGTGTGTCCGTCCATCCCTGTGTGTCCGCCCATCCATCCCTGTGTGTGTGTGTGTGTCCATCCATCCATCCATCCCTGTGTGTGTGTGTGTCCATCCATCCCTGTGTGTGTGTGTCTCCATCCATCCATCCATCCATCCCTGTGTGTGTGTGTCTCCATCCATCCATCCCTGTGTGTGTGTGTCTCCATCCATCCATCCATCCCTGTGTGTGTGTGTATCCATCCATCCCTGTGTGTGTGTGTGTCCATGTGTGTGTGTGTGTGTGTGTGTGTGTGTGTGTGTGTGTGTGTGTGTGTGTGTGTGTGTGTGTGTGTGTGTGTGTGTGTGTGTCCAGCCTACCTGTGTCCCGAGCCTGTGTCCCGTGCCTTGCCTCCTTGCCTCCGTCCCGTGCCTTGCCTCCTTGCCTCTGTCCCGTGCCGTGCCTTGCCTCCGTCCCGTGTCGTGCCTTGCCTCCGTCCCGTCCCGTGCCGTGCCGTGCCTTGCCTTGCCTCCGTCCCGTGCCTTGCCAGGATCGCCGCTCTTCGTCGGCGCCTCGGCGGACATTCTACCATTCAAACGCCGCGCCTCCGCCTTCGCCTGTGATAGGCGGAACACTGAATTTCCCAGCAGCCTGTGTTCCGCCTATCACGGACATCGTCTCATCCTCGTCCGTAGTACGAGGATGAGACGATGTCCGTGATAGGCGGAACACAGGCTGCTGGGAAATTCAGTGTTCCGCCTATCACAGGCGAAGGCGGAGGCGGAGGCGCGGCGTTTGAATGGTAGAATGTCCGCTGTCTGTCTGCTCGACACGCTGATCGAGCAGGCAGACAGCGATGACTCGAGTATAAGCCGAGGGGGGCACTTTCAGCCTCAAAAAAGAGGCTGAAAATCTCGGCTTATACTCGAGTATATACAGTAGATATATATATAAAAAAAAAAAAAAATTATATATATCTATATATATTACACAAAAACAGGTAATCAAAACTTTCGGATGAAAAAAAAATGGGCTAACTTTACTGTTTTTTTTTTTTTTAAATCTGTGTATTTTTTCCAAAAAAAAAAAAAAAAAAAAGAGTTTGAAAGACCGCTGCGCAAATACTGTGTGACATAAAATATTGCAACATCCGCTATTTTATTCCCTAGGATCTCTGCTAAAAATATATATATATATAAGTTTTGGGGGTTCTAAGTGAATTTCTAGCAGAAAATACAGGATTTTTATTTGTAAGCATTAAGTGTCAAAAAAGATTTAGTCTTTAAATGGTTAAACTGAGAACCCTACACACTGAGCTGAGTTCATTCATTCAAGTGTAAACATTGTATCTTTTGATCTTTTCTTGGCAGACTGCCCAGAGAGGAGACAAGTCGCTTCACTCAAGTCTCCAGGCAACTTGCACTGACTTCTATTACTGAAGTAATTTGCAAGTCGCGCTGAATATATCATCGGCCTTTTTTAACAGCACAATCGGCCGATGCCGATTACTTAAAAAACGCCAAATGTCGACCTCTAGTTTTATTTTTCACTTTTTTACACTTTTTTTTTTATAGGTGAATGGGTAGGGGTACAATGTACCAGATACTCATTCACATAGGGTGGGGGGCCTGGGATCTGAGGGCCCCCTTGTTAAAGGGGGCTTCCAGATTCCCATAAGCTCCCCGCCGGCAGACCCCCAGCTACCAACGGCCAGGGTTGCCGGGAAGATGCCCTTGTCCTCATCAACATGGGGACAAGGTGCTTTGGGGTGGGGGACACAAGGCCCCCCCTGCCCCCAAAGCTTGCTTGTCCCCACCCCCTTTCCTGACCTGCCGGGCTATGTGCTCGGATAAGGGTAGTTATGGATTTTGGGGGGACCCCCACAGTTTTTTTGGCGTGGGGGTTCCTCATAAAATCCATAGCAGACGGAAGGGCTTGGTATGCTCTTGGAGGGGGAACCCATGCCGTTTTTTATTTACATTGTGCGTGGAGTTCCCCCTAAAAGAATCATATCAGACAGTGCCTGAGATTGTCATGGATCAAAGTTGGATCCCTGTTCATTGAAGTTGGACTTCGAGTCGCAGGGCAAAGTTAGGTCCATAGTCCTACGACTGTAATTTCATACAGGTGTGAAAGTGGCCCAAGTAAAACATCAATATCAGAACCGATTAAATCACAGTTTGTAGTGTACATAGATTTGCAAAGCAATGGGATAAAGGAATATTCCTGAACTTTGTAATCTCATGGTTACTGTAAATGTGTGAGTGAATGCATCAATGCAGTGCATGTTGTTATCTCAGCTTGCAGAGCTTGGATTCATTGAATGAGTTTACCAAAAATGTAAATATTGCAGAATATACAGCCTCATGCTACATAACAAAGCTCCATTTTGTGCTGAATAAACTAAATTATCTTAAATAGAAAACTATCTTTAGATAGCTTTTTACTACAAAAGCATTTTTTTGATTCTTTTAAAAAAATCATAAATTTCTATCCACCCTGGTTTCTGCTAATGGTGTTCGACTTAAATAAAAGTATAATAATATGTGCCTAAGGCCTCATGCACACGAGACGCAGTTAAACGCGCGTTCAGATGCAGTTGGACAGTTTTTTCAACTGCACCTGAACTCATTCAATGTTATCCTATGTGTCCATGCACACAGTCTCGTTTTTTTGCGTTTATATGCAGTTGCGTTTAATCACGTTTTTCCAGAAGCAAAAAAATGCGTTCAGAGACAAAAATTTCTGCGTTTCAGACGCAAAACGGGGCTAAACGCGGCTAAACGCGGCTGAACGCGGCAACCGCGTTTAGCCGCGTTTGCGTTTATATGCGTTTTTAAAGGTGACCTTTTTTTTTACATTAAAAATCTCAAAAATGATTGCAAATGATGAAAAACCATTAGAAAAATATTTTAAACAATTGCAATTGCAAGTGGACAATCCACAACTTGTGGCAAGTGACGTGGCAAGTGGACAATCCACAACTTGTGGCAAGTGACATGGCAGGTGGCAAGTGATGTGGCAAGTGGACAATCCACAACTTGTGGCAAGTGACGTGGCAGGTGAAGTGGCAAGTGACGTGGAAAGTGGACAATAGACAACTTGTGGCAGGTGACGTGGCAAGTGACCTGGCAGGTGACGCGGCAAGTGACTTGGCAGGTGACGTGGCAAGTGGAAAATCAACAACTTGTGGCAGGTGACTGGCATGTGACGTGGCAAGTGGACAATCCATAACTTGTGGCAGGTGACGTGGCAAGTGACGTGGCAAGTGGACAATCCACTTGTGGCAGGTGACGTGGCAGGGGACGTGGCAAGGGACGTGGCAAGTGGACGATCCACAACTTGTGGCAGGTGATGTGGCTGGTGACGTGGCAAGTGGACAATCCACATCTTGTGTCAGGTGACGTGGCAGGTGACGTGGAAAGTGGTGTGGCAAGTGGACAATCCACAACTTGTGGCAGGTGATGTGGCTGGTGACGTGGTAAGTGGACAATCCACAACTTGTGGCAGATGGCATGGCAGGTGACGTGGAAAGTGGACAATCCACATCTTGTGGCAAGTGACGTGGCAAGTGGACAATCCACAACTTGTGGCAGGTTATGTGGCAAGTGATGTGGCAGGTGATGTGACAAGTGGACAATCCACATCTTGTGGCAAGTGACGTGGCAGGTGATGTGGCAAGTGGACAATCCACAACTTGTGGCAGGTGACGTGGCAGGTGATGTGGCAAGTGACGTGGCAGCTGACGTGGCAAGTGGACAATCCAAAACTTGTGGCAGGTGACGTGGCAAGTGACGTGGCAGGTGACGTGGCAAGTGATGTGGCAAGTGGACAATCCACAGCTTGTGGCAAGTGACGTGGCAAGTGGACAATCCACAACTTGTGGCAGGTGATGTGGCAGGTGACGTGGCAAGTGAACAATCCACAACTTGTGGCAGGTGACGTGGCAAGTGACGTGACAGGTGAAGTGGCAAGTGACGCGGCAAGTAGACAATCCACAACTTGTGGCAGGTGATGTGGCAAGTGACGTGGCAGGTGATGTGGCAAGTCACGTGGCAAGTGGACAATCCACAACTTGTGGCAGGTGATGTGGCTGGTGACGTGTCAAGTGGACAATCCACAGCTTGTGGCAGGTGGCATGGCAGATGACGTGGAAAGTGGACAATCCACATCTCGTGGCAAGTGACGTGGCAGCTGACGTGGCAAGTGACATGGCAAGTGGACAATCCAAAACTTGTGGCAGGTGACGTGGCAAGTGACGTGGCAGGTGACGTGGCAAGTGACGTGGCAAGTGGACAATCCACAACTTGTGGCAGGTGACGTGGCAGGTGACGTGGCAAGTGAACAATCCACAACTTGTGGCAGGTGATGTGGCAAGTGACGTGGCAGGTGATGTGGCAAGTGACGCGGCAAGTAGACAATCCACAACTTGTGGCAGGTGATGTGGCTGGTGACGTGGCAAGTGGACAATCCACAGCTTGTGGCAGGTGGCATGGCAGATGACGTGGAAAGTGGACAATCCACATCTCGTGGCAGGTGATGTGGCAAGTGACGTGGCAAGTGGACAATCCACAATTTGTGGCAGGTGACGTGGCAGGTGATGTGGCAAGTGGACAATCCCCAACTTGTGGCAAGTGACGTGGCAAGTGGACAATCCACAACTTGTGGCAGGTGCCGTGGCAAGTGACACGGCAAATGCAAGTGTACAACTGCTCTCTATGCTGCTGCTGCTCACTCTGATCAAAATAGCAGAAATAGTTAAAAAAAATGCTTTGAGAGCTTGGGGAGGGTCTACATGATGTTATCTTTATAAACGCGTCTAAACGCAAACGCGTCTAAACGCGTCTAAACGCGTCTAAACGCGACATGCAAACGCGGCAAAACGCGCGTTTCTAAACGCGCGTTTCAGCTTTTTTTTGACAGAGGTTTCATCTGCGTCTCGTGTGCATGAGGCCTAAGACATATCTGATTAGTTCAAAAGTTATTCAAATGGAACCCGTGCAATGCATCTCAGAACTGAAGAAGTTAATGTTTTCTACTATATCCTTTATAGGTAAGTCTCATCTAGTGTGCAGCATGCTAATTCATTATGAAATCCCAATGAAACTTTCTTTTTCCAGGAAATATCTGTGGCTTTTCAATCAGCATGTACCCAAACTTGATAAGCAACTTATAATGTGTAGCCAAGTTTAGTGCTAATCAATGTAAACAAACCCAGGTGCTTCCAGCCATAAACCACAAAGTTCCAGAAAAGTAAACAGAGCATCAGGAAAGTGGCCAACATTCTAGAAACAGCAAAGAACTTCAGATTAGCACATTCCCAGAGAAGTGGCAAAGAATCTCACATTCATTCAAACATCCAGCTGTCTGCTGCTTAGATTAACTGTAGTATCAACTTGTTATTGATGCCTCTAGCACACCTCTTCCTACAGCGTACCAGGATGGATATAAACCAATGATTAAAAAAAAAGTTTTTATTTTAATTTATTTAAATTGACTTTCTTTGATTTTTATCACATTTATTTTAATAAAATGCCTTTGGAGTAAAAATCTATCTAAAGTTAGTTTTCTATTTAAGGTATTAATAATTTAGTTTATTCAGCATGAGGCTGTATATTCTGCAATATTTACATTTTTTGGTAAACTCATTCAATGAATCCAAGCCTGCAAGCTGAGGTAATATGAACTGCATTGATGCAATTACACAATTTGACAGTAACTATGAGATAAAATAAAGAAATATTCCATTATTTTGCAAATCTATGTACATTACAAACTGTATCATTGACTTGGTTCTGATAGGAAACCTTCATTTGTTTGCAAATATTAAAGATTCTAACTACCAGCAAGAATAATTTCTTACATTTAAAGAGCACCTGTCATTTCAGATCCATCATGACAGCGCCTGTTAGCGGGCATCCACTCACCTGCTGCCGCCACGTCCCTCCACCTTGTTGTGTCACTGCCACATCACCAGGCGCCCATTAAAGTGAATGGGACTGTCGGTGAGTCAACAGCGGGTCAGAGGAGCCGCTGCAGGACAGAGATGACAGTTGCTCTTTAAAAATTATGATTTCAATTGAGTTTACTTAAATCAAGCCTTTTTTTACTAGTGATTTATCATGATTTAAATCAAATCCACCCTGCAGCATACCGATTTATTTTATGCACAGCCGTGGCTAAAAGTTTTGTGAATGACAAACAATGCCTTTTCCAGCATGATGGAGCACCTTGTCGTAAAGGCAAAATTGGTAACGAAGTGGCCTGGGGAACAAAACATCAAAACTTTGGGTCCATGTTTAGGAAACTCCCCAGACCTTAAAGCGGTTCTGCACCTAAAAAAAAATATTAAAAGCCAGCAGCTACTAATATTGCAGCTGCTGACTTTAAATAAAAATCACACTTACCTGTCCCAGGGTCCAGCGATGTCGGCGGCAGATGACGAGCGATCGCTCGTCTCGCTGCTGCCCCCGCCGCCATCCTCTGTCAGGGAATCGGGAAGTGAAGCATTACAGCTTCACTGCCCGGTTCCCTACTGCGCATGCGCGAGTCGCGCTGCGCGTCTCTTATGGTCCCCCGCTGTGTCTCTGGGAACTGTGTTTCCCAGAACACAACGGGGGGGGCGGAGCGTCTGCGGGGGTCTGCCCGGAAGTGGGTGCAGATACCTAGATTATCCAGATAACTGCACCCCCCTCCCCCCTGAAAGGTGCCGATTGTAGCACCGGAGGGGGGGGGAGGGATCAGATTAGTGGAACTTCCCCTTTAGGGTGAAGAACCGCTTTAAAGTGGCTACTGCAGCTGCTGACTTTTAATATATGGACCCTTTCCTGTCCAGGAAGCCTGCGTCAAAAACAGGTCCCATTCCCCCCTGGCACGGGAAGGGGGAGACGAACAAGTGGAAGTTCCACTTTTGGGTGGAAATCTGCTTTAATCCCATTGAGAACTTGTGGCCAATCCTCAAAAGGTGGGTGAACTAAAAAACCCACATATTCTGACAATCTCCAAGAATTGATTAGGTAAGAATGGGCTGCCATCAGTCAGGATGAGGCCCAAAAGTTGATTGACAGCATGCCAGGGGGAATTGCAGGGGTCTTAAAAAAAGAAGGGCAACCACTGCAAATATTTCTTTGCATAAAGAGTCGATAAAAGCCTTTGACACCTATAAAATGCTCATAATTATACTTCAGTATACCACAGTAACACCTGACAAAAAGATCTAAAAACACCGAAGCAGCAGACTTTGCGAAAATGTATATTTGTGTCATTCTCAAAAAATTATTCGCAATAAATTTTAAACACTTATATGGTGTTTTTTTTAAACATTTTTTTCACCAGGTGAATGGGTAGGGGTACATTGTACTCCATACTCATTCACATAGGGTGGGGGGGGGGGGTCGGTATCTGGGGGCCCCCTTATTAAAGGGGGCTCCCGGATTCCGATAAGTCCCCCCACCCGCAGACCCCGACAACCAACGGCCAGGGTTGTCGGGAAGAGGCCCTCGTCCTCATCAACATGGGGACAAAGCGCTTTGGGGTGGGGGGGGGGGGGCATATCGCTGTTGACTGCAGCGTGCTCAGTGCGCCACTGTCTATGCCGCATACGCCGTACACAGCGGTGCCTGTCTTTTGGCAAATATCTCCTAAACCGTGTAGGTTTAGGAGATATTTCTTAGACCTACAGGTAAGCCTTAATCTAGGCTTACCTGTAGGTCAAAGTGTGTTGTAAGGGTTTACAACCACTTTAAGGTACCACAAAACAAAAAAGTGCAAAAAGTCATATGGTTCGTAAAGTTCTAGAAAGCAACCACAGTCCGATTAGAAAAGCCTGCCCACTGCCAGCATGCTGCGACAAAGGACCCTTGCTTTAAGTGAGGAACCAGGGTTATGTCTACAGAAGTCAGACATATGCTCTCCAATCAGAAGTTAGCATGAGCTCTGCTGAATCTCTCAATAGCAGCTGTTGGACGTTACGAAATATGGTTTCCCCTCCTTCCTCGTAGTGGTCAATCACTAACCATATACTGTATACCATCTCAGGAAAAAGCAAACGTGATGCATAGCAATTAAGACTGTTGTTGACTGATCAGTCGCTAACCACAAATACCCTCTCAGCTGAACTAGATAGTTGTTAAAAACAGAAGGAAAGGTGGTTTCAAGCTGGGTCAGTCAAATGTAGGCAATAGGAAAAGGCACAGAATATTGTAGTAGTGGATCAGGAGGTCACAGTTCTGTTGCTACTATTTTGAGTACTAGTCTCACACCTTGCTAAAAAAACAAAAAAAAAAACATCAGCCAATGTTAATGTATAGAAAAAAAATAATCTTTTTGGGGAAATGAGTGTTTCAAACTGTCAACATCCTAAATATACATTGAGAGAACATGCAAAGTGGAAATGGGACAGCCCCCTTGGATGTTTTAGGAAAAAAGTCTAATAGAAGTAATTGTATTGGTAAAAGACAACACAATGCCACTTTTATTGGAGTACAAAACATGATAAAATTGTAAACATAGCCTTATAGGTAAAGTAGTATAAAATGCACAATGTATACAAAATAGAACAGAATGTACATACAGTGCCTTGAAAAAAATATTCATACCCCTTGTAAGGGTCCTTTCACATGGGGCGGATCAGTTCTGATCCGCCCCGTGGATATCCGTTTGCTCAGCGGGGATCACTCCGTCGATCCCCGCTGAGCAGGGAGATGACAGGTCCGTCTCTGCATACTGCGCAGGGACGGACCTGTCACAGCGCCGCTCTCCCCTATGGGAGATCGGATGACGACGGACCGCAGTGCCCGTCGTCACCCGATCCGATCCGCAGACGGATGGAAAAATAGCTTTTTCCTTCGTTACACTTTTTCGGATCGGAGCGGGTCGGATGTCAGCGGACATGTCACCGCTGACATCCGACGCTCCATAGAGCTCTATGGAGCACCCGTTCAGGTCCGCCTGAAAAACTGACAGGCGGGCCTGAACGGGACGTCAGTGTGAAAGGGGCCTAATTTTCCACATTTTGTCACAACCTAAAACCTAAACGTATTTTATTTGGATTTTATGTGATAGACCAACACAAAGTGGCACAGAATTGTGAAGTGGAAGGAAAATGATAAATGGTTTTCAATTTTTTTTGCAAATAAATATCTGAAAAGTGTGGTGTGCATTTACATTCAGCCCCCTTTACTCTGATACCCCTAACTAAAACCTAGTGGAACCAATTGCCTTCACAAGTCACCTAATTAGTAAATAGAGTCCATCTGTGTGTAATTTAATTTCATCATAAATACAGCTGTTCTGTGAAGCCCTCAGAGCCATGTTAGGGAACCTTAGTGAACAAACAACATCATGAAGGCCAAGGAACACACCAGACAGGTCAGTGATAAGGTTTGGAAGAAGTTTAAAGCAGAGTTAGGTTCTAAAAAAAATATCCCAAGCTTTAAACATCTCATGGAGCAGCGTTCAATCCATCATACCAAAATGGAAACAGTATGGCGCAACTCAAACTTACCAAGACATGGCCGTCCACCTAAACGGACAGGCAAAGGCCGGGCAAAGAGCATTAATGAGAGATCTTTATGAAAGAGTGTCAGGAAGAAACCATTGTTGAAAGAAATACATGAGATGTCTCATTTGCAGTTGCGAGAACCCATGTGGGGGACACAGCAAACATGTGGAAGAAGGTGCTGTGGGCCAATGAGACTAAAATTGAACTTTTTGGCCTAAAAGCAAAACAATATGGTGACTGAAAACTAAGACTGCACCTCACCCTGAACACGCCATCCCCACCGTGAAACATGGTGGTGGAAGCATAATATTGTGGGGATGCTTTTCTTCAGCAAGGACAGGGAAACTGGTCAGAGTTGATGAGAAGATAGATGGCATCAAATACAGGGCACTTTTAGAAGAAAACCTTTTGGAGTCTGCAAAAAAACTTAAGACTAGGGAGGAGGTTCACCTTCTAGCAGGACAACAACCCTAAAACATACAGCCAGAGCTGCAATGAAATGCATTAGATCAAAGCATATTCATGTTTAAGAATGTCCCAATCAAAGTCCAGACCTAAATCCAATTGAGAATCTGTGGCAAGACCTGAAAATTGCTGTTTACAGACGCTCTCCGTCCAATCTGACAGAGCTTGGGCTATTTTGCAAAGAAGTCTCCCTCAGTGAGATACTCCCTATATAAAGCATTGACACCTGGTAGGTCTGTTTCGGATTGAGCACTGCCGCTGTGGAGGAATGTCTGCATCAGCTTGTTGAAAGAAATACACTACTCCAATCTGTGTTCCTGTCTCATTGCCATGAAGTGCTATGTGTCTTTATGTAATGACTTTGAAGAAGTGTATGTTAATACACCTCCCCTTTTGGCTTTAGATATTGCTACCTCTATTGCTGGTGTAGCCTACAGGGTGTTTCTTGTGGATGTTTGGATACCACGCATCCAGAGATACACCCATCCACCTGTTTCCATGGGGATTGTCTCAGCCATTGTGGCATTTCCCATGGATTTTACTGTTTGTCCCTTTTTTTGTTTCCGTTTTGTGAACCTCTTTATGTGAGTATCAATACAGCCATGAATATATTATAAAATGTACTTTGTGAAATTATTTGTCCTGCTTACATTATGTATTGCAGTATGACCATTATGCGATTATGCTTAGATTTCAGAAAGAGAAACAAAGTCACCTAAAATATAATCGTCCATGATGAAGTAATATACATTAATAATTCCGAAACATGTTGGGATATATGCAAGAAATCCCTATGGAATGACCACAGCATGGCTCTGGCAATGCTCGGGCAGTACATATGTAAAATGTACTGTCTGTTCTATTTTGTAGACATTGTGCATTTTATACTACCTGGCATTTACCAATACAATTACGTCTATTAGACTTTCTACCTAAAAAGTCCAAGGGGGGGTTGTCCCGTTTGCACTTTGATGCATGTTCAATGTTAATGGGTAGCTCAACACAGAAAACCTCTTCCTCTATCAGTCACAATGGTTCATCGGCAGCCAAAAATGGATTATTAATGGCTTTTAAAAAGGTATAGAACATCTGGATTTGCACATTATGGAAAATGTTCCATCAAAACTATGTTACGTTACATGTTAACCCTACCAGTTATGATTTTCCTTTAGGACTTTCTTCCAAGTGTAACCCTTTAATGCTGGCATTCCTTTTAGAAGTTGGTAACATGGAGCATCCCAAACGTTTCTAAACCCTGAGTTGAACATTAGCCACATGTAGTCAGCAGATCATTATTTTCTAGCCTGTCCTTGCATTACTATTGTTACCGACTGATCAACATCCAAGATTCCTACAGAAAATAGATGTGGTCTGATAGGAAAAACACAGAAGTCAGTCTGTCTCGGAACACGAATGACTGTAACATCATATTGCTCTAACGATTCACTTTCATGACAATAATGAGTTTCAGACATTTGAAAGGCATGTGTTTAAGTCAAGTTTCACAGCTCATATAAACACAACACTACATGGTGAAATTCTAAATAGCCCAAGACTTTGGATGGTCATAGATGAATGCCTTGGAATTGGGTGGGCTACAACTCACCCACCAAATATGGGCTAAACATGTTTACATTCAGCACAAACATGGCTAATAGCAATACTAATTGCATAATAAAAACATGTGACACACCGATTCATTTTGTTTCTTTTTCTATTCAGTAAAATGGAGACTTTCACTGTCTTTGTTTAAAGCACTAATAACCCCAAAACAAAACTAACATATTGCAGGTTGCCAATTCTTATGCCACGTACACACGACCGGACTTTGACAGAAAAGGTCAGACAGAACGAATCCGCCGGACAATTCGATTGTGTGTGGGCTTTATCGGACCTTTGCCGTCTAAAAATCAAATGGACTTTAGAAATAGAACAGGTTTCAAATCTTTCAGCCGGAACCAGTTCCCATCGAGAAATCCGTTTGTCCGTATGCTAGTCCGATGGACGAAAACCGACGCTAGAGTAGCTATTGCCTACTGGCTATGAACTTCCTAGTCCGGTCATACATCATCACGGTCTAATCCGTAGGACTTTGGTGTGCTTGTGTGTGGCCAAGTCAGTTAGTTCGGAAAGTCCATCGGAACTCCGCCGAAAGTCCATCGGGAAGACCGTCGCACCTAGTCCTTCGAAAAGTCTGGTCGTGTGTACGCGGCATTAGATGTAGTGGTTGCATTAAATTTGTGTTTTTAGGCTTTTATCCTAAACTTTCACCTTCAATACCGGGCACTTTCACCCCCTTCCTGCCTAGGCAAAATTTTCAGCTCTGTCACACTTTGAATGACAATTGCGCAGTCATCGGTCATGTAATGCTGTACTCATCTGACATTTTTATCCTTTTTTGTGGACAGATAGAGCTTTCTTTTGGTGGTATTTAATCACCACTGAGTTTTTTTATTTTTGCTACACAAAACAGAAATAAAGAAAAATGTTAAGAAAAAAAAAAAAAACACACTTTTTTGTGTTATAGAATTTTGCAAATAAGCTGCACTAATGGGGGCTTTTGGGAGGACATCCATTGACCCTCTTGGAATGAGAGAGCTGCTCTATAGCCATCTTTCAGACAGTAACTGAAAAAATAGCATATAAAAAATAAATAAAAAATTACATTTTTGTTGCCAAGAATAAAGTCTGATTTGTAGAGTTCAGTGTGCCAATCCCACAAGCACAAAATTACATTTCTGGGGGGAGTTCCATACACCAACTGTGTACAGAACACCTCTAGGTAGCCATATTGCATTTGAAGTTTACAGAAAATTACAGTGCTGAAAAAGAAATGTAATTTTAATAACATTGTGTAACAATTATGTAGCATTTGTGTGTATATATATATATATATATATATATATATATATATATATATATATTATATAGATATTATTATTTTTTTAGGGTTAATCACATCTGAAGGGATTCAGACCCTGAAATTTTCTTCTTTAGAACCCTGCAAGTGCATCAGCTGATTGATAACGAAAGTCAAACCTGTCACATTTTTTTTCACCATATGTGTCCCATTGCAGAGATTTTCATTCACTTCCTGTTCCATAACAAAACAGGAAGTGAGAGGAAATCCCTACAAATTAAGGGAATTTCTTGGGAAACCCCCAGGTCACCGGAACTAGGGTCCCCCTTAGAAGATTTTCTCTCTATTACTTTTCTGGGGGACAACTCAAAATGTGGAATTTTCTTTTACTTTCAGTAATAATGGTAAACAGGACAAATAGAGAGGGTGGATCTCTTTAAGGCTTCTTCTACATTTTTACAACCTCCTGAACGATTTAACAGACAGATAGTAACTGACGTTTAAAAACGTCTGTTTTGCTGTGTTTAGCTTTTATTTTATTTTTTGCCAAAATTTAAAAATGCCTGTAAACGAAACACGGCTAAACGCAAGCTACCGTGTTTTAGAAGTGTTTGGTGCTTGAAGTGTCTGTAAACTCAGCATCTGAATGGATTTTTTTGCATTCCAAAAAATGGCTCTAAACTCAAGTGCCTAGAAACTACTGTAAACAACCCTGTGTATATGGACAGATAAGATACCAGAGGAGAGTTCAGGGGCAGTTGATAAAAGCTCCCAACTGCTCCTAATACTGCGTACACACGACCGGACTTTCCGTCAGAATAAACTCTGACGGTCTTTCCGACGGAGTTCTGACCGAACGGGCTTGCCTACCCACAATCACACCAAAATCTGTTCATTTCAAACGTAATGACATATGACGGGACTGAAGTCCACTGAATCCCACACACGATCGGAATATCCAATGAAATTATTCCGTCTGACCTTTTCTGGCGGAAAGTCCGGTCGTGTGTACTCGGCAGCAGTGTACATGAGACCTAACTGACAAGACTAATCCCTCTGCACTCTATTCAAAACTAAAAAGAAAGTTTTGCCTATAGCTATACTTTACCCCAATTGCAGATGAGGTCCCCACATTACTAATAAACCCTGCTATTTCTCTCCTGAACCTCTACTTCATATTAAAAAAAAGGCGCAAGTGGTTGTAAAGTCAGAAGGTTTTTTTTTTTTATCTTAAAGTGGTTCTCCACCCTAAAGTGGAAGTTCCGCTAATCTGATCCCTCCCCCCCTCCGGTGCCACAATCGGCACCTTTCAGGGGGGAGGGGGTGCAGTTACCTGGATAATCCAGGTATCTGCACCCACTTCCGGGACAGACCGCTGCCCCCCCCCCCCGCTGTGTTCTGGGAAACACACAGTTCCCAGGACACAGCGGGGACAAGAAGAGAAGCGCAGCGCGACTCACGCATGTGCAGTAGGGAACCGGGCAGTGAAGCCGCAACGCTTCACTTCCCAATTCCCTGACATAGGATGGCGGCGGGGGCAGCAGAGAGACGAGCGATCGCTCGTCATCTGCCACTGACATCGCTGGACCCTGGGACAGGTAAGTGTCAATTTATTAAAAGTCAGCAGCTGCAATATTAGTAGCTGCTGGCTTTTAATATATATATATATATATATATATTTTTTTAGGTGCAGAACCGCTTTAATGCATCCATCTTTCCATCTATTAAATCTTCTGCCCTTGTTGTTTCACCTTTGGATAGTTAAACATTTTTTTTTCAGCCAGTAAATCCCTTATACAGCCCACTTCCTGTTTCTTGTCTCTCGTGTGAGAGGTTGCCAGGAAGGGAGGGGGGATGAGTCATAAGAGGGCCAATGTGAGCTGCAGAGCTGGAGGTGTGCCTCTGTGTAAATCCAGGAAGTAAACAGGCCGCAGCTTCAGCTGCCCACAGTTAAAATGGTTGCAGCCAGACTCAGTGGAGGGAGATTTCTGCAGCATATTTGGCAAGTACAGAATCACACTATATATAAAATCATATGCAAAATGGTTGGAGGGAAGCTTGTTATTTGTAATAAAAATATGTTTTTATTTACAAGTTATGTGAGCAGACTGCAGTTCATCTTTAAGATAAAAAAACCTTTAATGTGCAGCAGCCCTCCCTCAGCCCCTCCAATACTTACCTGAGCCCATCTTGATGCAGCGATGTTGAAGGAGTGTCTCAGCTGCCCGGGACTCTCCCTCCCCATTGACTCCCACTACTGTCAAAGTCTGTGAGCCAATGAGGTGAGAGGGGGAGCTGGGGCTTGGCTCGGGTTCCCCATTGCAAGCTGCTTGCTGTGGGGGCTCTCAGCAAGGAGGGGCCAGGAGCACCGGCGGGGGACCCGAGAAGAGGAGGATCCGGGCTGCTCTGTGCAAAACCACTGCACAGAACAGGTAAAATGTTTGTTATTTCTGAAGAAAAAACAGACTTTAGTATCACTTTAATATCTATTTCCCTACTGAACCCCAAAACCAGTATAAGGTAATGATGATATTCTCCAGGGGTCTCATCCCATCTACCCTATTTGAGAATTACTCTGCAGAATATCACACCAGACCAAATATACTTTAAATTCCCTAGTTTTAAGTGGTTGTAAACCCTATCCTATACCCAGTGAAGTGATAGTCCTCAGATGACACAGAGAGATGAAACAAAACCTCCTACATAGGTTTTACTTGTTTATCTGCATTCTTCTCTTCCCTACACCCCTTCAAAAAGGCAGATTGTGCTAAAAAATCTTTCTTAATCTGCAAAGGAGCAGAGAGGAGGGGGCAGTAACCCAGTAACCGTGTGGGAGCTGAGGAAAGGAACACACCCCCCTTCACACAGCAGAACTGCCTTCTGAATAGACAAGCTGTCTGCTAAGCTCTCCGTCCAACCCCCCCCAACACACATTTATCTCATGTGTCAGGAAAACTTCTAAGAAGTGACTCATGGTGATAACAGAGGAATAAAGCACCAGAGAGAGACACTTAGGCTGGTCATACATGCAGCAAATTTCTTTCCCGCAACCACGAGACTAGCTGTCCTCACCGGGAGAAGACAGTGATCATCACTAGCATCTATAGCAGCTGCTACCCATAACCACAAGAGAATCCAGCTCCGTGACACAGTGGTAGACCACCGCTCTGATACGGGCACCTGTGAGGCTGCATCTGACGGACTGTCAGGAAATGTTCCATCCGCTGGTAATATCTGTCTTTTGGCATGCAGTACTGGGGTCCACCAGCAGGTGTCTCCTGCCAGTTTGGAGCAGACAGCACGTTCTGCAATCAGGTGTCACTTGAGGCCAATCACAGGCCTATAAATACCCGGCAAGCACGCACATGTTTGTCTTGGTTTTGTCCTTGAGCCCTGACCTCACCCTGTTACCTGTTATCCTGAACCTGGATTCCTCCATCCTGAACCTGTCTATTCCTGTATCCCTGGAACCTTGTCCTGCAACCTGATCCCTTTCTCCTTGTCCCCCCATCTGCTGACCTCTGGTTTATGACCCTGACCTGGCTTGACTACAATTCTGGTATCCCCCTTGATATATATATACTGGTTGGTTTGTTGTCACTGTTATTTGGTTTTCTCACTCTGTTTGGTATTGGTGGTGTATTCACATTATATGCATTTATCTTAATAAAACCACTTACTTTCACCTACTTATGTTTGGCTTACTCTGTCACATGGTGATGGTGAAGGTGGGAATGTTGTGTGTGAGAGCCGAGTGAACATGAGATGGCGGCTCGGGTGATTTCCTGCACTGTCCAGGCTGCATCGATGGTGAGGCTGCAGATGAGCATTGAGGCTAAAAAGGGGCATTGATCAGGCTGCTTTCATGAGATGAGCTGCAGATGGATGGGCATTGATCAGGCTGTATTGATGGGAGATGAGGAGGTTGCAGATGGGCACTAAACAGGCTGCAATGATGGGCACTGACCCTTATTTTAATTCAAAGTTGTTTATTTAAAAAATATGCCGATAAATACGATATATGTTTGGGGGTTCTAAGTAATTTTCTAGCAAAAAAATTTTTTAAACTTGTAAACACCAAATCTCAGAAAGGCTCGGTCCCAATTCCCAGACATACGACTTCCGCAGATGGGATCTTCCATCCTGGGCAGGCATCATATGATGTCCCTGGCTTCCCGGCGGAATTGGGGGGAGCATGCCGCGTCACGGAGGAGCCGATATGCGTGCCTGTCGGCCGCGATAACCTCCGGGCAGACGCATTTGCTCATTATAGTGCAGGACCGTGGATCTGTGTGTGTAAACACACAGATTCACATCCTGATAGGGGAGAGGAGACTGATCGTGTTCCTTGTATATAGGGACACCGATCGGTCTCCTCCCCAAGTCAGTCCCCTCAGTTAACTCATTTCTTACCAGTGACATTTATACAGTAATCAGTGCATTTTTATAGCACTGATCTCTGTGTAAATGTGAATGGTCCCAACATAGTGTCAAAAGTGTCAGATATGTCCTCCACAATAAAAATAAATCTATCCCCCATTTTGTAGGCGCTATAACTTTTGCGCAAATCAAAATACGCTGATTGCAATTTTTTTACCAAAAATATGTAGAAGAATACATATCGGCCTAAACTGAGAAATGTTTTTTAGAATGGGATTATAGCAAAAAGGAAAAAATATTGTGTTTTTTTCAAAATTGTCACTCTTCTTTTGTTCACAGCACCAAAAATAAAAGAGGTGATCAAATACCACCAAAAGAAAGCTCTATTTGTGGCGAATTCATACGGGTACAGTGTTGCATGACGGCGCAATTGTAATTCAAAATGTTACGGAACAATTGGCCTGGGCAGGAAGTAGGTGAAAATACCCAGTGGTTAATTTGCACGTGTAACCTGCAACCTAAACTAAACAAATGGGAAACAGAACTTAGCACAACAGTCTCTAAAAAGAATGGATCTCCATTTTCATGTACACAACCAAACAATACTTCAAATGCTGCTGCTGTTCAAACCAACTACAAAAGTATAACTGGTGATATTTGGTCCAAGTCCACATCTCAAAGGCTTTAAACAGATATAGGCCCAATGAGTGGAACACTACCTACCTCATACTAAACTTAGTCTTGACAACTATCCCTGGAGCTCCTTTGTTCTCTGACAAGAACCTCACCAACATTTCTTCTCCTACCTCCACAATATCATTTTTTTATCCCCCCTTCAACCCTATTTCATCTCATCAACTATAAGACCCCATTCACACCTGAGCGTTTTGTAGCTTGAACCTGAAGCTACAAAACGCTAGAGGGGAAAAAATCTATTATTCTCAATGGGGATAGTTCACATCTCCACTCCATGTCGCCTGAAGCTCAAACAAGTTCCGGACCCTTTTTTGTCGCTCAAATTGAGCAGATTTGGGCATTTGGTGACCTTTTGCCCTGCACAAAATCGCGGCAATCGCGGTAAAAACTGCAGCCCTGTACTACTTCGGGGCGACTTCGGGGGCGACTTGCATTGACTTCTATGCAGAAGTCCTCTGCAAGTCGCCGCTGACCCCCCCTGCAAGTCGCGGCGAGGAAGTCGGAGACGCCTCGCCGCGGCTCGCAGTGTGAACCGGCCCTAATTCTCAATGAGTTCTCAAGACGCTCATCAGATATTTTTGTTTAATTTTTCCCTTAGAGTGCTTCATCCTTGAAAATAGTTGCTCACAAATATAGGTGCTGCTGAACACTGATATGAATAAGGTGTGATTGTGAAGAGTGGGAGATTATTCTTTGGAAAGACAATATTTATAAAAAAAATAAAAAAAAAGGTCCACAAAAGAGAAAATAAAAATAAAAAAATCAACATTTCATAAGTCTACGACTTTGTGTTGGGCACCCCTGATCTATGCAATTTACTCAGTTTATGACAATTTTGCAGACTGTTACCACTATTTTTTTCAGCTATTACATTTAGGCATTGACTGAATTTAAATGTAGTGACAACCTAAAAAAAAAAGAAATCAGTATTAAAAGCACGGGAGAAGGTTTACTGTATGAGGAGATAGATGCACAGGTTAATTTGAAGCCAGTATTGGGTGAACTTACATATATCAATCGTAACTTGTCTGCAAATTGATTTTTCCCACAGATGGCGGAAATCTAAAAGCAGAGACCATAACAGTTATACTTTTAATTTCACTAACCTCTTCAAATATTTGCACTACAGCCAATAAAATGCTTTGGTTATTTGGGGGAGCCAAATGAGCCAAGTTCCAATTAAATTACGAGTCTTGAGACAGATGTTAAAACAAGTATGCATGGCGATTAGATGCCAATATTCAAAGAAAATTCCTTGTGAAAAGGTTCTCGTATGAATTCTATTATAGAATAACCCCAATTGAGTTTTGTATTTGTTTTTTTAATTGATTTTGGATCAAAATATATACTTTAACTGTGGCAAAATAGTCAAAATAGACAATCTTGCAAACTATTCAGGGATCATACATTTGATGCAAAAGACGTTAAGTACAGTACTACATATCCATCACTTAAAGTGATTGTAAAGCTTTCGTGTTTTTTTTTATTATTAAATAAACATGTTATACTTACCTGCTCGGTGCCATAGTTTTGTACAGAGTGGACTGGATCCTCCTCTTCTGGGGTCCCACACCTGCTCTCCTGGCCCCTCCCTCCTGTCAGGTTCCCCCATAGCAAGTAGCTTGCTATGGGGTCACCCAAGCCGCTGCTATGTGTTTACATTCAAACATGGAGCCACTACTTGGCCCTGCCCCTCCATCTCCTGATTGGCTCACCGGCTGTGATTTACAGCAGTGGGAGCCAATGGTTCTTGCTGCTGCCAATAACCAATCTTGAGTGCGAGTTCCCAGAGAGGCAAGGCTCTCCTGGACATTGCTGGACCGAGATGGGGCTCAGGTAAGTATTAGGGGGGTTGCTGCACATAGAAGGTTTTTTACCTTCATGCATAGATTGCAAGAAGGTAAGAGAACCTTGTGCCTTTACAACCACTTTAAATTATGTTTGGAGGCCTCAACTATTGGTATTATAAATTAAACCAAGCATTGATTTGATTGAGTTCTCACAATCTCAAAATATCAGCTTGTGTGCCATGGATGATACCTTGTTCAACCAAATATCTATTATAATTAAGGATGAGCTCAGGTGTTCACAAACGGCACGTGCAGAGCCTGCCAGGAAGTTGGCACTGCAAAAAGCTAATCGCAAGGCAGTGAGACATTTCCGGATCTCTGCAGCCGCGCATCGGGGCAATGTCTCATTGCCTGTGATTAGCGCAGCGCAGCGCTGCGCCAACTTCCTGGCGGGCTCTGCATGTGCTGTTTGCGAACACGCCTGAGCTTATCCTTAATTATAATTAAGGATGAGCTCCGGTGTGTCTGCATACTCCACGTGTAGAGTCCACCAGGAAGTTGGCGCAGCGCTAATCATACGCAGTGAGACATTGCCCCAATGCGCGGCTGCAGAGATTGGGCAATGTCTCACTGCCTGTGATAAGCGCAGTGCGGACTTCCTGGCGGGCTCTGCATGTGGAGTATGCGAACACGCCTGAGCTCATCCCTAATTATAATTAGCATACTTCTAATTCCAAATTTATCCTTCAAGACAGACATGTCACTATTCCAGTGGCCCAAAACCATGATCATATACCACATAGGGCTCTCTATTGTCTTCTGCCTCACGTACAGTGATAAAGTACAGCCCTGGCTTTATTAGTGAAACAGCATCCAGCAAATAAAAAATCCCCTCCCTCCGCACACACAAAAAAAAAAAAAAAAAGGAAGGAAGATTCAAGCCCTCTTTCCTCAATTCCTCGACCAGCATGTATGGTCCACACACACACAGTAGAGTACATAATGCTGAAGACACAACATAATGAACAACTGTACAACTATAGCAAACGTAACATTTACAAAAACTATGGTGAATGTAAATCTGTCACAAACAAAGATAATCCACTGATCAAGAAGAAAGAATTTATGAAACTGAACATGATGGTGGACAATAAGCAACATCAAATACAAGACGGAACCTGCATTTTTATTTCCCTTTCACACTGGCAGGGTCCACCAGCAGATCTGCCCACTCTGCAGTGGATTTCTCGCCAAGCAGGTGGATGACAGGTCTGTGTTCGCTCTGCTGACGCAGCCCGCTGTTCTCTATGGGCGGTCGGATCGAAACAAACTGCCTGTCTGCTTCCATCCCACTGTCATCTGATCCACCAGACGGATGATTTTAGAAGACAGGATCAGATCCGCAGCCCATTTCTACAGGGACGTGTGCATTGGGAATAGCGCACTGGCCGTCTTATGAAAAGACATGCTGGAAAGTTTTTGTTGATCACCCGCTGATCAGTGTATTCTGCCATTAGTGGGTCCCACTTTCCCTGCTGGGAAATATCTCACCTCATTTGTGTGGATGGAGGAATCCATGGGCTGGACAAAAACAAATTGAACGGTCTATGGCCAGCTTTAGGGCTGGTTCACACTTCAGTTGAGAGCTACGTTTTTCTGCATATGTAAAATGCAGCTCTCCGCAGAGGCATACGTACACAATGGTTTCTGGTGTGCTCCTCTCAAGCCCCATACACACACACACTATCAGATTTTCTGCAGATTTTTTTCCTTCAGATTTAACAAAACCATATAATATGAGGTCAAACCTTAGGAGTTTCAAGTTGTATGCAATCAATGGTTTTGGTAAATCTGAAGACAAAAATCAGCAGAAAATCTGATAGTGTGTATGGGGCTTCACTATTCCTTGCAGCTGTCAGCACAGAAATGAATGGAATGTCACTCGGTGACATGCCACTAAAGTTTAGAAAATAATAAATAAATAAATCTTTCTCTGTGTTTTAAAAAAAAAACACTATCCCCTTTGGTGGGTGCCGCAAGGAAAAAAAAAAAGGGAACCACGTGCCCTAAATGATATATTCTGCAGCGGATAAAAGTGGAGTCACCAGCCTGCTTGTGGCTTCACAAGTAAGCAGATGACTTGCTGCTTATACTCATCATGGATCTGGACCTCAGACAGCGCTACAGACGGAAAGTTTCCATCGGCTGCCTATTCCAGAAGTGGGAGATCAGATTGTGGGTGCAGTGGGCTGAACTTCTGAGCAATGACTGCGGCTCAAAATCAGACAGTTGGGAGCTAAGGGGTTAAACGTTGTGAGAAGAGCCGATCACATCCCCAGGCTGATGGTGTCTATGATCCCCGGCGGTATACACCCTGCCATGCAGGATTCATCTGCGCCCAGTACACGTGGCAGAGCCCTCCTGGCTCTCACCAGGGACATATCCCCATCATACACCCGGCACACACACCGCTCATTAGATCTATCTCATTGAATGACATGTTTCTCGCCTCCTTACCTCTTTCCGGGCCTTCCCAGCAAGACCGTCTCTGGGAGATGACGTCACACGGCATGCGGCGGCGGCTTTGCAGCCTGACCCCCCTCTCTATGTCCTAACTCAGACATGTCTATGTAGTGGGCACACTGACAGACATAGGAACACCATGCACAGGCTTGTGTTTAACTGGATAGAACTTTAAATGAAAGTTCTGTCATAGAACAGAGGTGACTGTACTAATGAAGTATGTCATAGAGTGTGTACACATCTCAGTCACCTACAGCTATACTTAAAGCGGAGGTCCACCCTAAAATGGACCTTCCGCTCATCGGATTCCTCCCCCCCTCCGGCGTCACAATTGGCACCTTTCAGGGGGGAGGGGGGTGCAGTTACCTGGATAATCCAGGTAACTGCACCCACTTCCGGGCTAGCTCTCTGCGGAAAGGGGCGTACATTACACCCCTTTCCGCAAGTGCCCGCCCCCTTCCGCAAGTGCCCCGCTGCCTGCTGGGAAACACACAGATCCCAGAGGCAGCGGGGACCGTCCTCATTGCGCAGCGCGGCTCGCGCATGCGCAGTAGGGAACCGGGAAATGAAGCCGAAAGGCTCCATTTCCTGATTCCCATACCCAAGATGGCGGCGGCAGCACTCGAGTGTCGATCTAGAGATCGGCTTCGGGTGCCGACATCACGGGCGCGCTGGACAGGTAAGTGTCACTATTTTAAAAGTCAGCAGCTGCAGTATTTGTAGCTGCTGACTTTAAAAAAATAAATAAAACGCGGAGTCCCGGCGGACTCCCGCTTTAATATGAAGCTTACCTGTGACTTAAATTAATGTCTCCTACATGTGCACCATTTAGGAGATATTCTAGTGAGTGGCAGCTGGTGACATCACTGGCGCATGCACTCTGAAGGAACGGTACGGGCATGCTCTGTGCTGTGGCTGGAATTCTTGGGCACGTGTGTGAGAGTGATGTCATCACACCTCAGCCGTTCAAGCAGCTGCAGCCTGTGAAACCGGATAGAAAACTGGGTGAAGATAGAGGACTCTGCAGCACCGGTGACAGCGCACCGCTGGAGGGCTTTGTTTCAAGGTAAGTACTGCTCACTGACTGCCCCGCCACTGCATACTGCTCACTGACTGCCCCACCACTAGGGATGAGCTCAGGCGTTCTCATGGTCCAGGTGCTAAGCCCCCCAGGAAGTCGGCGCAGCACTGTGCTAATCACAGGCAGTGAGTCATTGCCCCGATGTGCGGCTGCAGAGATCGGGCAATGTCTCGCTGCCTGTGATAAGTGCAGCGCTGCGCTGACTTCCTGCTCTGCACGTGGAGTATGCGAACACGCCTGAGCTCATGCCTACCCGCCACTGCTCACTGACCGCCCAGCCACTACATACTGCTCACTGACCGCCCAGCCACTACTTACTGCTCACTGACTGCCCAGCCACTACTTACTGCTCACTGACTGCCCAGCCACTACTTACTGCTCACTGACTGCCCAGCCACTACTTACTGCTCACTGACTGCCCAGCCACTACTTACTGCTCACTGACTGCCCAGCCACTACTTACTGCTCACTGACTGCCCAGCCACTACTTACTGCTCACTGACTGCCCAGCCACTACTTACTGCTCACTGACTGCCCAGCCACTACTTACTGCTCACTGACTGCCCAGCCACTACATATTGCTCACTGACTGTCCCGCTACTACATACTGATAGGATATAGGAGTTCACCGCTCTAAGCCCTTGTACACACGGTCGGACATTCCGACAACAAAATCAGTCGGATTTTGTCCGAAACGTGTTGCATACACATGGTCAGACAAAGTTGTCGGAAAATACGATCGTTCGTAACGTGATGACGTTATTTAGTTACGACGGGACTACGTTCAGGCTAGTAGCCAATATCTTTGGTCTAGGAATTTGATCTGAGCATGCGTGGCACTTTGTCCGATCGGATCATGTTGTCAGAAAAATTTTATATCCAGCTCTCAAACTTTGTTGGTCGGACATTCCGACGGAAAAAGTCAGATGAAGCCCACATACGGTCGGATTATCCGACAACATGGTCCGATGCGTGTCCGACCATGTGTACAATTACCCCTCCTAGGATCAGCTGTCTCCACAATCAGATTGGGTTCCAGCTGTGTTTGCATCAGAGACATAGGAACAAAACAATGCTGGATAGCTGCACTGCAATATTCATCTTTAATTTGTAAAAACAGAGTGCAAAGCATGACAAATGGATACAGACCAACTGCACAGTTAACGCGTTTCACATTGGATATGGTGCTTAATCATAGCTTGCCACTACATACTGCTCACCGACTGCCGCACCACCACATATTGCTCACTGACTGCCCCACCACCACATTATGCTCACTGACTGCCCCACCACCACATTCTGCTCACTGACTGCCCCACCACCACATTCTGCTCACTGACTGCCCCACCACCACATTCTGCTCACTGACTGCCCCACCACCACATTCTGCTCACTGACTGCCCCACCACCACATTCTGCTCACTGACTGCCCCACCACCACATTCTGCTCACTGACTGCCCCACCACCACATACTGCTCACTGACTGCCCCACCACCACATACTGCTCACTGACTGCCCCACCACCACATACTGCTCACTGACTGCCCCACCACCACATACTGCTCACTGACTGCCCCACCACCACATACTGCTCACTGTGACTGATCCACCACCACATACTGCTCACTGTGACTGCTCCACCACCACATACTGCTCACTGTGACTGCTCCACCACCACATACTGCTCACTGTGACTGCTCCACCACTACATACTGTTCGCCGACTGCCCTGCCACTACATACTGCTTATTGACGGCATCGCATACTGCTCATTATGAAATGCTTACCTTAGATCAAAGCTGTTGCAGTGGTCCCCGCACACCCCTGTGACCGGCGACATGTCTCCCAGGTCCGCTGGCTCCGGCGCTGTGATCGGGTGGGGTAGAGCCACGATGAATTCGCTCCTGCGCATGTGCAGGGGAGCCGCCAGTCACGACACAGATCCTGAAGAAACGTCAGCAGTGGGCCATTTCTTTAGTGCGCATTTGACAATGACGTCACATGCAGATACAGTGAATATCTCCTAAACTGTGAAAGTTTAGGAGATATTCATGGTACCTACAGGTAAGCCCTATTATAGGCTTACCTGTAGGTAAAAGTGGTGTAACAGGGTTTACAACCACTTTAAAGTGAAATTTAACTTTCAGTTTTTAAAGTAGAACTAAACCCATAAATTTAACCACTTAAGGACCAGGCCTCTTTTTCAGATTTGGCGTTTACATGTTTAAAACAGTTTTTTTTTTGCTAGAAAATTACTTAGAACCCCCAAACATTATATATATATTTTTTTCTAACACCCTAGAGAATAAAATGGTGGTCATTGCAATACTTTTTTTCACACTGTATTTGCTCAGCGGTCTTACAAGCGCACTTTTTTTGGAAAAAAATCACTTTTTTGAATAAAAAAATTAGACAGCAGTAAAATTAGCCCAATTTTTTTTATATTGTGAAAGATAATGTTACGCCGAGTAAATTGATACCCAACATGTTATGCTTCAAAATTGTGCCCGCTCGTGGAATGGCGTCAAACTTTTACCCTCAAAAATCTCCATAAGCGATATTTAAAAAATTCTACAGGTTGCATGTTTTGCGTTATAGAGGAGGTCCAAGGCTAGAATTATTGCTCTCGCTCTACCGATTGCGGCGATACCTCACATGTGTGGTTTGACCACCGTTTTCATATGCGGGCGCTACTCACGTATGCGTTCGCTTCTGTGCGTGAGCTCGCCGGGACGGGGTGTTTTAAAAAAAAAACTTTTTTTTTTCTTATTTATTTTACTTGATTTTATTTATTTTTACACTTTAAAAAAAAAATGGATCACTTTTATTCCTATTACAAGGAATGTAAACATCCCTTGTAATAGAAAAAAGCATGACAGGTCCTCTTAAATATGAGATCTGGGGTCAAAAAGTCCTCAGATCTCATATTTGGATTTAAATGCAATAAATAAAAAAACGGAGTTAGACTTACCGGTAACTCTTTTTCTAGGAGTCTTCCAGGACAGCCTCTGAGACATAGGGTTCCTCCCTCCGGGACAGGAAACACATACACCAAAAAGGTTAAAAGGCGGTCCTCCAGGCCTTCCCCTTCAGTTTTTGTGCTTCCTGCCGGACGGGAAGAAAACATGTGAGGAACCTGGGGAGCTCCAGGTTCCAGGATTGTCCTAGGAAGGAGCCTCTGAAGTACCTTCTCCTCTGCCCAAAGCGCCCCTCTGTCTAGGTGCAGTGAAGAGAGGGCTGCTTAGACCCTGCTGCCTGTAAGCTTGGAGAGAGTTGGACCTCTGAAAAGCATTGGATTACCTACCTCCATTTTCGCACAGTCCGGTCGGTGGTATCGGAAAGGAATGTACTGCGCCCAAGAACGAACGGCGTCCACAAGGCATAAGGGACGTCCGTTCAGGGTATGGTTACGAACGTGCATGCATCCAAGGAGGGGCTTCCGCGTTCCAACGAATGGAAGTGACGCTGCTTCCAGCAGAACCGCTTCTTTAGAGGGCACCAGGAAACAAAGGTTCCAGTTTCCAGGCGCAGCGTGTGTGGTCTGGTGGGCATACGGAGCCTGTGTAGATCCAGCAGAGGCTGTGACAGACACTGAGGAGCCATGGAGGGCACTGCAGCAGTTCAGGCAGTCAACTCAGGTTCTTCTGCACCGGCACCTCTCAGGTAAGCGTGGTGAGGGCAGACCATGGCTTACTCTGGGAGGGAATAAGGTCCTTGTGGCCAAGGCCTTTCCCTGGATGGGGAACCACAGGTGAAGGGCTGGGCACTTCTCTCCTTCCCCCGAGCACAGTAGTGGCAACGGTTGGGAGCAGGCTTTCATGGTTGTTTTCTGTCTTTTCTCTTGCTTTCAGGGTAAAGAACAGGACAGAGCTCAGTTACAGCCTCCAAGGAGAAAGTGTGCTATCTGTGGGACAAAACTTGGGCTCAATTGGGAGAAGCCAGGTTTGCCCCGAATGTGTCAGTAATCTAAGGATGACTCCATGACTGAGTGTCAGAAGATCCTTTCGTCAGTTAAAGACGAGATTGCATCCACCTTCAAATAGTTTAGAGGAATGATGGATAGGATGCAGGGTCCCTCAGTGCCCCTATCTAGGGCGGCAAGTTTACCTTCCCTGTCTTAGCCCAGTCAGGAGGATAGGGAAGACAGGGAGAGGGACCCCAGGTCGCTGGCGTCTTCCCAGGTGGACTCAGGGTCTGACTCTGAGGAAGAGGAAGATTACTCCAGAGGGTCCAGGTATAAATTAACATTGGATGATGTGGGGGATCTATTGAAAGCGATCTATGACATCCTAGAGATCAGAGAGGAGTCGGTACAGCTTTCTACGCATTACCTCATGTATCAGGGGGTGTCTGCTCAGAAATCCAGAGTTTTCCCTGTGCACAAATCTCTAGTGGAAGTGATCTTGCTGGAGTGGGAGCACCCTGAGAGGAGACCGTTCTTTTCGAGCAGTCTCAAGCGTAGATTTCCCTTCGAGAAGGATGTGGCCCAGCCTTGGAACAAGGTTCCTAAGTTGGATGCGCCACTAGCTAAGGTCTCTAAGAAGACTGATCTGGCCTTCGATGACCTAGGATCCCTTAAGGACCCAATGGACAAGAGGGGTGATATGCTGTTGAAGAGGGCTTGGGATGCCCCCTCTATTGCACTCAAGCTTGCCCTTGCAGCCACCTGTGTGGCTAGAAATTTGGAGTGCTGGTTAACCCAGTTACAGACACATATTTCTGCAGGCAAGTCCCGACAGCAGCTCTTAAAGACCTTTCCCTTATTGTTTAAGGCTGTTGGTTTCCTAGCCGATGCTTCTGCGGAGTCAGTTAAGCTTGCGGCTAGGTCTGCGGCTTTGGGTAATGCGGCAAGACGGGCCATATGGCTAAAGACCTGGTCGGGAGATGCAGCATCTAAGCTTAGGCTGTGTGGATTGCCTTTTTCAGACGACCACCTTTTTGGTCCTGGTCTCCAGGAGGCCCTGGAACGTACCCAGGACAAAAAGAAAGCTTTTCCTGAGAAAAAGAAGAAGCCTGAGAGCAGGCGTCTTTTTCGAGGCCTTAGACAACAGTCCCAGCAGGAGAGAGAGGGTCGGCCTAAGAAGAACTGGTCGGGTCACAAGGGACGTGGCAGGAGGAGGAATATTATTCAATCCTCCTCAATCTACCTCAAAATCCCAGTGACTCCTGTGTTCCAGTGGGAGGAAGGTTGGGGGATTTCCTCCCACAATGGATAAACGCAACTTCAAGTCTGTTTATATTAGAAATAATAAAAAAACAGTTACAAGTTGGAGTTCAGTGCCATTCCCCCACCTACCTTCCTAGTAACCAAGTTACCCAGAGATCGGGAGAAGGCAGAGGCCCTGAGTCTGATGTTGGGAGAGCTGTTGGATCAACAGGTCATCAGCCGGGTACCAGAGGCAGAACACGGACAGGGGATATATTCCCACGTGTTCGTGGTTCGAAAACCATCAGGCACATTCAGGCTGATCCTCAATCTCAGGCCCCTGAACAGGTTTATCAGGTACAAACGGTTCAGGATGGAGTTGATTTTTACGATAACAACCTCCTGTTTCCCGAGTGCTTTATGGCAAGAGTCGACCTCAGGGAAGCATATTTGCATGTACCGATACACCAGGAATTCCAGAAGTTCCTCAGGTTGGCGGTAAGGGTGAACTCGGAAATCCTCCACTTCCAGTTCAGGGCTCTTCCATTTGGCCTAGCGTCCTCTCCCAGGATTTTTACGAAAGTCCTGACAGAAGCTCTAGCTCCACTACGCGTCAGGGCCATTACAGTGATCCCCTACTTGGACGATCTTCTGTTTGTCACCCAGTCCTATCGGCAGCAAGAAGAGGATCTACAGGAGGCGCAACTCTTCCTGCGTTCTCTCGGTTGGCTGATCAGTCAGGACAAATCCCAGTTGATCCCAACCCAGGAAGTACGGTATCTGTGTTACAGAATTTCCTCTGTAGAGGGGAAGGTGTTTCTCCCATCAGAGAAGATAGAGAAGGTAGGTCTGGCAGTAGCACGGCTTCAGACCAATCAGGAAGCCCAGTTCAGAGATGTCATGACAGTGATAGGCTTAATGACATCCTGTTTCCCAGCAGTTCCTTGGGCAAGGATCCACCAGCGTCCGCTGCAGGCTCTTTTGCTGCATTATTGGCATGGCAGTCAGCAGAGTTTAGATCATCCCATACCAATACCCACAAGGGTCAAGAGGACTTTGTGGTGGTGACAAACCAGTCACAACCTAGACAGGGGTCTGTTGTGGTTCAGACCAACATCTCTGGTGCTGACAACAGACACCAGCTCTTTCGGCTGGGGTGCACACCTGTAAAAAGATCTGGCTCAAGGATCTTGGTCTCAGGCGGAAGCCAGGCGGTCCTCGAATCAGAGGGAGTTGCTGGCAGTTCAGAGGGCAATGGCGGCCTTCCAGCAAAAAATAAGGGGACAACACCTCCAAGTGAGATCAGACAATGCAGCTGTTGTCGCTTATATAAACAAGCAGGGGGGACCCGGAGCCCTGCTTTGCAAAAGATAGCGGGAGAGATTTTCTCTTGAGCCGAGATCAATCTAGCATCGCTATCAGCGGTTCATCTAAAAAGGGACTCAGAACTCGCTGCCGGACTTTCTCAGTCGCCAGTGTGTAAAACAGGAGGAATGGTCTCTCAACCAGGATGTGTTCGAGCAGGTGGTGAGGACTTGGCACATACCAGAGGTGGATTTGTTCGCTTCAGAAAGCAACAAGAAGGTTGCTCAGTTCTTTTCCCTGCACTGTCAGGATCAAGCCAAAGGGATAGATGCCTTCGCCAGTGCGTGCCACTTCGGTCTGTGCTATGCCCTTCCCCCAGTAAGACTGGTGGTGGCAGTCCTTCAGAAATTTCAGACCCAGGCAACGGATCTCATCCTAATAGCTCCGTTTTGGCCAAGAAGGGCTTGGTTTGCAGTCCTACAGAAATTGGCAATATATCCTCCGATTCATCTTCCGAGGAAGGAGGATCTAGTTACACAGGGTCCTATCCGGCATCCTCAAATAGAGACCCTCAGGCTTGCAGCGTGGTATCTGAGGAACAGCTGCTGAGGGCCCAAGGTTTTTCAGAAAGGGTCATTAAGATTCTTTTAGAATGCCGTAAGCCAGTGACTAGGGCCATTTACACCAAGATGTGGAAGAGGTTCAATTCCTGGCTGATGCAATAGGGCCAGAAAGATCCAGGTATTCCTGCAGTGCTGGATGTCTTCCAGGCAGGGGTGGAATTTAGGACTGTCAGCACCCTGGAGGTCCAGGCTGCCAATTTAAGCGTCTTTCTTCAGGTCACCCTGCAGCAAGATCATTTCGTAAAAGATTTCTTTAAAGCCCTCTCCAGGTCTAGGCCTGTAAAAGGTGAGAGCCTGTCCCTCCTGGGACTTAACCTTGGTGCTTGATGCTCTCACATGAAGTCCCTTCGAGCCTCTGGAGAAATCGGATGTTAAATGGGTTTCCCTAAAAACTGCTTTTTTGATCGCAATCACCTCAGCTAGCAGGCGCTCTCAATTACAGAGCTTTGTTTGTTGATTTTGGAGGATAGGGTTGTGCTCAAAACAGATCCTAGTTTCCTCCCCAAGGTTGCTTCTACTTTTCACAGAACGCAAGACATTATCCTGCCAACATTTTACTCCTCCTCAGAGGGTGATAAGGAAGGAGGATTTAGTTTAGTTGATGTTAGGCGTAGCCTTTTAGTTTATTTAAAAATTAGCAAAGTATTCAGGAAGTCGGAATCTTTGTTTGTAAATTTTGCGGGGTCACACAAAGGACTTAAGGCATCTAAATCCACCATCGCCAGATGGATTAGAATGACGATTTTAGAGGCATACAGGTTGGCAGGGAGGCAAGCGCCTCTAATTAAGGCACATTCAACTAGGGCGGTGTCAGCTTCATGGGCAGAGAAGGCTGGTGCCACTCCAGAGGAGATCTGCAGAGCGGCGACGTGGTCCAGCTACTCCACGTTTTCGAAGCATTACCGCTTGGATCTGGCTGCTAAGGATCAAGCATTTGGGAGAAAGGTCCTCCAGGCATTGGTCCCGCCCTAGCAGAGTAAGTTTCTTGCTTATCATCTCAGAGGCTGTCCTGGAAGACGATAGGAGAAAACCGGAGTTAGGTTTATTGGTAACTCTTTTTCTAGGAGTCTTCCAGGACAGCCTGGTTTCCCACCCAGAGTTTTTTTGGTTGGAGTTAAGGAGATACACTAATGTTGTGCCAGTGTGTTATGTCTTTCAGAGCCTTCCGGTGGTTCTTGTGGAAACTGAAGGGGAAGGCCTAGAGGACCGCCTTTTAACCTTTTTGGTGAATGTGTTTCCTGTCCCGGAGGGAGGAGCCCTATGTCTCAGAGGCTGTCCTGGAAGACAATAAGAGAAAAATGTCATTTAAAAAAGACATTGAAAAAAATGTACCTTTTAAGAGGTATGGGTGGAAGTGACGTTTTGACGTCAGTTCTGCCCTCCTATGGTATAGAGATGAGTGGGGGCCATCTTAGCCTCACTCGTCTCCATAGCAGATGAAAGGACCCGATCGCCTCCGCCGCTAGCGACGGCTCCGGTAAGTGGCGGAGGGCGCCGGAGAGTGGCGGTGCCTCTTCCGCCGCCGATAACGGTGATCTTGCGGTGAACCCGCCGCGGAGACTACCGTTATCACACACAGGACCACCTCCTGTAAAGAGGCATATCTCAGTTGTGGCAGCAGCTGCTGCCGTTAACGAGATATCCCTCTTCAAAATGTTGATGTATATGTACAGGAGGCGGTCCTTAAGTAGTTAAAGGATAAGTATAGCCAAAGCTTGTTTGGCTGTACTTCTCCTATGGGTCATAGGAGTGCAATTCCTTTTGCACTCCTTTGACCTGTTTTCAGCAGAGAGCTAAAGTCCGCTCTCTGCTGACGTCACCAATGTCAGTCCAAGTACTGCGTCATCCTGACTACGGAGTCTGGATATGCCTGGTGCCTGGACCGACACCCTGTCCTCCAATGAGAGAGAAGGGAGAAGAGCAGAGAGCTGTGACCGACAGTCTACAGCTCTCTGCTCACAGAGCTCTGAAAACCGAGCGGTCAACGGTGTCCGATCGATCAGTTTTCAGTGTAGAGGCACCAGGGGAAAGATGCAGCATTGGAACGTTGCTGCATCCACCTAGGTGTGTATGTAAGTAAAAAAATGATTTTCTCTTCTCTGTTAAGTTTAAAAAATCTGTTACATTCCCAGGGTGTCGGTAATGTAACTGTCACATTTGCTTGTGCTCTCGACCAAACTGTCAAACCATCAAATGACTGGTGTCATAACTGATCACATGTGCAGCACCATGGCAGTTGCAAATCAAACAGGTGTAGGTCACAGATGATGCAACCTGTGGTTGCAGGAAAGAAAGATCGTTCAATTTCCCCCCGCTGTGCCATTGATTATTGCTATTGCATGCTAGAAATCTGACATCCTGCCCATACATGGTTAGAATCTCAGATGGTTCAGCACAGACTCGAACCACCTATGGCTGGCTTAAGATGGCAATCCCATATTATAATAATAATGGATGCTGCGCTATTTTAAAACAAAGAAAAAAAATCTTCTGCATTATGAACCACTAAATAACTGAGACAAAAATCATCATAGAATTCAAACCATCTTCATTAAAATAAATAAACGTCTTTTTTAAAGAGGAAGTAAACCCTGATGGGTTTACTTCCTCTTTTTTTCCCTGCAAAGGTAAAGCATAATGGACTACTATGCATCGCATAGTAGCTCATTATGTGTCACTTACCTGACACAGGAGCCAGCGAAGTCGCCGCTGTCCCCTGTAGTCCGCCGCATCCATCTTGCTGGTGGCGTCTCGCAGCTCCGACGAATCACAGCGGCGAAGCCGCGATGACGTCACTCCCGCGCATGCGCACGGGAGTCGCGTCTCGCAGCTCCGCCGCTGCCATTCGGCGAAGCCGCGATGACGTCCCTCCCGCGCATGCGCACGGGAGTCGACAAATTAGGCAAATCCATTCTTGGACTTGCCGCATTTAGTGCGCCTGTGCGCCGCTGTCTACGGCGCATGCGCCGTAGACATCGGTGGCCATTTTCGGGCAAATATCTCATAAACCATATAGGTTTAGGAGATATTGCTTGGACCTACAGGTAAGCCTTAATCTAGGCTTACCTGTAGATCAAAGTGGTTTGAAAGGGTTTACTTCCTCTTTAACATCCATGAATGACAGAATGAAAAATCTTATCTTCCACCAGTAATGCATTCTTGTGAATGAATCCCATGTCATGAACAGCTCTCAAAGGCTCTGCTGGAACGCCCACAAAAATGCACGTTTCTGCAGTCATCCCCAAAACGCATGCGAAATGCGAATCATGCTTGCGCTGCCATTAATTGCTAATGGACACTCTAAACGTAGGAAGCAAAAACGTGTGACAAACCTGTCAACCCGTCTGTATGTGTTTGGGGGGGGGGGGTTTGTTAGTGCTGGCTTTGGGCAGTGTGAAAGAGAGTGTAACAGACACTCTCAGCTGCGACAACTGCAGCCAGCAACCCTGCTGGGAAGCCATAGTCCCGTCGAAATAATGTGTCCGGGTTTCAGATAATCAGAAACCTGGACACATGATTTCAAACACGAACTGTCCAGGTGAATCCTGGACAGGTGGCAACCCTAATATCCCAACTTTTTGAGATGGGAATGAGGGACACCTATCAGAAAAAGTATGCAGGCATAGGACACACCCCCTTCCACGCACCCTTAAAGGAGAATTATATGAAAAAACAAGATTGGTTAAACTCACAAGTGCTTTTATGCAACAATTAAAAAATCAGATGAAAGATTTATTGCTGGAAAAAACCTTTTGATAGATAAAAAGTACATTTTATATACATCTATATAGATCAGACCAAAATGAGGGACAAATGAGCAGGAATGAGGGACAGAGAGACATTGCTCCAAGTCAGGGACAGTCCCTCAAAATCAGGGACAGTTGGGAGCTATATATGTACAATCGATCTACATAGCGATGCCACTGCCTCCCCTGGCTGGGAGGAGGGGGTGGCTTGGGCTGCTGTGGCTGCCAGCCAGGATACCATGCGACACAGCCAAAATGCGGGAGATTCTTGCAACTGGCGGGAGACTTGGGATGTCTGAGATTGGGAAATGTCTCACTGCCTGTGATTAGCACTGTGCAGTGTCGGCTTCTTGGCGGGATTGGGCATGTGAGGTTTCGCACGTGGCTGAGCCCATCTCTGCCTGCTTCTAACTACACTGTTTTCTCTCCATCAGCTCATCCCCCAGTTTTTGCCTTTTGTATCACTTGACCCTCCCTCCTAGATTGTAAGCTCTAATGAGCAAGGCCCTCTTATTCCTATTGTACCAAATTGTATTGTAACTGTAATGTCTCAGACATCTTAAGTCTCCTGCGACTTTCAGGATACTTCTACATTTGACGGCGGGCTCACGGACACCCGTGAGTGCGGCATGATCTCCCGGCTGAGCCTGCACTGCCACTCAGCCTGGAGTAATGACAAACAGCAGGTGCCTCCTCATACATGATAGACGGAACACTGATTCAGTTTCCCAGCATTGTATCAGTGTTCAGTTGACTGTCTATCACGTATGAGGAGGCAGGGCTTTGTTACAGCGGACAGCCGCCGAACAGTTAAGACTGCAACTGCATGACAAAGCGGGAAAGACCCGCTGTGTGTAATCAAGGTACTGGTGAGGCTACATATGGGCACAGTGAGGCTGCATTGTTGACACTAATGAGGCTGCAGATGGGCACAGTGAGGCTGCATTGATGGCTCAGTGAGGCTGCATTGATGGGCACTGACGAGGCTGCATTGTTGGCACAGTGAGGCTGCATTGTTGGCACTAATGAGGCTGCAGATGGGCACGAGGGTGCATTGTTGGCACTGATGAGGCTGCAGATGGGCACAGTGAGGGTGCATTGTTGACACTGATGAGGCTGCAGATGGGCACAGTTATGCTGCATGTTGGCACTGATGAGGCGGCAGATGGGTACAGTGAGGCTGCATTGTTGGCACTGATGAGGCTGCGGATTGGCACAGTGAGGCTGCATTGTTTGCACTGATGAGGCTGCAGATGGGCACAGTGAGGCTGCTTTGTTGGCACTGATGAGGCTGCAGATGGGCACAGTGAGGGTGTATTGTCGGTGAGTGTGACACAACATTATCTTTTAAAGTATTATTTTATTATGCCATTATATTATTATCTTTAACCACTAGGCGCCCATGCTATAGCCGAAAGACAGCTACAGCGCGGACGCCAATTGCCGGGAGGCTGTCCCTGGACGTCCTCCTGTTCACTTCTTGCACAGCCAGTCATAAATCGCTGTAAATGGCCAATCACAGCGGCCGTTTACAGCGCGATATGAGTGTCCAATGAGAGATGATCTCGTATGTAAACATGAGATCATCTCTCATTGCCGGCTCTGTCTCCTCACACAGAGACAGGGTGTGAGGAGGGAAAGACCAAAGGCTGCAGCAGTGAGTGAAAAAAAAACCACGAAAATTAAAGTGCCCACAGTACATGTCACTGCCACCTGTCCCCAGTGGCATGTATAAATGCCATCTGTCATCAGTGCCACATAGTGACATCTGTCATCAGTGCCACATCAGTGTCACCAGTGCCATCTGTCATCAGTGTTACGTGTCATCAGTGCCACGTATTAGTGTCATCTGTCTTCAGTGCCACGTATTGGTGCCATCTGTCTTCAGTGCCACGTATTATTGACATCTGTGCCATCTGTCATCAGTGCCCCATATTAGTGCCATCTGTCATCAGTGTCACGTATTAGTGCCATCTGTCATCGGTGCCACATCAGTGTCACTGTCCTGGTGCTCCAGGGTCTTCAAATGGCTGGGCTGTGGAAAAGTCTCACACATGTGGTATCGTAATACTCAAGGGGTAGGGATATGGTCAGGCGCGTTCGCATGGTCCACGTGCTGACCCTGCCAGGAAGTCGGCGCAGCGCTGCTCTAATCACAGGCAGTGAGACATTGCCCCAATGTTCGGCTGCAGAGGCTTGTAGACTCTCTAACTTTCACACAGACCAAATAATATTTCACTAATTTGGGTTATTTTTACCAAAGATATGTAGCAGTATAAATTGTGGCCAAAATTTATGGAGAAAAAATTATAATTTGCAAAATGTTATCACAGAAACAAAGAAACATTTTTTTTTTTTTTTTTTTAATTTTTGGTCTTTTTTCATTTATAGCGCAAAAAATAAAAAACCCAGAGGTGATCAAATACCACCAAAAGAAAGATCTATTTGTATGAAAAAAAGGTCAAAAATGTAATTTGGGTGCAGTATTACATGCCTGAGTAATTGCCCTTCAAAGCGTGAGAGCACTGAAAGCTGAAAATTGATCTGGTCACAAGGGGTTTTAAGTGCTCAGTTGTCAAGTGGTTAAATTATTATTTTGTATAGTAATAATAGATTTTAAAAAATAAGACCTGTCATGAGAGAACTGCTGAAGCTACCATAACAATGTTTAGCTGCCTGGCTTGTCAGCTTCAAGACATTCATTGACTGGTGAGCATGAAATGTACAGATCACCTTCGTCCTAATGCTGCTCTGTGAGAGTCTATGGCTCGGGATGTCAACAAGAGCAGCACCGTTATCTCTCTCAGGATTGGCTGGGGGTGACAGATCAGCTGACCTACACCTTAGTGAGAGGATCGCTCAGGAAGAGAACACTGCACATGGCTAGTGTTACAAGTCAACGACGGGGGCGCGCGCGCATACATCATCAACCCACTCCCATGTGTTCCTGGGCTCACTTCCGGGCTGTCGCCGGGCAGTGATGTCACAATCATGTGACAACCCTGTCAATGGAGAAGTGTGTATGGTCCAGGGAGTGATGGCGAGCCTGTGAGAAGAGACCAGGAGGAGGCTGCATGCAGGGTGTACAGGTCAGGGCTCCAGCTGCTATGCATTGTAGTCAGGGGTTCAGTCACAGAGGGGAAGGCTGGAAGTGCTTGTATACAGACATGGAGCTATGCATGTACAGAATACAGGACAGCATTGAAGCTCCTGCTAAACACTACTGTTCTTCGGTTAGAAAAGAAGTCATTTCCAGTGCAGTAATAAAGAAGATACTATCACTAGGTTGAGGCTTTTTTTTGTAGTTTGTGAAAGGCAATGAATAGCTGCATCTGACCAGCAATCCCCAAGGATTCTTTTAGCCTTAGCAGCTGTGTCTATGAGCATTGTGCAGGCGCAGTTCACTAGAGAGACGCATTAGACTCCGTTCACACACGCTGCGAATCCCAGATGCAAAAATCTCTAGTTTCCTGGGACTGGGATTGACAACTACGTACAGATAGTCCATACACTGCAATAACAGGCTGACTTGTTCATGACTGTTGATGAATGTGGTGATCGTGGCTTGTCACACATTGATCGCAGCTATTGTGACTGCACAGCAAATGATTCTTTATGGTGATCGTGGATGCATGTACATTCTATGCTTTAAGGCCATGATCAACGCACAAATCAAGTCATGAATAGCTGCGACTTCTGAAAGCCTGTCATTGTATTATATGGGCTCGGCAACAGTGCATCTGTTAATCCCAGCCACCTGAGTCTGCACAATGATCCTTGCTGAAGGGATTCGCAGCACGTATAAACGTCAGTTTGATTAGAGCCTAATGCCCCATACACACCATCCGAAAATCAGATGACAGATCATCCTCCTCCTCTTCTTTTTTTTTTTTTTTTTTTTTTGTTTTACATGCTAATCGTATATCGAATATGTAGAGCTTACTAAAGTTATGAAAATTCTCCTGCGACAGATTAAAAAATCGGAAGTGATGTCACATGTTGTAGTGGATTTGTATTGTATTTTCAGACAACAACTGTACTGATTAAACGAAAATTGTATGATCCGGTATCGTACGACAAAAATTTTCATGCTTGTCTGATCGAATAATAACGGATGAACCATCATAATCGGCTCTCGAAAGCTCTGTGCTAACGATCTGATTATCATGCGATTGCTTCGAAAGCGGTATTTTTCATACGATTTTCGGATCGTGTGTTCGGGTTACAGTGAGCACACAATCTGTACAAACCAACTTTATTTTTAAAGTGGTTGAAAAAGACATGAAATATGAACAAAGCATATTTCTCCATAGTGTGTACTTGTCTCAAACCAGGGCACTGTGTCATTTCTGTCTGCTGCCTTGTTCCTCTGCTATCAGCAATCATCTCTGACTAGTTTTTCTGACACTAAGAGAAAAAAGGTGACAGGTAAGGGAACTGCAGCATACAGCCTGTGATTGACAGCTTCAGCTGTGTTCCTGTCTGCTGTGTGAAGAGGGGGGTGTGTTCCTTCCCTTCAATCAGCTCTCTGAGATCTCCTCACTGAGCTTTGCAGAGTGCAACTTCTGCTCTCCACCCCCTTTTTTCTCTGACAGTGCAAGCTTTATAAATTCTGTACTTTGAACAGCTGTAGAGAAGGAAAGACAGCAGATAAACGGGTACAACTTATGTAGGAGGATTTGTTTAATCTCTGCATATAGCCTGAGTTCAGTCACTTCACTGTATGTGTATATATAGTGTGTGTGTGTGTTTACAGCCACTTTAGGCCCCATTCACACTTTTGTGACTTGTCATGCAACTTTGGACCCAAAAGGTGCATGACAACTTGCACCCCAATGTTTACCAATGAGTACTGTTCATATCTGTGCGACTTAAATTTGCAGAGACTTTAAAATAGTTTCTGCACTCCAATTTTCATGCAACTTTAGGGCCATAGAAGGCTTCAATGTAAAGCCTCAAAATGATAGTTGCACCTGCATGATATATGTGCAACTTGTGTACGAATTTTGGATGTGCAATTAGTTGTGGTTTCATTTCCTTTATTGGATTCCTAACAAATTTGAATCAGAATTCTGTGTGAAGAATAGCTGGTTGTTGAGGCGTAGGCCAGGAATCCAGCCGCTGCATCCTTAACAACCGATAATCACCCACCCCCCTCAAGGCACCTTGTGCCCATACTGATCACAAACATATCCATGACCCAGTTTGAGTCCTGACCGAGAGATTAAAGCCAAAAGCAAACATTTATTATATTGCAGCTTACTAATACTTCAATGGGATGGCTGCATTCATCTTTTATTTTCATTTGGTGATCTAACCAGTAAGTCTGTTATTTTTCAACAGAATAAGCTCTGGTTCATATGTATAATTTTACAGGGATGAGACAAACCATTCAACACTGATAGGGGTGCTTAAAATTATGAGCTTTTATTTATCTAAAACTTTTATCCTAAAAGAATAAAAAAACAGGCGGTGGGGGGCAGCGGTGGTAAAGCGGCGCTTTACTGTCGTTTTAGCCACACTTTTCGTCCGATAGCGGGGCGATTTAAACCCCTGCTATCGGCCAATAAATGATTAAAAGCACCCGCAAAGCACAGCTGCGGAAGTGCTTTGCAGGCGCTTCAGAAGCACTGGCCATTGATTTCAATGTTAGGGGCCAAAGATGCTGCTTGCACTGACTGCTCTAGTGCGAAAGCACTCGGGCTTTTACACTGGAGTGACAGGAGAGGTGCTTTACAGGCACTATTTTTAATACTAAAAAGCCAGGAAAGCGCCTCAGTGTGAAAGTAGCCTGACAGATTATAAAGTATTAGCTAAAGTTTTTCTTCAATTTTTTTTTAGTGTATTTAAATATACCAATCCATCTAATGCTCCCCTCCCTCAGACTGACAATGCTGCTGTCCAAAGGTGCCCCCTGTGCTCCTTCATCCACAGTGGGGAAACACTAATACAGGAGTTATGTTACTGGCCAAATAACCAAGGGAAAACAGAGGGGAAAAAAGCCTAAGAAAATGAAGGTCTCCATTTAAAACGGCCAGATTAGTCACAAGTGGATGAGCGCTGAATCGTCCAATGATATCGTATATCATATAGCGATATATTACTGGAGTTCCCAGCTCTGCTTCACTCTGCCATTGAGTGTCACTGATGTTGCTTTCTTTATAATGTAAAATATGCGAAAAATACAACAAAGAGTGAGATTATGTTCTATTGGCTGTAAAAATTGGAGAACATAGGTGCCAGAAATAGTCCACAAATGAAATATTGTATTTGGGGTTGAATAATCCTTTGAAAAATGTAAATGTTACCAATGCTTGTTTTGTTCCACATTAATACTAATACATATTGTTTTTATTTTAGCTTTATTTTTTATTTTTTTTTTACATCCTCATTGATCTTCCACAATGCCTCCACTGAAAGATGCCAAATTAGGAGCCTTCACCTTTTTTGCTTCTGCGCTGCCTCATGATGTTTGTGGGAGCAATGGCCTGCCACTCACTCCAAATTCCATCAAAATCCTTGGGCGCTTTCAGATCCTCAAGACCATTGTTCATCCTAGGCTCTGTCAGTATGTGGACATTTCCCGTGGTAAACATGGTAAGATGCAGACATTTCCTCATCTGTAATACTGCCTACTATTATATCTTCTGTACTTCTCTCATGTACATACTGCCCGCTGTCATACACTTTCTACTGCTCTCATGTACATACTACCCGCTGTCATACCCTCTGTACTGCGCTCATGTGCATACTTCCCGCTGTCATATCCTCTGTACTGCACTCATGTGCATACTGCCCGCTGTCATATCCTCTGTACTGCGCTCATGTGCATACTGCCCGCTGTCATATCCTCTGTACTGCTCTCATGTGCATACTGCCCGCTGTCATATCCTCTGTACTGCTCTCATGTGCATACTGCCCGCTGTCATATCCTCTGTACTGCTCTCATGTGCATACTGCCCGCTGTCATATCCTCTGTACTGCGCTCATGTGCATACTGCCCGCTGTCATATCCTCTGTACTGCGCTCATGTGCATACTGCCCGCTGTCATATCCTCTGTACTGCTCTCATGTGCATACTGCCCGCTGTCATATCCTCTGTACTGCTCTCATGTGCATACTGCCCGCTGTCATATCCTCTGTACTGCTCTCATGTGCATACTGCCCGCTGTCATATCCTCTGTACTGCTCTCATGTGCATACTGCCCGCTGTCATATCCTCTGTACTGCGCTCATGTGCATACTGCCCGCTGTCATATCCTCTGTACTGCTCTCATGTGCATACTGCCCGCTGTCATACCCTCTGTACTGCTCTCATGTGCATACTGCCTGCTGTCATACCCTCTGTACTGCTCTCATGTGCATACTGCCTGCTGTCATACCCTCTGTACTGCTCTCATGTGCATACTGCCTGCTGTCATACCCTCTGTACTGCTCTCATGTGCATACTGCCTGCTGTCATACCCTCTGTACTGCTCTCCTGTGCATACTGCCTGCTGTCATACCCTCTGTACTGCTCTCATGTGCATACTGCCCGCTGTCATATCCTCTGTACTGCTCTCATGTGCATACTGCCTGCTGTCATACCCTCTGTACTGCTCTCATGTGCATACTGCCTGCTGTCATACCCTCTGTACTGCTCTCATGTGCATACTGCCTGCTGTCATACCCTCTGTACTGCTCTCATGTGCATACTGCCTGCTGTCATACCCTCTGTACTGCTCTCCTGTGCATACTGCCTGCTGTCATACCCTCTGCACTGCTCTCCTGTGCATACTGCCTGCTGTCATACCCTCTGCACTGCTCTCCTGTACATACTGCCTGCTGTCATACCCTCTGCACTGCTCTCATGTGCATACTGCCTGCTGTCATATCCTCTGTACTGCTCTCATGTGCATACTGCCTGCTGTCATACCCTCTGTACTGCTTTCATGTGCATAATGGGCATACTGCCCGCTGTCATACCCTCTGTACTTCTCTCATGTACATACCACTTGCTGTCATATACCCTTTGCACTTGTCTCATGCACAGACTGCCCGCTGTCATACCCTCTGTACTGCTCTCATGTGCATACTGCCTGCTTTCATACCCTCTGTATTGCTCTCATGTGCATACTGCCTGCTGTCATACCCTCTGTACTGCTTTCATGTGCATAATGGGCATACTGCCCGCTGTCATACCCTCTGTACTTCTCTCATGTACATACCACTTGCTGTCATATACCCTTTGCACTTCTCTCATGCACAGACTGCCCACTGTCATACCCTCTGTACGTCTCTCATGTGCATACAGTAGTCTCTGCTGTCATGCCCTCTTTATTTTTCTCACATATATACTGCCCGCTGTCATACTTTATTTTTTTTTTTTTTTTCTTTCTCATGTGCATACTGCTTGCTGTCCTAACCTCCACATTGTTCTTTAACAGATTTCTCCTTCTATGCTAAACATGCAGGTGGGCCAATCCCCCAATGTGGCTATCTATAGTACATTCTGACAGCTGTCGCTGCTGACTGTTAAAATGCCTCAAAAGTTGACCTGCATATGTCTGTATACAGAAGCTGTTCATCTGACAATTTTCAACATTGGCACCCTTGATTTTTCAATCAAAGAATGCCCCATAAGAGGGTGCCAACAGGGCCACCCATAAAGTGAATCTTAGTCAGTTGATTAGGAAGCAAACCAAATTCACTCTGTATATGGCCAGTTTAGTCTCCTAATTCCCCCCCCCCCCCCCTGAACTGGACCAATGAAGATTGAATTGCTCTTTTCTGTTCCTGTCAGCACATTCAGTGTTAGGCTAATAAGCCCTGGGCAGAACAATAGTGTGCTACCCTCCCTCTCTAAGTCTAAGTAGTGCTGTGCAGAAGATTACAGGAGGCTAGTACAAGATACAGGTTAAGATGTTGGTGTTATATAAAATGTTTTCACTAGATTTTTAATCAATCTATTATTGAATTAAATGTTTTATTAATATATTTTCTTGAAGTTCAGCTTTAAAGAGACACAACCACCTGCTTATTTATGGCAGAGTGATAGTCTTTCCTGATTGCTCTATACTCACCCACAAGGTATACCATAGATCCACGCTCCCTCACAGCTGCACACAGAGTTAGCTTTAGTGTTGGACAGTAGTGGAGCTTACCCGGGTGGATGCTATCACTGCCCCATTTCCATTCATTCCTATAGAGAGCTTGTCCACTGTTGGAAAGCATAATAGATAGCCTCTCCATTGGAATGAATGAAGATTCATTGGTTTAAAGTTGATGTATAGACTGCCTCTCTATAGCATTGACTAGGCACTCAAGGGTTTCATTTCAATGTATAACAAGCAATAACAATCTAGTAACTGTATAACAAAAAAAGCTTTACATTGTTTTAAAGTGGTTGTAAAGTTTCTTTTTTCAGTTAAAAATAACAAACATATTATACTTATCTGCTCTGTGAAGTGGTTTTGCACAGAGCAGCCCAGTTCCTCCTATTCTCAGGTCCCTCTTCGGTGCTCTGGCCCCTCCCTCCTGTTGAGTGCCCCCACAGCAAGCAGCTTTCTATGGGGGCACCCAAGCCAAGCCACAGCTCCTTGACCTGCCCCCTTTTTCTCCTCATTGGCTGACTGATTTTGAGAGCAGCAGGAGCCAATGGTGCTGCACTGCTATCTCAGCCAATGAGCAGCCGAGACACTCCTGCAACATTTCTGGATGGCGATGGGGCTGAGGGGGGCTGCTGTACATAGAAGGCTTTTTATCTTAAAGCAGTGCTCCAGCCCCCCCCCCCCCCACGAAAAATTTAAATTCAGCAGCTATGCATACTGTAGCTACCGATTTTTAATATTAGGACACTTGCCTGTCCTGGAATCCAGCGGTGTCAGCACCTTAGCCAATGTTTCCTTCGGTTCTCGAGTGCTGCCACCATAGCCTGTAAGGGAAACTGGCAGCCGATCCCCCAATGCGCGAAGCGCGCTGCGCTTTTTTTTAATAGCCCAGCAGTGCTAAAACAAATGACATGCCAAATGTAGCATCTCAGGGGGCGAGGAGTGCTTAAAGCAGAAGTTCCACTTTTGGGTGGAACTCCGCTTTAAGTCAAAGACAAAAGTAGAGCTATCAAGAGAAAACCTCTTATTTTCTAATTAATGTTATGTTGCTATGTGAAGAATTTTACAAAGTGTTTGAATGCAGTGCATTTAATTGCTAGAAGTTTCCACGTTTTTTTTTTTTTTTTACCAAAAAATGTTTTCTAAGTGCTGCTGTTCTCTTGCAAAGGCAGTCAGCAGAGTAATCCAGCAGCTAAATACTTACAGGAGTTTTCAATCTACTTGTTTTCTTGAATAGCAGATATGTCCACCTCCTTTAATCATTAGCTTTATGTGTTTGTCTCTTTTTATGTTGGATTAATGTGCATCAAAAGCTTAAAAGATCCAAGCCAGAATTTGCCTATAAAATGTGTATAGTATACAAACCAGACTATAAATCTATGACCGTGGCGTGTCCGGGGTAGCATCAAGATTTAGTCATAGATTCATGAGTAGATGGAAGGCTGAAAGTGTCATTTTTGAATTGTGTATAAAAATGTTGTCATTCTCATAGTGCTGCTGATCTGGTATAGGTATATATTTGTTGTCTTTTTGTTTTTCGTAGTAGTGAGGGATATTTTAAAGCCACATAAACCAAACGTTTCCACTTCATTACCCTGGAGAATAATGTATGCTTGTAACCAAGGAATGGGAATCTGTTATAGCAGAAAAAAACTTTCTAATTGCTTTTCCAGATACATAGCCTTTCATCACCTCCTACAATGCTGAGAACATGTTATGTTCACTGACAATTGTCTTTATTACAGGCTCAGTCATCCATTGTTCCACTTTATTTTATGTTCATTTCCATACTGTTCATGAATCGGAAACCTCATCAAGGATTAGTTTAGCTGAGGAAAGGGAAGAACATGGATTTCTTTTTGCTCTGACTCCCCGTTCTGCCTTTCACTCTGATGTAGATATGTGGTCTACATAAACTGGCAATTTATTTATTTATTTTTTTAGTTACGTGATGTTCCTCTAAAAGCAGTACCACTAAATGTTGTAACTACAGTAAGTAATGGAAAAAAATAACGATATTTTAGTTGATAATTAATTAAATTGTTACTAAACCCAGGACCCTGCATTCACTATATCTGGTCTCCCACAGTACACAGAACATGGAAATGCAATTATTTTAGTAAATAAAAACAGCAGTATATATAACAGTGATTTCTATAAATTCCTGTTGAAGCTTGTAGGAGGAGTTTTCATACTGCACGGAGCTGTCCTATCAGGATGCAGGGCTCCTGAATCTCTGTCTGGACATGTTTGGACAGTGCTGATTGGCCCTGTGCTAATCACATGCACTCTCCCAAGAAAAAAAAAAACCTCTCTAGCAATACATGCCAAACTGAGCATGTGCAGCCTGACTCCAAAGGCTCTATCTTATCTAGACTTGTCCAGGGGGATGGTGCAGGAAGGGGAGGATCTGTGCATTCAAGATCAAGCAGCCTTTTTACACAATGCAGAGGATTAACCCCTGAGGTTCCATGGTGACTGATTTCACTGTTCTAGGTTTAGTAACACTTTAAAGTTGTTTTACATCAACATTAGATTGTGTGTTTTTTGCTTTATTTTTTTTAAGAAATGTTCTTCGCGTCTTCAGTTGTTAATTTAAAGTGGTTGTAAACTCTGTTACACCACTTTTACCTACTGGTAAGCCTATAACCATAGCTATATAGCCATAACCTGTAGGTATCATGAATATCTCCTAAACTTGCACAGTTTAGGAGATATTCAGTATATGCGCTGCTGCCGACATCACTGGCGCATGCGCACTGAAGAAACAGCCGCTTGTGCACGGGGTCGAGTGACGTTGTCGTGGCTCTGGCCAATCACAGCGTCAGAGCCGCGAACCCAGAAGTAACTCCAGAGGAAGATGTTGGCTGTGTACTTGGAGTGCCGATGCCGATTCAGGGCATTGTTCTGAGTTAAGTATTCCATAATGAGCTAGTAGCTAGTATGCGATGCATACTAGCTCATTATGCCTTTGTCTTGCAAGGTTTTTTTTTTTTTTTTTTTTTTCTTCTCAGAGGTTTACAACCTTTTTAACAGTTTGCAGTTTTAAAGGCTGAATAATGACTACAAAATGTCTTCCACTGAAACACATTAAGAACCCATGCCTGAGGACATTTATCTGTACAGTATAAATCCTGGGGCTATGAGTGCTGCTGGGTTCAGAGTACAAACACTAGAAAGACCTCAGCTCATTCTGTTTCCTGTAAATTCAATTTTTAGAAAGTATACCACCTATTTTGATAAAATCTAAGGTACATTAATTGATAAGAGTAGTGTCAAAGTAATGGAACCTGTGTAGATAAACCAATAAAAAACTATTTACTTAATAGAAACACTTTTGATTATCAGAAAATTTGAGAGCCCCTGTATTTTACCTAAGGTAATTTCTTCTGTCTAGTCAGGTTTACCGTTGTCGCATTTATGTTAATAGAACAAATATCTAATTTGATGAGTACCTGAACTGAACTTTAAGAATTAAACTGCTTTAGTATGTGCATGCAGTGAACCAGAGGTGCCTGACTATATCATCAGTCATCATCTAGTATGGCCTGACAGAGTCCTATCCTAGGGTGCTCTGGTATTCAATATCTGCTTTAGCTCAGTTGATTGACACTTTTGAAAAAAAACGGGGAGGAGAGAAGAGCAACTATTGTGTAGCATGTTAAAAACCATTTTAACAGAAAATGTAAAGTGCACTCATAAAAATAGAGCTCAGCATGACAATCAGGATGCCTCTGGGTCTAGAATAGATGTAACGGCAACCAGGAAGCCTTGCCTTGGCCACCAGCATGGGAGTAGAGAAGGATGTAGACTAGGAACTGCTGTCACTGGCCAGCTGAAACTGATGATGGAAGTCAGAGCCCAGGTGTGCCACCTTGTGTTGCTGGAGCTGGAACAGGAATGTGTTTCAAAGCAACCTTGCTTCTTCAGAAGCATATGATTATTTAGGGTGTTGAGACCCTTCAGTCAACACTTTGGTCTCCCTTTTTATATCACTTCGTTTATTGATTTGTCAATATGATGGTTGGCTTTATTGAACAATGAACCAACAAAAAAGCCAACGACCATGCTGACCAATGAGTGCTTCTTTCTTCTGGGATACAATAACAGAAAAACAGGCCTCAGATGTGCTTCTCATTTGTCATCACGGTAATGTGCCTCCACTGACCGTTGAGCGCTTGCCATTGCGAGCATTATTATAGGTACTCACTTTGAGGCTGTGTATGGTGTTCGGACTGCTACACAGGCAGCACAGAGCATCAGGGCCCCTATGTGAAACGAGATCCAGAGGGCTGGCCAGGACATTTGAGATACTTTTACCTTTTAATTTTTCCTGAAAAGTGTATTTATCCTTAAGTGAGGCAACACTAAATATTATAATTCAATGGCAAACCAACGAAAGCACCGCTTTTAGGCCTATTTGTAATTGTACCTGGGAATGGCTTGTCACTCGCATCAATGCTTTTATTGATAATTTTAGTGAACTGTCCATCACCGTCCATGATCTCCATCACCGTAAGGAACTATGGGGGTATTCCAGGGAGTTGGGGTGGATGGGACAAACTTGAATTTTTCTTGAAAAGTCAAGATTTGCATTTCTTTTTAACTTCCTGGATTAACTGATTATTTTGACATTGTTTTTCACTAGAGGTAACTCTGCCTCTGTATTTTCTAAACAAATATTAAAATGGTTGTAAACCTCAGACATGAAATATAAACAAAGCATATCCCTCTATATTGTGTACTTGTCTCGGTCCAGGGCATGAAGTGTCATTTCTATCTACTGCCTTGTTTCTCTGGTATCTGCATGAGTCACTTCTGACAAGTTTCCCTGACAACAAGAGAAAAAGGGTGAAGGGAGGGAGCTCCAGCACACAGCCTGTGATTGCCTCAGCTCTGTTCCGGTGTGCTGTGTGAAGGGGGTTTGTACATTCCCTCCAATCAGTTCTGTAAGTTTAGCTTACTGTCCTGCTTTCTGGAAGCTTAAATAAGCTGTCTAAATTCTGCACTTTGAACAGATGTAGATAAGAGAAGACTGTGGATACATTGGTATAACCTAAGTAGGAGGATTTGTTTCATCCCTGTATATCTCCTAAGGGTAGTCACTAAACTGGGTATAGTAAGGGTTTATAACCACTTTAAGATTCTGTTACCCAGAGTTGTGACCGGTGTACTTTAAAGTGGAGTTCCAGTTTTTTTTGTGTTTATTTAAAGTCAACAGCTGCAAATAGTGTAGCTGCTGACTTTTGATAAACACACACTCACCTGTGCTACGATCCATCGATGCACCCGTCCGAACCCTCGTTTCTCTTCCTCCCCTCTTCCCGCCATTGTAACTGTGGGCACTGGGCTGTGACGGCTTGCGGCTTCACAGCTGGGTGCGCACTGTATCTCCTTAATGACTGGACAAACTTCTGGGACCTGTGATGTGTCCCAGAATATTGCAGGGAGGGAACGGGAGAGAAGAATTTCTGGTTGGGTCGCCTAGGCCAGTGGTTCTCAACCTCAGTCCTCAAGTACCCCCAGCGGGCCATGTTTTGAGAACTTCCCTAAATAAAATGGCTCTTATCAATACCATTATTATTATTGATTTAACCACTTAAGGACTGCCGCATGGCAATGTACGTCGGTGCAATGGCTGGATGCGGCGGTCCGTTTCGGTGCAGGAGCGATCCGGGATTGGTTTCTGGCCACCCCCTCTCGATCGCTCCTGGCGAATGAGAAGCTTCCTCCCACTGTGTATAGTAAACACAGGCAGGGAGGAAGTGATGTCATTCTCCTCGGGGCGGTCTTTTTGACCGGACTATGAGGAGAAGTGAAAGTAAGTGTGCACCAACACTACACTAACATGTAGGCACACACAGGCACACAACCCCCCCCCCCCCCGATCAGGTTTTTATAGCGCTAGGTACCCCCATATACTACCCAATAATGGTTTTAAGCCCCTGATTGCCCCTAGTTAACCCTTTCACCCCCTTTTGCCAGTATCACCAAGCGATCGTTTTTCTGATCGCTGCATTAGTGTCACTGATGCTGCTAGTTAGCTAGTTATTTTTTTAGGTTCACCGCCAGGTTTTTATAGCACTAGGTACCCCGATATACTACCCAATAATGGTTTTAACCCCCTGATTGCCCCTAGTTAACCCTTTCACCAGTGATCACCGTATAAGTGTCACTGGTGACGCTGGTTAGCCAGTTAGTTATTTAGGTTCCCCGTCAGGTTTTTATATAGCGCCAGGGACCCCCATATACTACCTAATAAAAATTTGAACCCCCTGATTGCCCCTAGTTAACCCTTTCACCAGTGATCACCGTATAAGTGTTACAGGTGACTCTGGTTAGTTTGCTTTTTATAGCATCAGGGCACCCACCATTTATTACCCAATAAAGGTTTAACTCCCTGATCACCCAGCGGGTGATATCAATTAGGTTTTAGGGTCAGGGTCTGCGTCACCCCAGGCAGCGCTAGGTTAGTGCCGGTACCGCTAACACCCATGCGCAAAGTATAAACCTCCCATAGTGGTATAGAATCTGAACAGATCAATATCTGATCTGATCAGATCTATACTAGTGTCCCCAGCAGTTTAGGGTTCCAAAAAAACGCATTGTTAGCAGGATCAGCCCAGATACCTGCTAGCACCTGTGTTTTGCCCCTCCGCCCAGCCCACCCAAGTGCAGTATCGATCGATCACTGTCACTTACAAAACACTAAACACATAACTGCAGCGTTCGCAGAGTCAGGCCTGATCCCTGCGATCGCTAACAGTTTTTTTGGTAGCGTTTTATATTTAAATCCGGAAGGCATTTTCGGGGTCCCGTACGTGGCTAGACTCCCAAAAAGTCCCCCAAATGTGGTATCCCCGTACTCGGGAGAAGCAGCAGAATTTATTTTGGGGTGTAATTTGACTTATGCCCATAGCATGTGTGAGCAATATATCATTTAGCGACAACTTTGTGCAAAAAAAAAAAAAAAATTGTAATATTCCTGCAACTTGTGGCAAAATATAAAATATTTCATGGACTCAACATGCCTCTCAGTAAATAGCTTGGGGTGTCTACTTTCCAAAATGGGGTCATTTGGGGGGGTTTTGTGCTATTTTGGCATTTTATGGCCTTCGAAACTGTGATAGGTAGTGAGGAGTGAAATCAAAAATTTGCACCCCTAGAAACCCTGAAGGCAGTGATTGGATTTCGGGGTTCCGTACGCAGTTGGCTCCCATAAAGTCCCACATATGTGGTATCCTCGTACTCAGGAGAAGCAGCAGAATATATTTTGGGGTGCAATTCCACATATAACTATGGCATGTGTGAGCAATATATCATTTAGTGACAACTTTGTAAACTTTTTTTTTTTTTTTTGTGTGTCATTATTCAATCACTTGGGACAAAAAAAAAAAATTCAATGGGCTCAACATGCCCCTCAGCAATTTCCTTGGGGTGTCTACTTTCCAAAATAGGGTCATTTTGGGGGGGGGGGGGGTTTGTACTGCCCTGCCATTTTAGCACCTCAAGAAATGAGATAGGCAGTCGTAAATTAAAAGCTGTGTAAATTCCAGAAAATGTACTCTAGTTTGTAGACGCTATGACTTTTGCGCAAACCAATAAATATACACTTATTGACATTTTTTTTACTAAAGACATGTGGCTGAATAAATTTTGCCCTAAATGTATGACTAAAATTGAGTTTATTCGATTTTTCTTATAACAAAAAGTAGAAAATTATCTTTTTTTCTCTCAAAATTTTCGGTCTTTTTCCATTTATATTGCAAAAAATAAAAATCGCAGAGGCAATCAAATACCATCAAAAGAAAGCTCTATTTGTGGGAAGAAAAGGACGCAAATTTCGTTTGGGTACAACATTGCATGACCGCGCAATTACCAGTTAAAGCAGTGCAGTGCGAAATTGTAAAAAGACCTCTGGTCCTTAGGTTGAAAATTGGTCCGGGGCTGAATTGGTTAAAGCAGCTGTTCAACGTAAAGGAAAACCTGAAAACATGGCCTATTGGGGGCACCTGAGGACTGGGGTTGAAAACTACTGGCCTAGGCGGTCTGGCTGAAAGTGGGAGCGGATACCTGTCAAAACTAGGTACCCACTCCCCACCCCCAAAAAAATGACATGCCAAATGTGGCATAGGATGAGGGGAGGAATGTTTAATATATCTTACTGTAAAATGTCAGTTGAATCCTATAGGTGGCCCCCAAAGACGTACCTAATTAAATAAAAAAAAAAATTCCAAAGCTTATTGGCTATCTAGCCCCTGGGGTTTACGTAACCCTTTGAAAAATGCCCTACTGTATTGTAATTTTTTAGTTATTAATGCCACCCCTTCAGACTGCTAAAAAGATCATTGATGTCATGCTGCTGGCTTTGGCCAAGTGGCATTGGACCCAGAAATGTTAAGGCACCATCAAGTGAGTTGTCAATCAGCCACAGCTCAAGGAGCTCCTAGCAACCTCTGGAGGAACCCAGGGCTTCCACAGAACCCTGGCTGTGAATGACTGGTGTTTTTGCCACTTCTGTTTCTCTTCTATGAATAAAATATCTTCTATTTCTGCAGTCCTTGTTTCCAGCCTACCATTATGTCACCTACTCTACAATGTGATTACAGTCTGCAGCACTCAGCCTTTGCACTCGTAGTGCATGTGCTGTGTTCCTGCCTTTCAAGAGCTTAAAGTTATGAACTGTTTAAAGATAATAATAGGGACAGCGGATTGTTCCTTTATCCCAGTCATAAATACTATTTAGTACAGATGTACAATGTTTCCAGGTCTCAACAATTGCCTTGCTCTGATTTAAATCTTACCTTCTGACATGCTAGCTAGAAGAGCCAAAAGAGAGCGTAATGTATGTAACATAGCAACTAGATTATTAATATGTGAAATCATGTCTGTTGCACGTTTTTCAGGTTGAACATGGCTTTTAGATGATATTGTGATATTAGAGTGGTTAGTGGAATTTCAGACAATAAAAAAGCTGCTTTTAAGCAGAATTTAGGCGTGCAATATGGTATTGTAGGTTTTCGTTGCTATATAATTATGGAAGGCCGATTTATATACCAAAGGTTGGAAAAGTTTAACTGCAGTTGCATTTGTGAAGTTTAGAGTTTTGCTTCATAGTAATAATTCATTTTCTTCTTTGACTTCATTACACTTTCTAATTTAGACATTGGTGGTATATAGGTAATATTTAACACTACATTCATTTTTTTGATCTGGTCAGCATGGCTAAAACAATGAGCAGTTACAGTGCCTTGCAAAAGTATTCGGCCCCCTTGAACTTTTCAACCTTTTGCCACATTTCAGGCTTCAAACATAAAGATATAAAATTTTTATTTTTTGTGAAGAATCACCAACAAGTGGGACACAATTGTGAAGTGGAATGAAATCTATTGGATATTTTAAACTTTTTTAGCAAATAAAAAACTGAAAAGTGGTGCGTGCAAAATTATTCGGCCCCTTTACTTTCAGTGCAGCAAACTCACTCCAGAAGTTCAGCGAGGATCTCTGAATGATCCAATGTTGTCCTAAATGACTGATGGTGATAAATAGAATCCACCTGTGTGTAATCAAGTCTCTGTATAAATGCACCTGCTCTGTGATAGTCTCAGGGTTCTGTTGAAAGCGCAGAGAGCATCATGAAGACCAAGGAACACACCAGGCAGGTCCGTAATACTGTTATGGAGAAGTTTAAAGCCGGATTTGGATACAAAAAGATTTCCCAAGCTTTTAACATCCCAAGGAGCACTGTGCAAGCGATCATTTTGAAATGGAAGGAGTATCAGACCACTGCAAATCTACCAAGACCTGGTCATCCCTCTAAACTTTCAGCTCAGACAAGGAGAAGACTGATCAGAGATGCAGCCAAGAGGCCCATGATCACTCTGGATGAACTGCAGAGAACTACAGCTGAGGTGGAAGAGTCTGTCCATAGGGCAACAATCAGTCGTATACTGCACAAATCTGGCCTTTATGGAAGAGTGGCAAGAAGAAAGCCATTTCTCAAAGATATCCATAAAAAGTCTTGTCTAAAGTTTGCCACAAGCCACCTGGGAGACACACCAAACATGTGGAAGAAGGTGCTCTGGTCAGATGAAACCAAAATCGAACTTTTTGCCCACAATGCAAAACGATATGTTTGGCGTAAAAGCAACACAGCTCATCACCCTCAACACACCATCCCCACTGTCAAGCATGGTGGTGGCAGCATCATGGTTTGGGCCTGCTTTTCTTCAGCAGGGACAGGGAAGATGGTTAAAATTGAGGGGAAGATGGATGCAGCCAAATACAGGACCATTCTGGATGAAAACCTGTTGGAGTCTGCAAAAGACCTGAAACTGGGACGGAGATTTATCTTCCAACAAGACAATGATCCCAAACATACAGCAAAATCTACAAAGGAATGGTTCACAAATAAACGTATCCAGGTGTTAGAATGGCCAAGTCAAAGTCCAGACCTGAATCCAATCGAGAATCTGTGGAAAGAGCTGAAAACTGCTGTTCACAAACGCTCTCCATCCAACCTCACTGAACTCGAGCTGTTTTGCAAGAAAGAATGGGCAAGAATTTCAGTCTCTCGATGTGCAAAACTGATAGAGACATACCCCAAGAGACTTGCAGCTGTAATCGCAGCAAAAGGTGGCTCTACAAAGTATTAACGCAAAGGGGCTGAATAATTTTGCACGCCCCACTTTTCATTTTTTTATTACTTAAAAAAGTTTCAAAAATCCAATAGATTTCGTTCCACTTCACAATTGTGTCCCACTTGTTGGTGATTCTTCACAAAAAATAACATTTTTATATCTTTATGTTTGAAGCCTGAAATGTGGCAAAAGCTTGAAAAGTTCAAGGGGGGCGAATACTTTCGCAAGGCACTGTATTAAAGGGGGGGGGGGGGGTCTGTGGGGCTTTATATGATGATGATGATGATGATGATGATTATTTTGTACAAAACAGGACAAGGAGGCTGGACTTTAAATGTTTAATTGAAGTACGCGGAGGGTAAAGTGTTGTGTGGCATTATAATTAACATATCTATAATATATGTAAAGGAGTACGACATTTGTCTCGTAATTTATATTCAATAGAAAATTGATATGCTACACACATAATTAAATACCTGTATGGAGTAAGATATTAATCCAAAGTTATTTCGTACAGAAATACATAATACATAAATAGTCCAAAAAATGGAAGGCACATGATACATATAGAAAAGCCCAAAATTGGATAGCACGTGATTAGAATGTAGTCAAATACATACTGCATGAACAGAGTCCACCATGACGTGGTAGGATGAAGTATGATATTTGAACACGACATCTGTTATCTCAACGCGTTTTGTGACAATGTCTCTCATCAGGAGAAAGTGTGTACACGTGCAAGATATCTCTATTATATATTGTGCATTTCTAGTTGGTCTATTATAGTCACAGGTGTGAAAAATATAAAAATTGGGGGGTAAAACACCCTACACGATACTTATAGGGCATCCATGTGCAATTGGTACTGCATTGAGGGTCATGAATATCCCCACATGGGAAACATCTCATGGAGCTGAGATGGTATGTTAAGCGACAGCCAGCCCAACTGGCAACCCTTCAAGGGATGGTCATGCATCAGGCTGTGATATACGCGTGACCATGTGTGATTACAAAAACCAAATGGGGGCTGTAGAAAGTAAATAATATTATAAAAAAATTATAAATGTGTTGAGCTAACAGATCTCGTGTTCAAATCGCATACTCCATCCTACCACGTCATTGTGGACTCTGTTCATGCATTATGTATTTGACTATATTCTAATCATGTGCTATCCAATTTTGGGCTTTTCTATATGTATCCCGCCATCCATTATTTGGATTATTTATGTATTGCTTTAAAAAATTATGTTTTTAATTTAATTTTAATATCTTACTCCATGCAGGTATTTAATTATATGTGTAGTATATCAATTTTTTATCGAATATGAATTATGAGACAAATATCCTACTCCTTTACATATATTATAGATATGTTAATTCTAATAACACACAACACTTTACCCTCTGCGTACTTCATTTAAAGTCCTGCCTCCTTATTCTCTTTTGTACAATGAACAGTTATATTATCAATCATACACAAGTGTTACTAGAAAGGACTTGAAACACTATTCACAGCTCTCCGTCAGTGAACGGATGTTGGGCATGCATGCACACACACAATTCCACCAAAACATAAGTGGGAAACAGTCTCTAAATGAGTTCTATACGTGGGATGATACTTGGATGTCCCGGGACCAGAAGTGACGTCAGTACACCACCGGAAGTGATGAGCACTGCCGCTAAGTGAGGAGCAACATATAGTGAGATGCCTAGTAGACCCCCGGTGGACATTTAATTATGCTAGGTGTGATTAATGCCTAATTAAATATTTTGTTTGTAATTTTAAAGGGGGGAAGGTTTTTATAGTAAACAATCTGAATGGGATTACGCTATGGATTGCTGTTTTGGATAAGATTAACAGCGCTTGATGCTGCCCGGGAAGGTGACCTGCCAACCCCTTTGTGAAATCTTAGAGCAACACTGCGAGCAAATGTGTGTATTTACTGCCTTCTGGTGAGTGTTTAGTGTAAATAGTTAGACTGTTTCCCACTTATGTTTTGGTGGATTTTATGTAAATGCAAAGCACCATCCGGAGTTGTGTGCATACATGTCCAACGTCTGTTCACTGACGGCACACTGCTAATAATAGTGTTTCAAGTTCTTTCTAGTAACACTTGTGTATGATTCATGTTTATAGTGTATAGCAGCAGCTGAATTATATTTTATTCAATTTTCTAAAAATTTCCTGCCTGTGTGCGCTTAGAACATTTCAATTTCTGATCACAGTTTAGAGAGATCGTATAATAATAATATACTGCCGTTTTTAAAGTGGAAGTAAACTCCCCTATTGTTTTCAGCCAAGGAAGCTGCCATCTTTGCCTCTGTTTAATCTTCAACTGCTATGGTGCTGCACATGTGATTCGTTATGACACCAGCCATTGGATGGTTTGATAGTTTGGCTGAGAGCACAGCCAATGTGCAGTTAGCATTCCCGGCATGCCTTTTTTTTTTTTTTTTTTAAACTGTTTAAATCGATGGGTTTACTTCCACTTTAAATATGGAGTTTAATTGCAAAGAATATGCATCATACTAAACAGCTTTCTTATAGTTTTTAGCTGATGGTTAATTACTGATTTTCCTTGTTGAATTTACGAATGAGAACAAATTAGTTGCTGTCTTTAAACATGTTATTTGGATACGGTTGCTCTACCTATCTTCTTTTTTTTTTTTTGACCAAATCAAGGGTAATTTGTATGCAAATTTCAGCTTTAGAGTCTATGTAAGCCCCAACAACAAACTTCTCTTTTGATCTGTGAAATATACCACTGAAAGTATTTTATTACATCTGTTTGATAGGTGCAGTGAAAACAAAACAAATCTTGCCAGAAATCCAGTATGCTTATAACTTCACTCTGGCGCTAATGCACTGAAACCCCAAGTGATGTTATCCACCCAGGCTAGTTCTCTTCTGCAAACTACAGAATATATTAGGAAGATTATGAGAGTGGAAGGCATGCTATAGTCCAAATCAGGAGCATGCATCTTAATAGACTTAAGTGACTGAGTGGTGTCATACCACGATTAGAAGTTACTGACATCATCTCCAGGTAAAAATAGGGGAAAAAGCTTGGGAAATAAAAATGAATGCAGCCACCATTTCTGAAATATAACATTTCTGTTCTGGGGTTTAGATGCACTTTAAAGTTGGGGCTGTGCTACATCGCTACCAGTGCTTTTTGTGGGGTTGAAAGTATAATGTGACAGAATGTGGTCTTCTGAGCTAAAGGCTGCATATGCATACAAACTAGCACTGTGTGTTCGGGGAAGGTCAAAGGACTGTGGAAGATAAAAACAAGGTGCAGGTACCCTTAGGTGCTTATTAAAGTGTTCCTAAACCCAGGATCCTGCATTCACTATATCTGGCCTCCCACAGTACACAGAACAAGGAAATGCAATTATTTTAGTAAATATAAACTGCAAAATACCTTTTTACCTCAGCAGTATATAGCAGTCTTGTAACTTTTTTCTCTCAGTGTCTGGATGCATTTGCATTGTCCACAGACTGTCCTATGAATCTGCATGATCCCTGACTTTCTTTGTGGACAGTGCGGATCACATACACCCTCCCAGAAAAAAAAACTCTCTAGCAATACACACCAAACTGAGCATGTGCAGCGTGCCTCCTAGTGCTCTGTGCTATCAAAATATTTATTGGGGAGGATCAGAGAAGACAGGATCAAACAGCCGGTTTACACAATATGCAGCATTAACCCCTTAGGTTCCACAGTGAGTATAACAAGCATTCTTTACTGCATGAGGAAAAGATGATACACACTCCGGTGATTGCTCTTAAAAAATGTTGTATTTATTAACAAGCCACAGTGACCAAACGCAAATACGAAAGGTTGATGCCTTTCAGCCTATAAGGCCTTAGTCATAACCACATTACAGACTTTGAAATAAATAGTAGCTCTAAGGATCACTGGCTCCACCCATTGTCTTAATTGACTGCAGGCAATTATCTAAAAAAGGGGGAATCGGCTACACTGCATATAGGGTGATCCATATGTATGCCACTATTTCTCACACACCTTATAGTGATAATAAGTACATGTATGCACACACTCGTGCATGCACATATACATAATTAAAACTCACCATGAAATTCAAAAAACATTAAATGCAAAAAATAAAAATGATAATCTAGGTATGTGAAAAAAGACACCAAAGGAGGAAAAGTGAGAAAGAGAGAGGAGGCTCTGGGAAGAGGCATTCTTAATGTAAGTGCAAGTCCAGATCCCACCTCAGGTTTAACCCCTGAAGCGATCTAGTTTTTAATCTAAAGATCCACTATGCTTCTCTCCCCAGTAGCCTTTTGGCCTCCTCTGGGTGAGTCAGACAACCGTTCTATTCCTCTAAAACGGAAAGAGGAGAGATCGCTCTGGTTACAATCCCTAAAGTGACGTGTTGCATTTGAAATATTTCTAGCGTTTGGATTATTTGTGTCACAATAATGTTCCCCTATATGGGCTCTCAAAGGACATGTGGTACAGCCTACATATTGGAGGCTGCATGAAATACAGGTGATCAGGTAAATTACATAATTTGTGCCACAGTTGATGTATTCCTGTATAGTGAACTCTTCATCTGTAGCTGTGGCAACAAATGTTTTACCCAGATCACACAAGTTACAGTACCTAAAGGTTTTTATATTACAAGGGTAACTGCCAGGATAGCAGAGCCAGGTGGGTTGGCATTGTTTAGATGAAAATAGACTGGGTGATAGTGTAGTCCCCAATGTGGGCACACGTTGGCTAGAAAATAGGCAACCTGGTTGCAGAATCCCATTTAAGTCTTTATCTGTATGCAATATTGGCAGATTATTTTTTTTATTATTCTATTTGATGGTTTACCTGTTTTTTTCTATTTCTAGAATTGTAAGGTTTAATGAGGCTTGCTCTTATTTTTATGCTCTCTCTTGGTTTTAGGCTTATCTGACATTAATTCCTCTCTGTCCATTATCAAAACCCTTTCTAGTCCTTGGTATATAGCAGATTCGTTATAACCTCGGTCCAATAAGCGCTGATGAACGACCTTACGTTCTAGTTCAAAGGTTGAATTTGTTGAACAGTTACGTTTAGCTTGAAAAAACTCCACATAAGGGATCACATTGATGGTATGGGATGGATGACAACTGGCTGCAAAAAGTGTAGTGTTACCAGAGCATGGTTTCCTATAGTTGCATGTTGAAACATCACCTGTAGTTGGATCGCCCTTTAGGGTGATGTCTAGAAAGTTGATAATGGAAACATCATGCTCAATTGAAAAATGTACTGTAGATGTAACTGGTTATTCAGGAATTTCCAAAATTCATAATTCACATAATGTCACCATCCCACACCATCACGGGGTTGTCAATATAGCGACCATGGCAAATAATCTGCCTAGCAAAGGGGTTGCTGGGAGTGAACAAAACTTGTTTCTTCCACCAACCCATGTAGATTATCGCCATTCCTTACTGCATATACAGACTGATTTTACTGTTATAAAAAAACTGGCCACCGCCCACACCCAAAACTGGCCTTCACAGTAAGGAACGCATGGAAGGCATATGCTGACCAACCAAATTAACCTGTCTAACCGTCTGTTAAAATCAGGGGTTTAGTTAGCACACATTTGCAAACGCATGTGAAAGCTGCAAGGCCTCATCACAGCACCCTGTGTTGCAGTCCTAACACTATCAATTTATAAGTGTCTCCACAGTGGAAGCACATGCATGGAATGTATAGATGTGGGACAGGTGAGCCTGGAGGTTGCCCAAGCCCCCTTAAAGGAACAGGAGCATGCTGGACACCCAGCAAGAGCACAGTGGCAGGGAAGGTGCCCATCGTGTCCCTGGACCATATATACAAACAGTAACAAAAAATTGGCCACTGCCCACACCCATAACTGGCCTTCACAGTATTGATTTTACTTTAGTGATTTTACTGTTGTGGGTTTACTACACTTTAGGGTTGAAAAAGTTTTTATTGTCAACAGCTATCACACTGAACAACATAAGGAGTTACATTCCATAGACAGTTACAAATAACCATATACGGTGTGTCAGCCCAGTGGCTATCGCCCATAGCTGGACTCCTTTTATTATGCAATATAGTGCTAATATTGATGACTGTCAATCAATCTCAAGAGCCATTTTGGCTAAGGGGGTCATGTTCACCAAAAAAAAAAAAAGAAAAATTCCTTATGTATATAATTAAAAAAAAAAAGCAGTCTACATCCAAAAGAAACCAGAAGGAAGGAGAGAAAAAAAAAGAGAAAAAACACATGTGAAAAGCGAACTGAGAGAGAAAAAGAGAGGGAGAGTCAAAGGGAAGCGCCAGAACTGCTGAAGAGACTTTCATCGCAAGAAGAAAATAGTAGACGGGGATGGGGGAACCAGGGAGTATACGTCCCAACTCACTCCAACTTGAGGCAGTGTTGTAGGGTGTTCCAGTTAAAGTTCTTACAACATGTTCAGGAGGGTATCAGAGGCCGAGATGCGAAGCCAGATGGACCACAGTATCTTTATCTTTTTCAAGGGTATTGTTGTCGAGAGTCAGCATCTCCTCCATTCTCATGATATCATTCATAATCGAGCCCCAGTGGGACAGAGGAGGAGTGGTGGTTGTTTTCCAGAAGGATGGGATGAACAGTCTCGCTGAGGACATAAAAAAACGGAGAAGACTCCACTTCTGGGACAACACCAACCCAGATAGAATAGAAAGGAGTGCAATCTTAGGGGAAGGCAATAGTGGTTTATCATAAATTTTACTGTAGCGTTCAAATACCTGGTTCCAGAAGGGGCAGATCTTCTCACATTCCCACCAGACATGGAGATAGGTTTCTGTAGAGGAGTTGCAGCGAAGTGGATGGGAAAATTTTGTGTAATGTGGCGGGATCTCTATATCACCTGGACAGAATCTTGTAATTCTTCTCTTGGGAGTAGCATGATATCGTTGACTTGTGAGTGAAGTGGTAAGATGTCTGCCACTCTGGTCTGGATATGTCCTCTCCCAAGTTTGTGGACCACATCCGGTTATAAGGTGTAAGAGCTTGTAGGAGACTATGGTTGAAAGCAGGTGTCTAGGAGTTTGAGAGGGTGTACAGTCTTTCAAATTCAGTATGGGAACGGTGTACCTGTGAGGAAGAGTGTAAGCATTTGGAGAACTTTGTATAGGTGTAGGGTGGTGAGCCAGTTGCGAGGTCCCGCCGACGCAGATGGTGTCCTGTGCTGTGGGTGTACAAAGGAATGTGCTTGGGGCCAGTCGGAGTGCTTGAAGGATCCCAAAGTGGTCACTCCCATGCCCTGGGGGAAAGCAGGGTTTTCAAACAGAAGACAATGGGGTGTAGTCTGAGGACAAATTGGAATATAGACCTCTGTGGTACCAGAGTCTGAGAGAGGCAAGTGTGAGTAGTGAGGAAGCGTGTAGGAGGGCCAGGTCGTTGCGATATCACAAGAGAAGAGCTCGGAGGTCCACAGGAGCTAAGTTCTGCTCTATCGTAACTGAAGCCTTTAGGAAGGGACGGGGGAACCATTCCAATATGCGTGCCTTATGTGGGGCTTTATAGTAGGTCTCATAGTCCGGTAGACCCATCCCACCTTGTAGCTTGGGGAGTGTGAACAGCTTGTGTTTTACTCTGGGTAATCCCTGGTTCCACATAAATCTGATGCCGATGGAATGTAGGGAGGTGAAAAAAGATTTGGGAATCATAATAGGGATCATTTGGAAGAGGTATAGAAGTTTGGGTAGTATGTCCATTTTAAGGGTGTTGATCTGCCAGACTCACTCTTCCAGATCCTTCCGTTTGTGGGAGAGAAGGGGAATGTAATTCAAAGTAAATGGGTTGGAAAGGTTGAAGGGAATAGTAACCCCTAGTTAAGATATACATTTTTCCTGCCATTGAAAGAAGTTTAATCAAAACAAGGTCATTGTTTGGGGGGGTGGGGGGAGATATCAAGGGCTTCTTTTTTAGAAAGTTTAGTTAGAATGTTAAGTTTGAAATTACTGAAGGAGCCAAAGCGGCGGAATTCCAGGAAAAGGCATGGTAGGGATGTATGGGGGTGTTGCATGTAAACCAGGAGGTCATCAGCATAGAGGGACAGCTTATGATGGGAGGAGGATGTTTGGATACCATGGATGGAGGCGTTCTGACGAATGGCACAGGCTAGGTGCTCTATAACTATAATGAATAAGAGGGGAAAGAGGACAGCCCTGCGGGTGCCATTCAAAATGTCAAACGGCTCCAAGGCAAATCCATTCACCAGGACTGAGGCTGAAGGTTGTGAATATAGGGACAACGCCCAAGAGATAAAGATGTTTTCCAACCCAAGTTGTTCCAGTGAGAGCCGTAGGAAGCGCCAGTCAACTCTATTGGACAAAAGGCATGCATTTAAGTATTTGCATTGGATAAAAGAGATGAGATGGATCATTTTCGTGGAATTGTCCTGCGCCTTGCGGCCAGGAACAAATCCCGTCTGGTCATTATGGATCACTTGTGGGAGTAGGGGGGATAGGCAATTGGCTAACACTTTAGCGAACAGCTTGAGGTCTATGTTGAGCAAAGATATTGGCCGTTAGCTACTACATTGGGATGGGTCTTTGCCCGGTTTAGGTATTATAGAGATGTTAGCGGATAGCAGACATTTAGAGGGTAGGTTAGAGTTGTCTATGGCGGTAAAAGCTTTAGTGATAAGTGGCGATAGTTGCGGGGCAAAGGCTTTGTAGGATCGGTGGGTATAATCATCTGGGCCAGGGAATTTGCCTAGTCTAGAGCGTCAACAGTGGGTAACGCTGTCTCCATTATGTAGTCTCTCATTTTGTCACTAGAGGAGGTGGTCTGGGAGCATGGTTCTGTAGGTGACAGGTTGTAGAGTTGGGAGTAGTATTCTCTGAAGGAGAAAGAAATGCCTTTTGTGTTTAACGTCTTGGTTGGGTTGGGTGATGAAAGGGATGGAGTTTTGGGACGGTCTTGGGTGAAGGATCCACGCCAGGTGTTTGCTGCATTTGTTGGCCAAGAAGTAATGGTGATTGTGCGCCCTATCCCGAGCTATCAAAGAGCGTGAGTCTAGTAGTTGGAGTAAGTCCCTTCGGGCGTTAACTGATTGAACAAGTACGACCGGGTCCAAGTCTTATTTATGGCGAGGTTCGAGTTCCGCAATAGTCGAAAGGAGGCAGCGGATGTCATCAGCCCTTATGCGTTTGACGAGAGCCATGCTGTAAGAGCAAGGGGGGAGGTGGTGTCTGAGGAATAATTGGATACAAAGTGCCAAATGGTCCTGTAGCGATCGGCTACACAGACTGAATCCCATAACAGGTTGTAATTGAGCCTCCAGCGTGCAACCACACCAGATGTTGGAGGGCGAGCCAGGGTCAAATAGACCGGAGCGTGGTTGGACCAGAGTATGTGGCCTATAGATGCTTGGACGGGGGAGTCTAGTAGAGATTGTGAGATCAGAAAGTGATTGAGTCTGCTATATGAGTTGTGTGCTGCAGAATAATGGCTGTAGTCCTTCTCTGTGGGATACTGGACATGCCATACATCCACCAGATGGGAATAATGTATCAGACACTTGATGCATGTTAGTGTGGAGAAAAGAACAGAGGACTTACCCGGAGATGTGTCTGCAGACGGGGACAGGGCAACATTGAGATCTCCGCCAATGAGAAAGCAAGGGCCCCCAAAGGAGTATAGTCTGGTGAGAACAGATGAGCGGAACCCAGCCTGATCCACATTAGGAATGTATATGTTGACCACTGTGAAAAATGTTTAGTTTCAGCTTGAGAAAAGGGAAGCGACCAGCAACGTCAATAAGGGAGTCTAAGATCTCGGGGTTAAAAGATTTATGAAAGCCAATGGACACCCCCTTAGATTTGGCATGAGAGTTAGTACTGTGGTACCATTGCTGGTAGTATCTATTACGTAGTGCGGGTATTGAGCTTATGCGATTTCCTGCAATAGGAGGATATTGGAGCGCATTTTGTGGAAGTGATGCAGGATCTGACTCCACTTCTCCGGTACGTTGAACCCCTTGCATTTAAAGGACGCTTAGGCAATCGGGCAGTCATTCGCCATAAGGTATCCATATGGGTGGGGGATGGGGGGGACAGAAAGTCAGGTATCTTAATCAGTCAGCAGTTTTTGGCAGAAAAACCAGGGCCTGGGGAGGCAAAAAGGAGGAGAGAGAGGGGAGAATAGAGAAGAGAGGGGGTGAAAAAAGGAAGAGCGAATAAAGAAAAAGAAAGGACTAACGTAGGTCAATGGGACCTTAAACAAACAAACAGTGGGCGTGGTCTTAGTCCCCGTCTCCAGACCCTAAAATGGTAGGAAGGAGTGATATAGTAAATGCACTCGGGGATCAATGGAGAAGGGGGACCAGCAAATTTAGCATAGAAAAAATGTAGCAGCAACTAAAAAGGCCAGTAGATGGCACCAGAGATCAAGGAGTAAGGGATAAAAAAAAACTTACATAGTGGCACACTGTAGTGTACCACACTGTGCCCATGATGGCACTGAGAAAAAACCCTCTAAGGGGGGATGCGTGGGGAACTCACAGGGCAGGTCAGCCCCCCGATCCCTAGCTCCATGGGGAAACAAAGAACATTTAGAACTAAGAAACACGATAGTACAAAATTATACTATTAACGTATGGTAATGGTTATGCACATATTAGAGGAAACTTCATGTATTAAGAGACAAATGAGAAGGTTATGGGTGAGCACAACATAACAGGCATAGGTGCAAAACAGTAGTGGAACAAAAACACACATATGTAATGAGTAAAGCAACATGATTAACCTGTGTGGAGCGAGTGTAAATGGGAAAAGAGATAAAAAAAAAATTAAATTATGAAAAATTAAAAATATGAGACATGGGGAACAGTCCAGGTCAGAGGACGAATGTACCTTGATAAATAAAGGGAAAAAAAAGGCAAACAATGGGAGAAAAGATAGCTCAAGTATAGGTATCAAAAAACAGATTAGTGGTATGTGTGGAAAACAGGCTGGGTAAGGCTCGTGCCTGTAGGTGCCCTGTGAAAACACAGGGTCGGGTCCTACAATAGGGAGACAGTAATGCCGTGTACACACAATCGAAATTCTCGTTGGAAAAAGCTCTGTTGGTTTTCCCAACGGAATTCGGCTCAAGCTGTCTTGCCTACACACAGTCACATCAAATTCCGATCGTTTATAACGTGGTGACGTACAACACATACGACGGGACTAGAAAAAGGAAGTTCAGTAGCCAATAGCTTCTGTCTCGTAGTTGAATCTGAGCATGCGTGATTTTTGGCGTGTCGGAATTGCATACACACGATCGGAATTACCGATAGCATGTTCTCAATTTTCCAGACGGAAAAACTTTCTATCAATTTTTGGCTGGCGGAAATTCAGACAGCTAAATTCTGATGCAGCATACAGGCGGTCGCATTTTCCGATGAAAAGCTCTCATCTGTCTTTTTCTGACCGGAATTCCGATCGTGTGTACGCGCCATTAGGTTATTCGGCTAGGCAACATTCAATCTTTGGGATCCTGTTGAGACATAGGCTTGGAGTTGCGTTTGGGGCTCTGCTTCTGCCATTGAGGCACAAAAGGTAGGCCTGGAGTAGTAGATGTGAACGGCCATGCTGGGAGAGAAACCTGCGGGAGCTCCAACATGCTGAGGAAGGAAGGCAGATCCCCCAGGGTGCAAAAGATGGTGGTTTTGCCCTGGTGTACCCGTTGGAGGAAGGGGAATCGCCATTGGTATTTCATCTGGTTGGCTTGCAAAAGCTGTGTGATTGGTTTGCAATGCTGTCCTCATCGCCAGTGTTTGATGTGAGAGATCCGCTAGGAGAATCACTGGGGTGTCATTGAAGAGGATGGATTACTAACACTTTAAGGCTGTCCTGTTACTTGGATAAATATATCAGAATGGCAGTTTTGTTCAATGAAGAAATCATTTATCAGCAATGCTAAAATATATATATATATATATATATGTGTGTGTGTGTGTGTGTGTGTGTATATAATATATACACACATTTGTTGCACTGGTATGCTAGTGGTGGTGTGCTAATTTTAGTTTTATTTTCAGGATGTTGGCAGGCAGGAAAAAGATCAGTCTATTGACCTACAGGAAACCACAGAGCATTATTTTATATGGTTGAGCTGAATATAAATACATTAGTCTCTAATTTTCTTCTTGGTCAGTTTTGCAGTCTGTGAATTTTGCCAAGGCAGAAAGTAGCCACTTTCTCCATTAGGTCTCGGGTGACATGTCGCCAGCATAAAGCACCATTTTAAGCAATTACCATGTGAAAACCTTGCTTGGCTTTAACTCAGTGTAAACTGAATTGGGACGTGGAACAATTAGGCTATTTTCTTCTTTCTTTGATGGAATGGTATGACCAGCCTTACCTATTCCTATTTACTCCGGTCACCTGAACCAAGTAAATGAAAATCTAGCCTGGCATATAATCTGCCACTTTCGCTTGTGAAACCTGTGTGCAGTGTTCCAATATAAATGTCAGCTTTCCACAAAGTTATGCTCCCTTTTTTTTTTTTTTAAATGAGCTTTGACATGACAATGCCACTTGTAGAACTCATAACAAGGTCAGAAGTAACACATGGATATGTACAGATTATAAAAACTGCTTTTTCTTTACTCTCGTAAAACTATGTGCTGAGAAATTCTCAATGTTTTCTAGGGCAACAGGGACCTTTTAAACATTACTGTGTCTGGGCCATTACATACAGTTGTCAGGCTGTAGACAGAGCACATTGGCCAAAGCTGATGTGAATTCCTCCTCTCTGGGAGACGAATCCGGTCGAATGCATCCAGTAAAATGTTTAATTGGAGCATATATTTTCCAAATCCAACCAACCCTACATGACTAGCCTACGCTTTTTTTTTTTATTTTTTTTTTTGATGGAGCAGACTGAAATTTTTCACTGTGCTAGATACTATGCTTATATAGTATTTGGGACATGATATAATAGAACCATAAAATATATGTACATCACCAACAAGCTGCTTGTAATTTGACCTATAGATCTAAGATGGAAACAAATGTATGACCACTTCTACAGTCATGTGACATATTTCAATAGACAAACATTAGATCTTGATTTTAATAGTGCCTGCAGACAAAGGTGATATACTTGAACAAATAACACATACAATTGACATTGATTTGTTTTCATCATCTAAATCAGGGTTTCCCAACCAGGGTTCAATAGAACCAAAGGGTTCCTGCAGAGGTTGCTAGGGGTTCCTTAGACAGTGAGCAATTTTTACCTCTCAGATATGTTCCACTGACACCATTTTATCTTTTTAGTGATCTGTATGGGGGTAATTTATTTCCAATGACCACAAGTGTAAGGAGCATTCTTCTCACTGAGCATCACACTAATGTATCATGAGTTGTAGATATAGTACATTTTAGCAGGGGTTCCTGAGAGCAGGACGTTACTTTAAGGGTTCTTCTGTGTTAAAACTTAAAGGCTGATCTAAATGCTCAAAACTGCAGTTTTGTGATATAAAAAAAAAGTAAAAAATAAGTACTCTACTACATTTACCACACCTTCAAATCCATGAAATTAGAATCGAGTGTTCAGATTAGGTGCCAATGATTAGAACCTCCTCAGGGAGTTGCAGGTGGAATCGGTCTTGTTTTAGGGCCAGTTCACACTATGTGCAGTGACAGACGTTTTACCACATGGTAAAACGTCTGTCACTGCAGGGACACACAGTAAACGATTGTTTCCTATGTGTCCCATTCACACTGCAACACAGCCTAGCGCTGCACTAAAATGCAGACATTTAGTGAATAAAGTTTGTTTTGCACACTTCAAATAAAGCATTTACAAAACAAAAAAGACGGTGCAGTGAACTGCATCGCGCACCACACTGCCCCCTAGGGCAGCCAGAAACCTAGAGCTGTCGCATCAGTAAAGCACTGCGGCAGCTCAATATATAGTGTGAATTGGCCCTTAACACCAATATCTTAGGGTCGGGGGTTCTCTTTGATACAGATGTATGGTGGTGCCATCATACCAAGATCAAAAGAGCTTTCTAATGCCGTGTACACACGACCAGACCCTTTGACACGAATCCATCGGACAATTTGATCATGTGTGGGCTTCATAGGACCTTTTCTGTCAAAAAATCTGACGGACTTTAGGAATAGAACATGTTTCAAATCTTTCTGCTGGAACCAGTTCCTATCGAGAAAACCGCTCGTCTGTATGCAGGTCCAACGGATCAACAACGATGCAAGGGCAGCTATTGGCTACTGGCTATGGAACTTCCTTTTTCTAGTCCCGTCGTACATCATCACGTTAAATGATCGGACTTTGGTGTGATTGTGTGTAGGCAAGTCCATTTCAGCGGAACTCCGTCAAAGCCCGTCAGAATTCGTTCCGGCGGAAAGTCCAGCCATTTTTTTAAAGAACAAAACGAAAAAAAAAAACGGAAAACGCAGCGGCCACTTGGCGGCTTTTGTAACCCCCCCCGCCATGCTCGCTCTAGGTCCGAGGGTACCTGTAGTCTGTCGCTCGTGTGGGAAAACCCGTCTTTTTTTAAATTGTGGGTGGAGCCGTAGGCAACGTGGGGGGGTGGGGCTAACAGCGTTCTCGAACACCAGGTGCACGCGGAGGAAGCTTTTAAAAGCACACTGTGTGCTGCTGCTGGCTGTGGAGGGACACAAGAGTAAAGTGGTGGCATTATTTCAGGTTTGGTGACACAGGCATTTCCTTTTGACACACTGTTACTGCTTCAGGCTGGGTATTAATACCAGCACTATTTTCCTGGACTATAGCCTAGCAGTGTATGCGTTCCTTCTGGTAGTGTCTCTGCTTTGTGCATGAGGCTATGAGTGGAAGGGGAACAAGGAACTCCTCAAAGGTTTCTAAGGGATCTTTTACCAGTAAAAAAGTTTTAAGCATTTCTCCTTTAAGCGTGCATCTTCTCCAGTGCCAGGAGCATCTGCTTCTAGGAAATCTCCACGGCCTCCACCGTCAAAAGAGGACTTGGGGCAGAAAGCCCGCAAAACAAAATACTAAAGCCTCCTTATGATGGGGCGACCCCGCTCACTCAGGTGGAGGGAAGGCTTCTGCAATTTTCAAAGATCTGGCAGGAACAATATCAAGACAGATGGGTGGCCTTATCAATTTCTCTAGGTTACAAACTAGAGTTTCCGAGGGTTCCCACAGAGGAACAGGGTTCAGGGTTTTATTCAAACCTTTTCACAGTTCCAAAACCGAACGGGGAGGTAAGACCCATTTTAGATTCCAAAGATCTGAACCGGCACTTAAATATCCGGTCCTTTCGCATGGAGTCAATCCGACCGGTTGTCTCCATTTTGCAAGGAGGGAAATTTTTGGCATCGATCAAAATCAAGAATGCATATCTCCACGTGCCAATATTTCCCGCTCATCAAAAATGTCTACCCTTTGAGGTAGAAAATCGTAATTTTCAGTTTGTGGCTCTGCCATTCGGTCTAGCCACCGCACCACGTGTGTTCACAAAGATCCTGGCACCTCTTTTAGCCAGGTTAAGGGCTCGGGGTATAACTGTCCTAGCCTATCTAGATGATCTGCTTTTAGTAGATCAATCAGACTCCGGTCTAAACCAAAGTTTAATCTCAGCTGTAAGCTACCTGGAATTCCTGGGCTGGATTCTCAACCTAGAAAATACTCCGTAAAACCATCAAAGAGATTATAGTACTTGGGGCTGGTCATAGATACCATTCAAAAGAAGGCATTCTTACCCCAGGCAAGAGTCAGCTTCATAAAGGAACTGATTCAACTGTTAGGAAAGATGGTGGCCTCATCCAAGGCTGTCCCTTATGCACAGTTTCATTCAAGACTGCTACAAAACACCATTCTGTCGGCCCAGAACAAGAAGCTCCAGGCTTTGGACTTTCCAATACACTTATCCACGGAGGTGCGTCCGAGCCTCAATTGGTGGTTGATATCCAGCAACCTTCAAAAGGGGAAATCCTTTCTACCAGTATCCTGGAAAGTGGTAACAATGGATACCAGCCTTCTAGGCTGGGGAGCAGTCCTAGAAGAAGCTTCTGTTCAGGGGAAGTGATCCAAGTCAGAAAGGACCTTGTCCATCAACTAGAAATTCGGGCAATACGTCTGGCCCTAGAGTCCTGGACGGTCAGACTACGGAATTGTCCCGTCAGGATTCAATCCGACAATACCACGGCTGTGGCCTACATCAATCACCAGGGGGGTACGAGAAGTCGTGAAGCCCAAAAAGAGGTGAATCGTTCTAGCTTGGGCAGAAAGCAACATTCCTTACCTATCAGCGATTTTCATTCCAGGGATAGAAATTTGGCAGGCGAAATACTTAAGTCGCCAACAGTTTTTTACAGGAGAATGGTGCCTTTACCCCGACATCTTTCTGTCGATATGTCAAAGAAGGGGTGTTCTGGATGTGGATCTGTTCGCGTTCAGATTCAACAACAAGGTTGATAACTTTGTGTCAAGGATGAGGGATCCGCTAGCGTGTGGAACAGACGCCTTTGTCTTTCCATGGGATCAGTTTTCACTGATCTATGCGTTTCCTCCGGTTCTGCTGCTTCCACGCCTTCTCCGCAGGAACGGAAAGAGGAGATTCTGGTGGCCCAGAAGATCTTGGTTTGCCGAGATCATAAATGATGGCCGTAGGGGTCCCTTGGACCCTGCCTCTGTGGCCAGACCTTCTCACACAAGGTCCGGTATTCCATCCTTCCTTACAAACGCTAAAATTAATGGTTTGGCTATTGAAACCCACATTCTAAAGGACCGTGGGTTATCCCCTTCAGTAGTGTCTACTTTGGTTAATGCTAGGAGGCTGGCCTCCAGAGTCATTTACTATAGAGTCTGGAAGGCATATGTTTCCTGGTGTGGATCCAGGGTTGGTACCCCAGGAAGTGTGTCATAGGTGGGATCCTTGAATTCTTGCAAATGGGATTGGAAATGAAGCTGGCCTTGAGTACTATCAAGGGCCAGGTCTTGGCCTTATCGGTATTCTTTCAACGGCCTCTTGCTTCTCTCTCTCTGGTACGTAGTTTTATTTAGGGGGTAGCACGGATTAATCCCCCTGTCAGGCACCCCTAAATCCTTGGGATTTGAATTTAGTCTTGTCTGCTTTACAGAAACAGCCTTTTGAGCCTATATGGGAAATTCCCTTGGTTCTTTTGACGAGAAAAATAAATAATCTTTTTGGTTGCTATATCCTCTGCCAGGAATTGGCGGCTCTGTCTTGTAAAAAGCCATATTTGATCATGCATAAAGATAAGGTGGTATTGCGGCCTCATCCTGAATTCCTACCGAAGATGCTGACAGGTTTTCATTTGAACCAGGATATTATTCTGACTTCTTTTTTTTTCCCAGAGCCTCGATCTAGGGAAGAGAAGGCACTACATTCCCTTGATGTAATGAGAGCAGTTAAGGTCTATTTAAAGGAAACCGCTCAGATTCGCAAAACAGATGTTTTGTTTGTACTGCCAGAAGGTCCTAAAAGAGGACAGGCAGCATCAAAATCTACTATTTCCAAATGGATTCGTCAAGTGATTGCTCAAGCTTATGGTCTAAATAAGAAAATTCCTCCTTTTCATGTTAAAGCACACTCCACCAGGGCTGTTAGTGCCTCTTGGAAGGTGCATCACCAGGCCTCTATGGCTCAGATCTGCAAGGCTGCAACTTGGTATTCAGTCCATACATTTGCCAGATTCTATCAAATTGATGTAAAAGGTCTTGAGGATCTTGCTTTTAGGTGTAGTGTACTGCAGGCTGCAGTATAGCCTCTTAATGCCCTACCTTTTTTTTTGTGTCTCCCTCCCTTCAATTGCCATTGCTATGGGATATCCTACATAGTAACTACTATGGCTCTGTGTCCCTTGATGTATGAAAAGAAAACAGGATTTTTAAAACGGCTTACCTGTAAAAATCCTTCTCTTTGAAGTATGTCAGAGGACACAGTACAGAGGTCCTTTCCTTCTTTGGTATACATGTATATTGCTTGGCTACAAAACTGAGGTACTCCCAGTAGTGGGAGGGGTTATATAGGGAGTGCACTTCTTGTCTTAGGGCGTGCCAGTGTCCATTACCTGAAGGTGGTCTATAACACACATAGTAACTACTATAGCTCGGTGTCCCCTGATGTACTTCAAAGAAAAGGATTTTACGGGTAAGCTGTTTTAAAAATCCTGTTTTTGTTTGTCTACTTTCTGTCAATCTATCCTTACTTAGAGTTGTTACAAATTTCAATTTCAAGCCAAGCAGGCCTGAACATTTAAAGCTAAATTCTAGGTTCCCCATAACCCATCCCCTTTAAAATACAACTCTATGCGCAACAAAAAACTAAAAGTACCCTTGTCATGGGCTGCACCCCTCACCACACTGCAAGGATTAAATGCATGAATACGGTGTACTACTATATTTTAAAACTTTATTCAGCATAGTAACAAAATGTATGGATGTTAATTATGTGCTATTTATTCTATTTGTATTTGTTTATTTATAATATTCTATGTTCTATACTTTTTCTACACAGAGAGACTGGTTGTGGTCGCTGAGCATTCTGAAAAAAGTCTTGAAGATCTGCTAAGGGGCAGGAAGCCTGTAAGGTAATGTCTCTCTATACGGCATATATATATATATATATATATATATATATATATTTTTTTTTAAGATTTCCTGTCTGGATTTTAGTTAGTGATATTTTAAATTTTTTTTTTTTTTTTGTATGTGGGTACGACCTTTTAGTATTATTCTAGTCCTCATGAATAAATACTTTATATTTCACTTTTTACAGCAAAAGTATTATTTATTGTTATTTATTTTATGAAGGCTTTTCCTTTTATCATTATAAAGCAGCCCCCTGACCTCTACTCAGTCTGCTACAGGCAAGGGGATGTATTTTCTTTCCCAGTGATCAGGCTGCAACTATAACTTTGTAGCCAATCTCAATGCAAGAATCTACAGCAGGAGCTGGCCTGTTACATTTGTGAACCCAGGCAAGAACTGCCCAGGAAACCAGGTTTTAAATCTCATATCTGAGCCAGCATCTCAATCTAGGAAGATGATTCTTAGGCTTCATGTACACTGGACGTTTCTCAACCGCTCCTGAACGCTGGAACATCACAGCTAGTCATCCATGTTTAAAAACGTGTGTTTAGTAGCATTTACAAGCCGCGTTTAGCAGCGTATAGCGGCATTTAGCCCCGATTACTAAAGATAACTTCAGGAGACCCTAATGATTAGAAAGCACTAAACAAGTATTTATTAACTATTTCAGCCATTCTGTGAGAGAACAGTGTGAGTAGCAGCTGAGAAAGCAGTGTGCTTGTACCTAGCTGTTATTTTTTGGTTGGTTTGTTAACATGAATCCCATGATGAGCATGTGTGAGGAAATGCTCCTGATGTTGCTTTTGCTGAGGCTCCAAAGATGTAGAAAATTACATGAGAGGACCAGAGTTCGTCGCTACTGGACACATCCATTGATGGCTCAACGCATGTCCACAGGATACTTTCTAATATCTATGTTCAGCTGCGTAATTACCCAGACAATTTTTATTTTATTTTACACGCATGTGAATTGCCACCTTTGACATTTTCTTGGAAAAGGTTAGACCCCGTCTAGCTTGTATTGGCTAACAACATGAGGAAAAGCATGCCACCAGAGGAATGTCTGTTGGTGACTCTCAACTTCAACATCAAGTAATGCAAGTCGTGTATTGTATAGCATAATTGGCTGATGAGGGGAATATCACATGGTATACCAAGCTTGCAAGCAGTGATAATTGAGTTTTTGGTGTGTTTTTAGCATTTTCCAGGCTCTAAAGTAATAAATAAAATGTTTCCCTTTAAAAACATTTCTAGACAAAAACGTGCCTAAACCTGGGTAGCTGCATTTAGCCACGTTTGGCACTTGAAATGCCTCTAAACACAGCTTCTGAACGCTTTTTTTTGGGGTTCCAAAAAAAGCCTCTAAACTCAACTGCCTAGAAACGACAGTAAACGATCCTGTGTACATGTACTGATAAGATAACATAGAAGAGAGTTCAGGAGCAGTTGAAAAAAATGCCCAACTGCTCCTAAACGTCCGTTTATCAGCAGCAGTGTACATGAGGCCTAAACAAAATGGCGGCAAAATATCTGGTGTCTTGTCCACTTTAGGGCCAGTTCACACCAGGTATCGCACAGGAATGCACTCGTGTTCCTGTGCGATTTGGGTGCAGTGCAGTGACGGCCTATTGAAATAAATGGGCTAATATCACACTGCACCACACCAAAGGTAGTGCATGCTCTTCTTTTGGAAATGCACTGAAACAGGATCTCCTGATACTTCTGTACCATTTGATCTGGTGCAGGCAAATGCACTGCGTTTGTGTTTGTCAGTAGATTAACATTGACATTTGCAGATTCCTTCCTTTTTTTTTTTTTTAAGATACTAGGCAAAGCATCCAGTTGTTTTTAGCTTTCTAGGTGGACTACTATCCTTATTATTTCTGCAATTTAGTCCCCAAGCAATTACAAGGCTGCTCCCACTGGACTGGAGGAAATTTATCCTGTGTATAGTAAAAAGAAAAATCAATACCTTGTTTTCTATCATAGCAAAACTGTGCCACCATGCAAACATACCTCCCAATTTCTGTGAGTGCTTAAAGTAGATACCAGATTTCAGCCTCCATCCCTGACCAACAGCACATGTGAGTCTCGGGGCAAGTGACTGATTTGAGCAATCAGCTGCAACCTTAATAGTCCTACAGAGTAGGAAATAGTCGGACAGATAGGGTCAGGGAGTTTCATAGGATGGGAGAGGCTCAGGAAAAGTTCTGGAGGTGAGTATGGGAGGAGGTGACAAGGGAATTAGAGAGCAGGAGGTCTTGGGGGGTGGGGGGAGGGGGAACGAGGAGAACCCAAATCATGCACTAAATTAGCAGGTGAGTGAGCACTCCACTGGCAGACAAATAGACATTTAAAATCCATAGAAGACATATGCAGGAGGGTGGTAATCTTCATAGGAGAAAAGATGTACAGTCCCTGGCAGCTCCTCGATGGATATGGCTCAAGACATGTAAACAATAGATCAGTATATGTCAAACATAAACCGTAGTTTATTCTGAAAACACTTACATTTAAAAATGCTGTATACTGCACACAGGGCTGGTAGAATGGTGCAGTGGTCTCAATGGACTGGAGAGTAGCCGCAATAGCACACGCCAGGAGCGTCCAGAGCGCTAACACACGCCACTGTCATTTTGTCCACAGGCTGGTAGAACAGGTGGGGGGGGGGGGGCGGGCAGCAACATGTTTCTGATGCCCCGCCTCCATCAGGCTAACCCACCCCATACAATGAGAAGGATATATATGCACATTCAGAAAAAAAAACAATGATGCATTTGTAATTCTAAGCCTATGCAGGGGGACCCTACATTTTAAATTTGTTTAAAGTCACCTTTACCTTAATCCAGTCCATCTTTGCTTTCAGTCCCTCTCCTTATCTGATAAGTGTATGTATTGGTGAGGCCCTAGCACAATTTTTATATACTGCAAGCCATACAATAAACTGTTTCTGTTCCTGGCATAACCGCTGTTATTCCATGGAAAATCTGCATCACTGATCTGTGTCTATTCTTCTCTTCTGAGTGTCCAGACAGCAGTTTCCATTAAGATCCTCAATGCCGCCTGAAAACAGGAGGGATCTTCTGTTTGTTTTATATTTTGGTGAATAAAAGAAGAGGTGTTAGAACATTTCATGGTAGACCGAAGCATACAAAATTTCAAAGTGGACCATAACAGAACTAAAGACTATGACAGAGAGCTTGACTACTGGAGTCTTCAAGAAATGTCAGCAGCCAGTGGTTTGTCAAATGCACTTATTTGTGGTATATCACATTTGGGTAGTGTGACCTAATATCATCCATATCCCAAAACAGGCAGAAATTTGCAAGGTGTATTCTATATTTAAACATTTAATACCTTAGGCTGAAATGGCAAGTTCATTTAATTTCAAACTCACTTTATTAATTCTAGCAGTACTGGCTCAAAGGTAGACAAAACAGAAGTCTACTATTAATGTTCTACTTTTTGTGGGAAAGAAAATTTATGTCTGGCTCCATAATAACAACTGTAAAAGTCCTTGGTCAATTTACACTAATTATTCAAGCTGTAACAATATACACTTTATTGTCAAAAGTATTGAGACACCTGCCTTTAAATGCACATGAACTTTAATGGCATCCCAGTCTTAGTCCGTAGGGTTCAACGTTGAGTTGGCCCACCCTTTGCAGCTATAACAGATTCAACTCTTCTGGGAAGGCTGTCCTTATGGTTTAGGAGTGCCTCTATGGGAATGTTTGACCATTTTTCCAGAAGCGCATTTGTGAGGTCAGAAGCTAATGTTGGACGAGAAGGCCTGGCTCGCAGTCTCCACTCTAATTCATTTCAAAGGTGCTCTATTGGGTTGAGGTCAGGTTAGTTAAGTTACTTCACCCCAAACTCACTCATCCATGTCTTTATGGACCTTGCTTTGTGCACTGGTCCAAATCATTTGGTGGAGGGGAGTTATGGTGTGGGGCTGTTTTTTAGGGCTCTTAAGGCATCAGCATCCCAAGACATTCTGTACAATTTGATGCTCCCAACCCAGCTACCATCTGATTCCAGTGCGTATGTGCAGTACATTAGGATGTCAACATCTGATAAGTTTTTACGCCAGTAAACTAGTTCAGACATCAACCTGCATCAAATCCTGACATAACTGAGAATTTAAAAATTTCATCCACAGTTCCCAAATATTCGAGAAAGTGGATATTTTGTCCTGAGTGGTATAGTTCAGTTCCTCCCTCTCTGCTATGCGTTTAATGCGAGAGACCCACTCCTTCCTTGAAGGGGGGGGGGGGGGGGGCTGCATATCACCAACTTAGCAATATACAAGTCTAATGGCATTAATCATGGTTACCAATTTATAGTACCTTTTTTTTGGGGTACGGTTGAGAAGTGAAGGAGGTACTGTGCTGGCAAAAATTCTAGCGGGAGTGAAGAGATTGCAGTCATTGTGTCATGCACCTTACGCCAAAAGGGCTGGATCCATGGGCACCAAATGTGAAGAAAAGTGCCTATCTCCTTGTTGCATCTCCAGCAACGATCTCAGACTGCTGGGGCAAATTTGTGAAGCGGATCCAGTGTTTTGTACCAACGAGTCTAAACGGGGTTGTATGGGTTTAAAAAAAAAAAAAAAAATAACAAACATGTTATACTTGCCTCCACTGTGCAGTTCGTTTTGCACAGAGTGACCCCGATCCTCCTGTTCTGGGGTCCCTCGGCCGCTGTCTCGGCTCCTCCCCCACAATATCTAATCCCCCTCAGGAAAACTCTATCTCGAAGGGGTTAGCTTGCAGGCACACTCCCTGTCATACATGCTGTGTCCATAGACACAGAGTGTATGACTCGGTTTCACCCCCCAGTGGCCATGTCTTTGGATGTGATTGACAGCAGTGTGAGTCAATGGCTGAGCTGCTATCAATCTATCCTATCTATCCAATCAACAGCCAGTCTCCGTGGAAAAGAGGACACTGGGGGAAGTGCACAGCAGGTTAACGGACTCAGGTAAGTAAATGGGGGGGGGGCGTCATTGGCAGGTGTTTTAAAAAAAAAAAAAAAAACATGAACCTTTACAACCCCTTTAAGCTTAAGCTTTTCCTGGATATTGACATTAAGGGAGCCCTTATGGATGTACACGTAAATGCGGTCCCAGCTATCCTCGTCTCAAGTATATTTATTATTAAAATTCTTTTTAAATGTTAACTGGAGTGCACCTTTAAATTAAAGTGACTCGTATAATCAATTTTTTTATTTTTAACTTTTTAAATAACAAACATGCGTACTTGCTCTGTGCAATGGAATTACGCAGAGCGGCCCCTGAACCACCTTTTCTCGGGTCCCCTTCTGGAACTCCTTCCACCTCCTCTTTTTGTTGTGGGCTCGATCCCAAGCTGTGCTGCCTGTGGGGGAGCCACTACAGATGGGCACAGCTCTGGATCGATTAAGGACTCTGGTAAGTATAGGGGGCGAGGGGGCAATTCTATTACCTAAGCATTTTTTTAACTTAATGCAAGGAATGCATTAAGGTAAAAAGTGTTTAGGCTTTAGAACCACTTTAATGAAATTTGCTTATCTTTGCCATGACTTTCATGTTTGCCTTATAGCACCTTTTTATAGTTGAAGTGTGAAGATACATGAAATACCTCACAAAATGTTACACAGTGATTATTTTTCTTCTGATCTTCCTGATCGATTCACAGTGCTGTGAGCTGGCAACAGCATTTTGAGGGGCATGTTATTTCAATTGCAGAATGTTTATTCCATTTAGAAAATCATAAAGCAGAGGCTCATCTGCTTCTGAGATTAATTCATGCAGCAACCGCCAAAAGCAAAAATGAGAACAAAACGGCCTTATGCACCTGTATCCTTCATCCGTTCAAACCCAGCAGGGGATGTCTTCTTAAGTCTAGCTAAATGTTGCTTATACAGACTGACAAATTGTTCACTTCTTGTGTGATTTTTTTTTTCTTTTTTTTCTTTGAATATGCTACATTTACTGGTTTCAACATTAAAGTAGTGTTTTAAAATAAATGTATATGTTCTGTCACCTAAATTGTTAGAGAATGAAAAGCTGAACTTCTTAGTTAAAGGTTTTTTTCCTCTCCATTAAGAATTATATATATCACAGAGTAAAGCTGGACCTACACCTGTTAATTTCAGTGTTCGGCCAAAAGGATCCTAATTGTTCATCTGAGCATTCACTGGTGCTTTCACCGACTCAACTAAATTTTAAAAACTTTTCATTTGAGTACCATGTCCATTTTTCCATTGACAATCTTGATTAATTTTGTCAAATGCATGCGCCTTAATGCCCCGTACACACGTTTGGACTTTCTGCCAAGAAAACCATGGATTTTTGTTCGAAGATTGTTGGCTCAAATTTGTCTTGCATACACACGGTTACACAAATGTTGGCCAACAATTCCGAACGTGAGAACGCGGTGACGTACAACACGTATGACAAGCAGATAAAAAGGAAGTTCAACAGCCAGTGCGCCACCCTTTGGGCTCCTGCTAATCTCATGTTTATCTCGTGTTAGTAGAAGTTTGGTGAGAGACGATGCATGCTTTTCAGTTCGTTTACGCTTTTCAGTTGGTGCTTGTGGGTTCGTATCTGTTCTTCAGTTGTCAGTTCCTATCTTTCAGTGCATTCTATTTATAGTTCACTTCTGTTTTTCAGTGCGTTCTTGTCTGCTCGTTTCTGATTTTTCAGCTCGTTCTTCTCAGGTTCTTTCTGATTTTCAGTGCGTTCTGTCAGTTTGTTCTGAGCAGCCGACCGTTTTCTAGCCACATTGCGGTTACGTCCTCATCATAGAGTTCGTGCTGTTGTTGGGCTTGGTGTTGGAGTTCTTGCTTTGACCCAAGTCCAGTCCATGAACGGGGAGGAGGAGTTCATTGACCAAGAATTGGTTACTTAATCGTGACCAATTCTGTCTTGTGGCTTTTGCTGCGGGAGCTCCAGGAGAATAATTCTGACAATTTCAGGAACTATCTCCGGATGACCGTGTTTTTCAATCTCTTGGCTTTGCATACCCCCTATATTACCAAGCAGGACTCCTGCATGCAGCAAGCGACCGCTCCTGAGCAAAGGCTCTTCGCCTCCTGGCAGTAATTGGCGATGGGTAAAAGTCTCCAGGATATTAAGTTTATGACTGGGATCTCCCCCCAGGCTCTGGGAATCATTATTCCAGAGACCTGTGCAGAAGGACTATTAAGGTAAGTTTTATCCTTTAACATCACATTCTATGTATTTAATGTTTTGCTAATGTATTTAGTTCATCATTCCAGAATTACCATAATTGTAATATGCTGCTAATGTCCTCTTTGTCCTCGTGCATGCTGTAAGCTTTTAATGCTCCTTTTTTGTCCTTCATGCATATTTGCCTTTGCCATGCTATCCTGGGCCCATATTCACTTAGCCTAGTCAATTATCAATGTATTTTGTCAGCTCCATTGTAGTGCTTACCCTAAAATGTATACAAATGTTTCTGTTTTCAGCCAGAGTGCAAGAGGCTTTTTTTGGGGGGCCCAAACTCATTTGGAACCCCCCCTCCCCCCTACTGCTAAGTCAACCGATACCAATCCTCTATCTGCTGACTTTACCAAACCCATACACACTATACCTACCTCTTTTGTGGTCAGATTTATGGATGAATTCACCAAAACTTGTAGTGCAAGTGCCTGCCTGAATACTTTCAAATGGTACTGTTTCAAGTTTTGTTCTATTATCTTGATAGGTAATTGCAGAATGTAATAATGTGCTTCAATTTGGACAGTGTGTGTATTCATATTTTTGGATTATGACACTTCTTACCTGTCCGGTGGGCTACCAATCGTGTAAGTAAGGAGGGGCTGGCCAAAGTAACACACATTATTTATGCATTCAGCCCTTAATGAAGTGGAGACTGCTACCTGTGCAAAACCTCCTCCCACCCTAAATTTTTTTTACAATGGGCCATCAGAGGAGGTGAGAAATCTGATAAGTGGACCTTATACTTTTGACTTTAAATACTTATTTAAATAAATGTTATTCTTATGTTGGCCAAGAATGTTTGTGTCTAATCTCACTGCAATGTTATGTGCAAAAGTACAATTTTTTTTTCTTGTTTGACTCCACAGTTGAAGTCGGCGACTTATGAGTTTCTGTATTTGGACATGTGGAAGATGGAGGAGTCATCGCCCAGACTGAATTCTACAATCGTCTCCAGAATGGCAGCTTGGGATTGCCTCCTCCAGCGGATAACATGGCGGTCCTCCAAATTTGTCTTTGTTGCGGATGAGGCCTTTGTGCTGGGGGAGCATTTAATGAGGTCGTTCCCCATGAAAACCCTGACCCTGGACCAGAGGGTTTTTAATTAACGGCCAGAAGAGTACCAGAAGAGTGGTGGAAAATGCCTTTGGCATAATGGCCAGCCGGTTCCGTCTTTTACAAATGGCCATAAATATGGCCGAATACAAATTTAACCATATAATTTTATGCTGCTGCATTTTGCATAATTGTATTTGTCAAAATGCAGCCAACTATCTGGCCTCAATTGCGACTGAAGCCAGCTCACCTGTAGAAATCACGACGGCTCTTGAAGCTGTCCGTCCTGGCTTGACCCCTCAATGCGCCCGCAAAGTATGGCAAAGCTGTCTGGAGTACTTTGCGGGTAGGGGGGAAATTGATATGCCAGATAATCTGTTTCTAATAAATTTGTTGTGAAAAACTAAACTCCTATTTCATTTGATTTACTGCTTGTGTTTCTTATCTGGCTCCTAGGTTCTCTGATGGCCTTTGATTTTTCACCATTTTCTTCAATAGTGCAATCGTAACTTATTTGATACATGTTACAATCTCTTCTTCAGCTAACTATTATGTTCTGTTGTTCTATGGGTCTGCTACACACACACAATGTTTTTGTTGTTAATGTATGCAATGCATTATTGATAACAATAATCACCCTTTTCAACTCCATGAATTAATTGCTTGTAGTCCCTAGAATGGCCTGATTTTGCTAAATTTTACAGCACAGTGGGGGTTATTTACTAAAGGCAAATCCACTTTGCACCACAAATGCACTTGAAAGTGCACTTGTAGTGCAAAGTGGATTTGCTTTTAGTAAATACCACCCATTGTCCCTGTAACTACAACAACTTACAAAAAAAATGGTATTGAGCATTTAAAGAAGAAGCCACACATTGTTGAGTATACATTTTTTTACTCCAAGCATATTCACATGTACATTATAAAAGGCTTTTTAAACAAACCAACATCTTTGGTGTATAACATGTATGCTTTACAGTAGATAAAGCCTTTTTTGTGGCTAAAAGGGCATTTTTAAAAACATAACATCCACCTCCCCAACTCAGGAACTTACAAAGTTCAACTTTGATAAAGTGAAGGCCATATGAGACATTAGTATGCCAAAAATGTGTTGATTTTGTCTTCATCAGATGGGGTGATCTCACCCCTGTAAAAGCCACATTTTGAAGATGCACACAAATTGGGACTCAAAATGTGGATTTCCATTATGATCCCATGCCTAAAATGTGTGTCTTTTCCCTACATCTATTTCAATAAAGCCACAAAACAGTGTGTCAACATGTGCTATCTGCCATCATGGGTTATCAATGTACACGTTTTGTGGGTGCAACCCCTTCCTCACAACTAAGGTAGCACCCCCGAAACACGTCCATTGATTCCCCATGATGTCAGCTAGCGCATGTTACATAGTTACATAGTAAGGTTGAATAAAGACACCAGTCCATCCAGTTCAACCTGAGTGAGTGTCTACAATTGTCCCTATCCCTGTACATTGCACACTCACATCGGTCCCTACCCTCAAGGAGCCCACAATCCAAGGTCCCCATTCATATACTAGGGCCAATTTTGGACAGAAGCCAATTAACCTACCAGCATGTCTTTGGAGTGTGGGAGGAAACCCGGAGCACCGAGAGGAAATCCTCGCAGGCACAGGGAGAACATACAAACTCCAGGCAGGTAGTGTCGTGATTGTAATTCGAAACCAGCAACCCTTTTTACTGCTAGGCGAGAGTGCTAAGCACTACACCACTGTGCCGCCCCATGTTGACACACTGGGCCTTATTTCAGAAAGGACAATCCACTTTTCCCTACAAGTGCACTTGCACTGCACTTGTAGGGCAAAGTGGTTTGTCTTTTTTTTAAATAAGCCACAATGTGTCAACATGTGCTTTAGTTGCGAGGAAGGGGTTGCACCCACAGAATGTGTACATTGATATCCCATGATGACAGATAGCACATGTTGACAAACTGTGTGCATCTTCAAAATGTGGCTTTGCAATTATGTTAATTTTTATAAAAAGATAAACAATTATGACAACATTTACATTTTTTGTTTAGATTTAGGCTAAAACATCAGTGATGTTGGTCAGTCTTTTTTCAACAACATTTATGTTTTGTTTGACCTTCTCTAAATCCCAATTGGACACCATTGTTTCGCTGATGAGATACGGAGCAGCAGTAAATGACGTATATGTACCCAGGCTGTGGTACTACAACAGACTGCATTTTTTTGTCAGACCAGATGGAACCCAGGCCTTCAACCCTTCCTTCCACATCCACTGAGGCTCCTGAAGTCCAACCTGGGCCTTCCACCCAGGAAGAAGATGTGGAGGAGCCCAGCTTGAGCCAGGTATAGCATTGATGAACATATTTCTTGTCAAAAATTGAATGATGTTAACTAGATGCTATTATTGAGCACTAATTTTGGATTTAACAAAGTGGTTTACATATCAACAGACAATAGTAGCCAAAAATGATTGGGACAAGGATGAAAAATGCTGGGGTCAGAATGATAGTCTTTTCTATTTGTTAACATTCAATTTGCAATAGTCATGAGCTCAAAATTGTGTGTGATTGATGACCAAAAAACTAAAACTATGTACCATTTTCATACATGGGAAAGTCTCGGCCAGGAGGAGGCCATGGCAACCAGTCTGACGGAATCTCAGGTTCCTCCCCTCCGCCCTCCAACCAAAAGGACCAGGAAGGCGAGGAACCTGGAGGAGTCTGTGACTGCTTTAATTCACCAGTATACTGCGGTACTTACAACGACCCCTGGTGGCCTTGAGTCATTTGGAGGTGTGACAGCAAGTAAACTCGAAAACATGGAGGAGGGCCAACGCCTGATCTATGAGGAAATCATTCTTCAGGCCCTAAAAAAGGGGACAAGGTGCCAACTCACAAATCAAACCCACATGTGTGAGTTGGACCATACTCCTCCACCATCTCTAGCAACACCACAGCCACCCAACCCACCAGAGCAGCATGGAAGGAAGCTTTGATATTGATGGCCTGGGTTTGGTGTAGTCTGGCAAAAGACGCAGGCTGTTGTAAGATCACAGCCTCTGGACATATATGTCATCTGCTGCTGCTCCCAATCTCTTGGAGTCCTAGACCATATTGTGCTCCCTATTAAATGGACTCAGGTTACCAATTTTGACAATCAAATAATTGGTGTCTGCCCTGGGGTACAAAGGCTTCACCAATTCCAACTGTTTCTCGAGCATTGCCTTCCTCTTTATTTTGTTATGACCCCTATGAAATTTGTAATTTTGGTTATGACAAATACTTGGCTATGTGTTTTACTTGAAAAGGACAATTTTTTTGTGAGTAGGCAGGTACATTTCAAAAATACAATGTCAAAAACAAGGGATACCAACATAGTAGTATCTCTTTGAGGTTAAAAAATACAAGATAATAATGATGTTGTGGTAACTTGACACACAAAACGACAAAAATATTCTGGAGATCACTAGAAAACAAAAAAAAAAGATTATTCTGGAGATCACGTGAAAAAAAAAAAACAAAGATTATTCAGGAGAGCCTGAGAAATGATAAAAAAATACATTTGTCAGAACTCTGTGAATATCAGCAGCAAAGCAACTTCATTATTATAGCATTATAAAGAAGAGGAGAATGTGCTGCATTACGAAAACGCTAGTTTTGCAAGACCGAGCGCTTCCGGTTCGTACTTGATTCCCAGCATGCGTTAAATTTTGTGCACGATTGGACTTTGTTGGCGGAAAATTTAGAAACTGCTACCAAACATTTGTTGTCAGAAAGTCTGACAGCAAATGTTCGATGGAGCATACACCTGGTCGGTCTTTTTGACAACAAGCTCACATCCAATATTTCCCGTTGCGGCATATCACTAGTTATGATTTCTCTTTACTGGGAGCCAATTCAGCAGATTGAAATTTGGTTATTCGCATTAGATTCCAAAAGTTTACATCCTTGACCGTCAATCTTTTCGGCTCACTCTGGTTGTCAAATTGGCCTCTTTAACTCTTAGATAATCGAATTAACGTTCCAAAGATGGGAGGTTTTGAAGGAAAATCTACAGGCCAGCTTAAAGTGGTTCTAAGGCAGAAGTTTTTTTTATCTTAATGCAGCCCCCCACCCCCAATACTTACCTGAGCCCATCTCGATCAAGCAATGTTGCATGAGAGACTCGGCTGTCTGGGACTCTCCATCCTGATTAACTGAGACACACAGCAGGCACCATTGGCTACCGCTGCGGCGTGTCTGAATGGAGACACAGAGCAGCGGCTCGGCTTGGGTGCCTCCCATAGCAAGCTGCTTACTGTGGGGACACTCGGCAGAGAAGGGCCAGGAGAGCTGGCGAGGGCCCGAGAAGAAGAGGATCAGGGCTGCTCTGTGCAAAACTGGTAAGTATCACATGTTTGATATTTTTAACCACTTGGGACCCGCGCTATTGCAAAATGACGGCAATAGCGCGGACCCACATTTTCGGGACTACGTCTATTGACGTAGTCCCGGTTACGAGCGGCCTGCGCGCCCCCTGAGGGGCGCGCGCGGCGCGCTCTGTGATCGGCGAGTCCGTGAGACTCGCCTGATCACCGATCCGTGTAAGGGGTCGATCCCGACCCCTTATCACGTGATCAGCTGTCAGCCAATGACAGCTGATCATGTGATAAAACGGAGCTGGTAATCGGCTAGTATTCCTCCTCGCGCTGACAGCGCGAGGAGAAAAAAAAAAAGCCGATCGCCGGCGGCCGTGTTCGGGACATCAGTCCCGATCACGGCCAGCAATTTAAAAGGACACCTGCCCCCTGCCAGTGCCCACCTGCCACCCGCAGTGCCATCCTGAATAAAGTAAGTGCCCCCCTGTCAGTGCCACCCAGCAGTGCCCATAGTGCCCACAGTGCCACCCAGCAGTGCCCACAGTGCCACCCAGCAGTGCCCACAGTGCCACCCACAGTGCCACCCAGCAGTGCCACCCACAGTGCCACCCAAAATCTGCCTCAGGTGCTGCACCCCAGTGCCGCCCATCAGTGCCCAGCAGTGCCGCCCATCAGTGCCCAGCAGTGCCGCCCATTAGTGCCCAGCAGTGCCACCTATCAGAGCCACCTATCAGTGCCACCTATCAGTGCCCATCAGTCCCATCTATCTGTGGTACCTATCAGTGCCCATCCGTGCCACCCATCCGTGCCACTTATCCGTGCCACCCATCCGTGCCATCTTATCTGTGCCCATCTTTGCCCATCAGTGCCGCCTTATCTGTGCCCATCGGTGCCGCCTTATCTGTGCCTATTAGTGCCGCCTTAACTATGCCTATCAGTGCCCACCAGTGCAGCCTATCAGTGCCCACCAATGCAGCCCATCAGTGCCCACCAATGCAGCCTATCAGTGCCGCCTAATCAGCGCACTTCAATGAAGGAGAAAAATTACCCGTTTGCAAAATTTTATAACAAACTATTAAAACATGATTTTTTTTTTTTTTTTTTTGCATCTTTTTTTGTTTGTTTAGCAAAAAATAAAACTCCGAGCTGTAACTAAATACCACCAAAAGAAAGCTCTATTTGTAGGAAAAAAATGATAAAAATTTCATTTGGGTACAGTGTTGTATGACCGCGCAATTGTCACTCAAAGTGCATCAGCGCTGAAAGCTGAAAATTGGTCTGGGACTGAGGGGGGTTTAAGTGCCCAGTAAGCAAGTGGTTAAACAAAAAAAAAAAGAAAGACCTTAATATCACTTTAAGGCTAGGTCCACAGGCTAGGTCCACTAGGTCTATCTGTCCTCTGATACATTTCTCGCTATGTTTTTGACAAATGGGGCACAAATGGCCCTTAGAGTAAAACTGTTGGAGTTGACTTTTTCAGAATTATCTTTTTTTTTTTTTTGCATCCTTTGCAATGACAACTTTTTTTAACCCTTGGCTTAGGGCACCCAAGTTTTGTTACCTTATAAAAAATATGTTTTTCATAATAGTTTTTTTTCTACAAAACATTTTTTGTTGGGTTTCATGATTCTTTAAAGCTTTTTTTTGACACGCATACAATGCATGAGCAGTGCTGTCCACCCCCAAACTTGTCATTCTCAGTGTAGCATCAGGCCATCCTAAAAATTTGTGTGGGTACTGACCGCTTGTGTGAAATATCATATCCCAAGCTTTATATTATATACATGCTACTTGTGATTGAACTTTGTTATGACGGTAACAGAAAATCAGTCACTGATTCTGTAATTCACTCATCCTTATGTCACTACCGTTAACACTTTTAAAATACATATGACATTTCTTCAAGTTACTTTGCATGTGTTCTATGGGGGCTTCATTTATTTAATCTGGCTTTCCTGTTTTTCATCATTATACCTTCTAACTTAACTGCATAATTTTTATTTTGCACCTTAGAGTCTCATGAAGTTTTATTAGATATGAAACAAAATTTCCCACCCAGAAATTGCTTTTAAAAAACTGAATGGGATAGCTCAACGGGTTTTATATATTGTGGTTTTATTATAGATTGCCATTGATCTGTAGCATATTTTCATGCATCCTTATAAACGGCTTAATGTAACTGTTTTCTTCCCACAATATATTTTTATTACACTTCCTGCAATCTTGGTATAATCAGAAAAAAGGCCTCCAGGACATTTGAAGAAGTCATCAGTTGTATGTATATGCAATATGTGTTCCACCATTATGACTCCAGTGAAGAGCAGGTGTAATGGATTAAAACCTGATGTACTGGAAAAGGCACATTGCTTTTTATATTGAAATTAGAGTATAATGAATTAAATAGAAACGAAAACTATACCCAAAAGTGACACTGCGCTATCCAAATAAAGCCGATAACACGCTAAAAATTGATATTTTAGCTCAAATCATGTAAATAATATATAAGGTGTAGCGCTAAAAAGAAATAATACGTGAATCAGTGCAATAGTTGAACTTGTATGTGAAAACTCCCATAATTTTTGTTGGTATACATATTAAAAGTATTATATTTCCTACAATCAATACATACTTATACTTATTAATATATATGCATCAATGAGTGAATAAACCATGTGTAAAAAAAATAACACTCAAAAGGAAAAATGGTAAGTAATTGGTGGAAAAGACAGACAGTCCTTTTATAAAAGTGAAGTCCCAAATATGAGATGAAGAATCAGAAGAGCAGTCCAATTATAGTTCAGCCGAGCAACCACCCATGTGACGATACCACCACCTTAATAGATATAGGCTTACCGGATGATGTTGACCCAAACGAACATATATTCTAAGGGTCATACATGCTTAATGCTCTGGTTATGGGGGACAAACTTCCCAGATCAAAGGATGGTCGAACTCCATGTGGAAAATGCCTTCCCCCACCTTATGGACATAAACCGATTTTCTCCACTTATCAAAGATCTCCGACACCAGCCATACATATAGGGCAGAAGGATAGGGCCATATAGTGTAATACCGTTTAAAAAATATTTATTTAAAAAAAGTAACAAACTTACATTTATGAAGTTACTAAAGCGCTTATCAATAAAAAAATAGGCAGTAGTGGAGTCATCATCTAGGGTGTACTACCACTGCTGCCGAACTTACTTATATAAGGTGCCAAGTGCAAATGAGCCAGATTCCATCCCCCTGTGTCACCACTCATCATTTCCGGTTTGCGGCCAAAATGGCCGATAGGCGTGCGTTCCACGCCTCCTTTCCATAGCACAATCGTGCGTTCCACCTGGAATCTACAACGGATATATCGCCAAACAAATGACATAACTTGCCAAGCTGCCACTTAGCATGCGTTAATCCAGAAAAGGGTAGCCCTAAAAAGCTCTCTTTTCCCCTTGTGACTCATTAATTTTAGACATAAAACATGGAGGCGATGCACAAGATATCCGTCGCGTCACTTCCAGGTCATCCAGGTCGCATCGAGGCTTGCATTCCAAGCCTCAATGTCATTGTTTCTGCAAATCACATTGAGGCTTACGCTCCAAGCCTCAATGTCTTTGTTGCTAATGTGTGAAGCTGCCGGAAGTGGTGCGCAAGGACAGCGCATCACTTCCGGTTAAAAACTGAACATCCTCAAAACCAATGAGCCAAGCCTCAATGTCGCTCCAACATCACATTGAACAGGTTTCTAAGTGTTCCACAAAACCAGCATTAATTAATCCACACATAGCAACATTAATAAAAATGAAGGTGAATTAAATATGACCTTCTGGTATATCTCGCCTGCATAACCCACACTCTATGTAATATATAATGCAAGGTATACATTTTAGAATCTCCTTGTCACCACAGACAAACCATATGGTTATCAGATATGGATATTTAATCCCCAGACATTATAAAGAGTTCCACAATAGTGACCCAAGAGGTACCCAGTTTGTTGCCATTGATAAATATACACCACCTTGGAGGGGGGAGCCATGATAAGGGGAGTATCACGATTAGAGACCTACTGGATTTATGAGCTCCAGTCCCACTTTCTGTTCGGTATGATCGTGGAGTGGGACATTAATGCTTTTATCAATGAAGCTTGCTATACATACACAATTTTTTTTTTTATGTATATGTAAACAGAATCCATCTCACTGGGTCGCCTAATTGGGAGTAGTTCCAATTTGGAGGAATGTAAGTGTATTTAAAACAGTCCCAGTTTTGAGGGATATAGGCGGAGTAAAGGTATTCGTAATATAAATGTGGACATATAAGGAGAGATAAATTGCCTTTGATATAAGTGTGGGTTTCACCCAGTACAAGATGCATGAGATGTATAATTAACCACTTAAGGACCAGGCCTCTTTTTCAGACATGGTGTTTACATGTTTAAAACAGTTCTTTTTGCTAGAAAATTACTTAGAACCCTCAAACATTTTATATTGTTTTTTTTCTACCACCCTAGAGTATAAAATGGTCATTGAAATACTTTTTTTCACACCGTATTTGCGCAGCGGTCTTACAAGCGCACTTTTTTGGGAAAAAATTCACTTTTTTGAATAAAAAAATAAGACAGCAGTAAAATTAGCCCAATTTTTTTTATATTGTGAAAGATAATGGTACGCCGAGTAAATTGATACCCAACATGTCACACTTCAAAATTGCACCCGCTCGTGGAATGGCGTCAAACTTTTAGCCTCAAATATTTCCATAAGCGACATTAAAAATATTCTACAGGTTGCATTTTTTGCGTTACAGAGGAGGTCTAGGGCTAGAATTATTGCTCTCGCTCTACCGATCGCGGCGATACCTCACATGTGTCGTTTGACCACCGTTTTCATATGCGGGCGCTACTCACGTATGCGCTCGCTTCTGTGCGCAAGCTCGTCGTGACGGGGTGTTTTTAAAAAAACTTTTTTTTTTCTTATTTATTTTAATTGATTTTATTTATTTTTACACTGTTTTAAACTGTGTAAACATCCCTTGTAATAGAAAAAAGCATGACAGGTCCTCTTAAATATGAGATCTGGGGTCAAAAAGTCCTCAGATCTCATATTTGGGCTAAAATGCAACAAAAAAAAAAGAAATAAATAAAAAAAGAAAAAATGACATTTAAAAAAAATATACCTTTAAGAGGTATGGGCGGAAGTGACGTTTTGACGTCGCTTCCGCCCTCCTATGGTATAGAGACAAGTGGGAGCCATCTTAGCCTCACTTGTTTCTATACCCAGCTAGGAAGAGGACCCGATCGACTCCGCCGCTACCGACGGCTCCGGTAAGCGGCGGAAGGTGCGGGAGGGCGGCGGGAGAGGGGGTGGCACCTCTCCCGCTGCCGATAGCGGTGATCTCGTGGCAAATCCGCCGCGGAGACCACCGTTATCGTACAGCCGACCACCGCCTGACGAGATGGATATCTCGGTTGTGGCAGCAGCTGCTGCCGTTACCGAGATATCCCTCTTCAAAAATAGGACGTACATCGGCGTGCGGCGGTCGGCAAGTGGTTAAAATAAAATCTCAGAATAAAGTTGTAGACAGGCACAAATCCGAAAATGCATACATATAAAGGCTTTATTAATGCCTAGAAACATAGTGAAGTCTATTATTAAGCAGTGGAAAGTATTTGGTACAACACAGACCCTTCCTGGATCAGGACATTGCTCCAAATTGGATGAAAGAGCCAGGAGGAAACTGATCAGAGAGGCTACCAAGAGGCATAGAGAAACTCTGAAGTAGTTGCAGAAATGTATGACATGACATTCACACCACCATGCTTGACTGTAGGCAAGACTTGTCTTTGTACTTCTCACCTGGTTGATGCCACACATGCTTGACACCATATGAACCAAATAAGTTTATCTTGGTCTCATCAGACCACAGGACATGGTTCTAGTATTCCATGTCCTTAGTCTGCGTGTCTTCAGCAAACTGTTTGCGGGCTTTCTTGTGCATCATCTTTAGTAGAGGCTTTCTTCTGGGACGACAGTCATGCAGACCAATTTGATGCAGTGTGCGGCGTATGTTCTGAGCACTGACAGGCTGACCCCACCCCTTAAACCTCTGTAGCAATGCTAGGAGCACTCAGACATCTATTTCCCAAAGACTTGCACTCAACTTCTTTGGTCGACTATGGCAGGGCTTGTTCTGAGTGAAACCTGTCCTGTTAAACCGTTGTATGGTCCTGGCCACCGTGCTGCAGCTCAGTCTCAGAGTCTTGGCAATCCTTTGATAGCCTAGACCATTTTTATGTAGAGCAACAATTATTTGTTTCAGATCCTCAGAGAGTTCTTTGCCATGAGGTGCCATGTTGAGCTTCCAGTGACCAATATGAGAGCGTGAAAGTGATAACATCAAATTTAACACACGTGCACCCCATTAACACCTGAGACTTTGTAACACTAATGAGACACATGACATTGGGGAGGGAAAATGGCTAATTGGGTCCAATTTGGACATTTACACTTAGGGATGTACTCACTTGTTGGCAGCAGTTTGGACATTAATGGCTGTGTGTTGTTATTTTGAGGGGACAGCAAATTTGCCACGTGTTGTCACATAAAAAGATATAATAAAATATTTACAAAAGTGTGAGGGGTGTACTCACTTTTGTGAGATACTGTGTGTGTGTGTGTGTGTGTATACACACACACACACAGTTGTGCTCATAAGTTTACATACCCAGCAGAATTTATGATTTCTTGGACATTTTTCAGAGAATGTGAATGATAACACAAAAACTTTTCAGTCACTCATGGTTAGTGTTTGGCTGAATCCATTATTATCAATCAACTGTGTTTACTCTTTTTTTAAATCATAATGGCAACAGAAACTACCCAAATTACCCTGATCAAAAGTTTACATACCCTAGTGATTTTGGCCTGATAACGTGCACAGAAGTTGACACAAATGGGTTTGAATGGCTATTAGAGGCAACCATCCTCACCTTTGATCTGTTTGCTTGTAATTAGTGTGTGTGTATAAAAGGTCAATGAGTTTCTGGACTCCTGACAGACCCTTGCATCTTTCATTCAGTGCTGCACTGACGTTTCTGCATTCTGAGTCATGAGGAAAGCAAAAGAATTGTCAAGGGAGAATTGAACTGTATAAATCAGGAAAGGGATATAAAAAGATAACCAAGGAATTGATAATGCCAATCAGTAGTGTTCAAACTCTAATCAAGAAGTGGAAAATTAGGGGTTCTGTTGATACCAAACCACGCTCAGGTAGACTAACTAAAATTTCAGCCACAACTGACAGGAAAATTGTTTGGGGTGCAAAGAAAAACCCACAAATAAGTTCAGGTGAAATACTGTAATAAAATAAGCTGCACTGAAATAATAATGAATAGAAAAGATATAGTGTATAGTGACATATATCATCTATCTTGCATCAGAATCTGTGAGGGCTACAAGCCTTCCCAATATAAAAAAGACTGATGCAATACCAAAAATTTGTAACAAAATCAAGACATAAATATGTGAATCACACAAAATCACAAAGAACTAGAGTGCCATATGAGTGTCCATATCACTCTGTAGTTGCTATGAAGGAAAGTGTTCCACAACATGCACAATTTGAAGAGACAGTTCATATGGAAGTTCCTCAACTGACTGATCCACAGTGATGTATAATGAAAACACCCAAAAAGATGTAACAGGATATATTAGGATAATTACTCCACCTTAAAACAGGCTGCCACTTACCATCTGGATAGATCTCTTTTTTAGGGAGATCGTATTCGCTTGTGGCTTTTACCCCAGCCCCAGGTCTCTGTGCCTAGCTGCAGGATGTCCCAGATCCTCTACTCTAGGTGCCCTCAGTGTTATCAGTCAATGTTTCCCCATGTAAGGATAAAAAGGGCTTCCATAGTGTAATTCCTGTATGAGCTTCAGAGAGCTAGACACACATCCAGCCAATCAGAGAATCCTGTGAAATACAGGACTCTCTGAAAACATGTAGTGTGGCTGTTTGTGGCACTTGAAAAAAAGATGGGCTGCATGGTCGAGTCGCCAGAAGAAAGCCATTACTACGCAAATGCCACAAAGTATCCCGCTTACAATATGCCAAACAGCACAGAGACAAGCCTCATACCTTCTGGCACAGAGTCAGTTGGAGTGATGAGACCAAAAGTTAGATTTTTGGCCACAACCATACAAGCTACATTTGGAGAGGAGTCAACAAGGCCTATGATGAAATGTACGGAGGTGGATCGCTCATGTGTGAGCTACAAAGGCACAGGAAATTTGGTCAAAATTGTTGTTAAGATGAATGCAGTATGTTATCAAATAATACTGGAGGAACATTTACATTCATCAGCCAGGAAGCTGAGCATGGGACTTACTTGAACATGACAATGATCCAAAACACAAGGCTAAGTCGACCTGTCATTGGCTACAGCAGAAAAAATGAAGGTTCTGGAGTTCAGTCTCCTGACCTCAATATCATTGAGCCAAACGGTTTGACAAACGTGCAGTTCTTGGAAGACAGCCCAAGAACTGAGAGGAACTGGAGTCTTTTTACCAAGAGGAATGGGCGACTTTACCATCTGAGAAGGTAGAGCCTCATCCACAAATACCACACAAGACTTCAAGCTGTCATTGATGTTAAAGGGGTATTAAGACCTGGGGTATGCAAACTTTTGATCAGGGTAATTTGGGTAGTTTCTGTTGCCATTATGATTTAAAGAGTAGATTGATTGATAAGAAATGGCTTCAGCCAAACACTAACCATGAGTAAAAGAAATGTTTTTTCTGTTATCATTCATATTCACTGAAAAAGGGCCAATAAATCATAAATTCTGCCAGGGTATGTAAACGTATGAGCCATACTGTGTATGTATGTATGTGTGTGTATATATGTGTATGTTTGTGTGTGTATATGTATATGTATATGTATATATATATATATATATATATATATATATATATATATATATATATATATATATATATATATATATATAAAATACATACATACATACATACATACATACATACATACATACATACATACATACATACATAATAACTATATTGTCAAACGTATTGGGCCTTCCTTTACAAGCTCATGAACTTTAATGGCATTACCCATCATATTGAGTTGACTCACCCTTTGCAGCTATACCATATACTTCAACTCTTCTGGGAAGGCTGTCCACGAGGTTTAGGAGTGTGTCTATGGGAATGTTTGACCATTCTTCCAAAAATGCATTTGTGAGGTCAGGCACTGCTGTTGGATGAGAAGGCCTGGCTCGCAGTCCTTCCCGTAGGTGTTCTGTCGGTTTGAGGTCAGGGCTCTTTGCAGGCCAGTTAAGTTCCCCCACCCCAAACTCGCTCATCCATGTCTTTATGGACTTTGCTTTGTGAACTGGTCCAAATTGTTTGGTGAAGGGAGGATTATGGTGTGGTTTTTCAGGGGTTGGGCTTGGTCTCTTAATTCCAGTGAAAGGAACTCTTAAGGCATCAGCATCCCAAGATATTTTGGATAATTTCATGCTTCCAACTTTGTGGGAACAGTTTGGGGATGGCTCCTTCCTGTTCCAACATGACAGGCTAACGCTTCCTCCTTCCTGCTCACTGCCTCCAGAGAAAACTGATTTTTCCTCACAAGTAGAAAGATAGGAACATCTAGTAAAAATTGCGCGTACATTTCAGGAATAAATACTCATGCGTTTATGTAATGACCAACTGCATATGCATTGGTTTGTTCACCTCACATCAATCTTGTCCTTCCAACTGGTTCTCAAATAGCTTCACCCACCTACGTGATGATATCGCTCAAAGCCACCCTGCTTTATATGTTACGTTCTAGGAAGGTCTTTCTTCTTCAGCAGGGGCTTGCTTTTATATGAAATACCTGCGTGCCTACATATAAAAGGAATTATAGGAATGTTTTTTTTTTTTCTGTGGGAAACCCTAGAAAATGAGGTAGGGCATTCTTTGGATTCCTCCTCATTGTTTCCAGCGTTGCATGATTTTTTTTTTTTAGGCCACTGTGATGACATTACAGGAGCTAATAAAGACAAAATAAATAAATATTAGGATAACATTTTTAAAAAAATTGTTGCTGCTTTTGAGTAGCTTGAGATCTTCCTGAAAATTTACATTTTTAATTGTACATTATATTTCTAATCATTTAGAGAGAGAGAAAACAGTAAATTGCTTATCAAAATCTCTCCCCACTCCTTCGTGAGCATTTCCAAACTGCATTCATAATGCACTGCCCTTTGCGATCTGCAGTGGTGTTAATACAATGTTAACGACACCCCAAATGTAGGTTGCAAAAGCATTGCCTTTGTCTGCACAGGATCACATGGTTGCAGTGCGTTTCCAAAAGTAATGCATGCACTAATTTGTTGCGATGCATTGCAATTTGGGGTAAAATCACACTATACTGAATCACATGTGATTCATAGGGGATGAACCATGGCTTACAGTTATCCAGAAGCATCACTCTGGGGGAAAAAGTACCGTATTTATCGGCGTATAACACATACTTTTTTCCCTTTAAAATCAGGCGTGCGTGTTCTACGCCGATCCCCTGCTGATTGTGAGGAAAGTCGCAAGTGGAGTCGAGATACACAAAGCCGAGGGTACTTCGGCTAGACTTGGCTCCTCTCACAGTCGCGCCCACCCACACTGATTGCGAGAGGAGCGAGCGCCGGCGACATACAGAAAGCAGAATGTACTTCGGCTAGACTCGGCTCCTCTCGCAGTCCCGCCCCTGACTGTGAGCAGAGCCGAATCTAGCCGAAGTACACTCGGTTTTTTGTATGTCGGTGGCACTGGTTCCTCTTGCAATCAGTGGAGATGGGCGGGACTGTGAGCACAGAGCCTAGCCGAAGTACTCTCGGCTTTGTGTATCTCGGCTCTGCTTGCTCCTCTCCTCTCATTCAGCGGAGATAGGTGCCAATTTTAAATCAGGGCAATACCGCAAAGAGACTAGCATTGCTGCAAAGGCACTGGGCAAGGCTGAAAAGATGGACAAGGCTACAGATGGACACTGATAAGGCTGCATTGATGGGTATTTAAATGTAAGTTTCTTTCCTTAAACTTCCCTCCTAAACTTGGGGTGCGTGTTCTACGCCGATAAATATGGTACTAGTAACGTGGAAAAAAATGAATTCAGTAATCCAGGAGACAACAGGCCACCAAAAGAATTCCGGTAACATTTGTTTCCTTGGACACCTAAAGAAAAACTTAAAAAAAAAAGTTTCATTTATTGTTTTTAGGCACACTGACAACCACTCTTTTGGTATATGGCCAATCTTGCCTTACACTTTTTAGGCATTTGGTTTTGGCTATTGGGGGTAAACGATTTTTGATTTTTAAGGTTTATTTACTATAGTCAGTTCTAAAGCGGTATTAATCCACAAACTAAAGATTAAATATATTGCAGCTTACCAATCGTTCAATGAAGTGGCTGCATTGTTTTTTTTTTGTTTTGTTTTTTTCTACTTTTTCCCCCTCAGGCTCGGTTCACACAGGGGGCGATGCGAGGCGACACAACTTGCCTCGCCGCGACCTCAGCGGCGACTTGCAAATGACTTCTGTATAGAAGTCAATGCAAGTCGCCCCGAGGTCGCCCAAAAGTAGTACAGGAACCTTTTTTCTGAGTCGGAGCGACTCGAGTCGCTCCTCTTAGAACGGTTCCATAGTACAGAACGGGGGCGACTTGTCAGGTCGCGGCATGGTAAGTCGTGTTGCCCCCTGTGTGAACCGGCCCTCAGTCTTCACCTGGTGATCTGCCCAGTAATAATAAATAGAGTGCTTACACCCATGGATTAAGGGAGCAACAGAAAAGAGCTGCACGATTCTGGCTAAAATGCGGACCACAATTTTTTTGCTTAGAATAAAGATCACGATTCTCTCACAATTCTGGTGGCGTAATGTCATCTTTCACATTATACAAAAAAAAGGGCTAACTTTACTGTTTTTAGTTAGTTTTTTTTTAATTCATTGAAGTGTATTTTTTCCCCAAAAAATTTGTTTGAAAGCCCACTGCGCAAACACAGTGTGATATGAAATATTGCAACAATCAGCATTTTATTCCCTAAGGTCTCTGCTAAAAAAATATATATATATAATGCTTAGGGGTTCCAAGTAATTTTTTAGCAAAAAATGCTGATTTTAACTTTGTAAGAAACAAGTGTCAGAAAAAGGTTCAGTCTTTAAGTGGTTAAACTTCCTTAATTTACACACAAAGTTCATTCATTTGATCTAAAGCCCCATACACACTATCAGATTTTCTGTTGATTTTTGTCTTCAGATTTACCAAAACCATGTAGTGCAAGGGCCTGCCTGATTGCATACAAATTGAAACTCCTAAGGTTTGACCTCATATTATGAGTTTGGTAAATCTGAAGGGAAAAAATCTGCAGAAAATCTTATAGTGTGTATGGGGGCTTCAGAAGGAAAGGTTGCAATGTTTCTAGTTCTCTACTAGCCCAGACAATGTTGTGAAAAAACTTGGCAGACTGCCTGCTTTTTTCTTTTCTTTTGACAGCTAAATGAGCAGAGAACTCTCTACACTTGTTACATGAATGAATCAGGAAGCTCTGCATAGAGATCATGGGGGGGGGTTGAATCGAGATTGCGATATTATTTTTTTTTAACGGTTATTCGTGCAGCTCTACAACAGAGACACTGAGCATTGTCAGTCTATCAAGAGGAAAATGTTGGATATACTTGCAGATTTAGATACACAAAATAATTGAAGCCAAACTCCAGTTAACACTTTTTAAGCGGTTATAGCAATATTTTTTTTTTTCCTTTTGCGATTTAAGGTTTTACATAAATAAATAAAAAAAGTTAATCATTGTAAGCACCCCTGTCAGCGCTAAAAAGTTTGTCGCAACCCTTTAACTGCTACATCTGCAGGTTTAAGTCCTCATGTACACTGTAGCTGCTAAACTAACATTTAGGAGCAGTTGGGCATTTTTTTTCTAAAGCCCCTGAACTTTCCTCTTATCCTATGTGTCCATGTACACAGTCGTTTAGAGGAGTTTACACTATAGGCAGATGAGTTTACAGACATTTCTCTGAAAGCACAAAAAGCACATTCATGACAAGAGTTTACCAGCATTTAAAATGCCAAATGCGTCTAAAAGCACCTAAATACTAGGTGCGTTTAGCACTTCAGCGTTTATTCAATTTAGTGGCCAGAATAAATAAAAATTCTGGCCAATAACCTAAATAAACCCCCAAACACCACATGCTACTAAACTGGTTTGAAAAAAGCTTAGGTGAGTTTTTCATGGTCATCTTCTCCAATCAGCAAAGGCGTTTGCAATAAGCCAGTGTGCATAAAGCCTAAAAGAGAAAACAAATGCAGCCACCACATCTATGAACTGGTAAGCTGCAATTTGATATATTTTTGCTTTGGGGTTTAATACTGCTCTATGATCCTGAATCTTTAGCATTCCAACACCTGCTGGGTCCAGTGGGTTCCCCTATTGTTTTTTTTTACCAAGTTTCACTTTAAATGTTCACTGACTGTGGTCTTGGTTTAATATGTTATTAATATATTCTTTCCATTTCAAATATTTGTATTTTTTTTTTCAATGTACATATAGTCAAAAAAGTAGCATGACATAGTCTAAAGGTGCAAATACAGGGATATCCAAGATAAGCAAAATGCAAAAAGGGTGCCACAGCAACATCTGAGGTCTAGGAACATATTGTGTAATTGTTTACATCTGTTCATATTTGTAGAAAAAGTATTAATATCTGTGATTCACACCCTGATGATATGAGACCACCCATGCTAACTGGCTAGTTTTCCTCTGCTTTGATGAGTCGCATGCTTTTTGAGTTTTGTTTTTTTTTTCCTCTCGTGTCAATTTGTGAAGAGTGAACACAGAGTAGCAAAAAGAAAAAAGGTACATTTCGAATTTGAATCTAGATCTGTTTAAGCATGTCAGAGGTTTAAATTGGTTCTGAAGGCTGTATGTTTTTACTTTAAAGAGGAACTTTAGTCTGGGCAATATAGGAACAGCGTTTAGGAGATATTTACCTTGTAGTGCGCACATGATGTCATTGACGCATGCACTGTGAAGAAATGGCCCTTCGTGCCATTTCTCCCTAAGTGAGTGCTGTGACTGGCGGTTCCGGCGCGCATGCACGGGAGGACATCACCCGGCTCCAGCCAGTCACAGAGCCGTAGTCTGCGGCCCCCGGAAGGAAGAGGGACGAAGATGGATGCGGCCACCAGTGGGGACAGTGCGGGGTTCGTTTGCAGGGAAGTGCCACATAATGGGCTAGTATGCAGTGCATACTAGCCCATTATGCTTTTATTTTGCAGTGTTTGCAGGGAGCAAAAAAGGAAGTAATGCCCTGTACACAGGGTGAAACATTCCGACATCAAAATCCGTTTGATTTTTTCCGAAGGATTTTGGCCCAAACTCGTCTTGCATACACACGGTCGCACAAAGTTGTCGGAAAATCCGATCGTTCAGAACGAGGTGATGTAAACCACGTACGACGGGACTATAAAGAGGCCAGTAGCCAATCGCTTTCGTCTCGTAATTTATTCTGAGCGTTGTGCGCCGGAATTGTATACACAGGATTGGAATTTAAACGATCGGATTTTGTTGTCGGAAAATTTTAGATCCAGATCTCAAACTTTGTGTGTCGGAAATTCTGACGGAAAAAGTCAGATGGAAGCCCACACACGATCGGAATTTCCAACAACACAGTCAGATCGCACATTTTCCATCGGAAAGTCTGACGTGTGTACAGGGCATTAGACCCATCAGGATTTATTTCCTCTTTAAGGCCTTATGGCCGAAACGTGTTGGCTTTTTTTGACTGTTGTTCACCTTCATTAATAAAACAATGTTTTAACTAATTTCCATGACACCAGCCTTTCTACTTTTTTTGCAAGGATCGACACAAGGTTTTTGCCTTTTTGAAAAGACCTATCAAAATGATATGAAAGGTATATTTAACAGGCCAAAAAGGAGGAAATAAGCAGAATAGTTCATATATATACTTATAGTAAAAGTGGGTCTTAAACATTATAGTACTTGTCATAAACAAAAATGTTGATGCTTTTACAGAGGTAAAATAAAATAGGACCCATCTGTAAGACACAATGTTGGAATTCTCAAAAATGATAATTACAAGTTTAGGACTTTATCAGAATATCTTTTTTTACATGGCTGTATTAAAGCATATTTGCTACAAGTGTAAGAAACAATATACAATGAGTGTTTTTTTCATTTTATTGAAAACTTTTGCTAAATAAAAAACATTTTGCACCCTTTATTTGCAGTGGTTCATACTTGATAGTCTCCAGTAAACCACATTTCCTCTACAGTAACTTTAAAAAGGGAAATAAAATTTGCCCTTTTTAATGTGCGATTCTACAGGCATGGCGGGTAATGTTACTAGCCATTTTTTTTATTGTACCTAAGATGCATACACTGAAAAATCTGTTTTATATTAAATATTAATAATAAAATATTTTACAGTTGGCGCAAATGGTGTTTCATATAATTAAAATCAAATGCAGAGGTTTGTAGAATTGTCCTAAAGCACTACGTTCTGCACAATTCAGGAAGAACTTAGAGGGGGAAATCGAGTGTTATAATTCAAAGCTGGAATGAAGATAATGTTGAGAATTTAACACTCAAGAGGAAAATTATTATTGTTATTATCCCAGGCAGAGAAACACCTGGCATATTCTTTATAAGAGAAGTGAGAGGAAGGCCAAAGATAAATATAGCTATAATATCACTGAACATGGGAACAGTAAACTCACACTAAATGATATAACCAGTAGGGCTTTACATGTCTCTCTGCATTATACCGTACATATGTTATGTCCTTCAAATCCCTGGAAGCTATGTGTGCATGTACAAGGGTGGGTTTGGGAACATGTTCCAATTACTAGGCCGCATGCCTCAGACAGCTAAAAATCTAAACTGGAGGCACTTATTTCAGATCCGTCACCATAAATCGAATGGTTCTTTGGCATCTTTGTTCAGATCATTTATTGAACCACGGGGAACTTTGCGTTTTGGTGTACATAATTGTTTGTAGTTTGTGCCAATCAAAAGTCAGTAGAAAATGCATTGCCGTTTATTCTGTCTTCACTTGAGGATATGGACTGCATTTTTCTCTTAAGTGGTGCTTATGTACAAGTACTATTAAAGAGGAAGTAAACTCTCCCACTCTGAAAAAAAAACTTGTTTCCAGGGGTTACGCAGCGCCATCTTAAGTATTGTTTTCTGAGTCCACAGTGGAGTGTATTTCCGCCCTTACATTGAGCACTTCCTGTACTGTTAACCAAGCCTCCTTCTCAAGCCAACGTTTCTATGGCAACCCTGCTTCCCTGTTCATAGCGGACTTGTTTTATTTCATAGTATTTACTTTTGCTGCTTATCTAGTGTTTGCCTGTGTGAGTCCTATCAGCTTCAGCTGATAAGAGTGCAGTAATGCTACCCCATGCCCTGCTTTACACTGCATGTGTCACATGGTGTGTAGGAGTGATTATGAAGCCTCCTGGGAGTTCAGTGTTGTGCCTAGGAAGTCCTGATAATAGATAGATAAGACATAGAGAGTGTGCCGTGAATCAGGGGAGATCTGGGCATGCTCAGCGAATGTCATTCTAAAGAACAAAAAGGATTACAACAATACTAAGCAAGTAAGGAGATATCTACAAGCAGTGTTCATTAGGGATTTGTATGCTGATTTACATGGGACAAAGTTGTGGGGGAGGGGTTACAACCACTTTAAAGTTCAGAGAATAGTATTTATGTATATAAATTTAAAGTGGCTGTAAACCCTTACATATACCCAGTGAGGGAACTAACCTCAGATGATACAAAGAGATGGAACAAGTTCTCCCACATAAGTTGTACATGTTTATCTGCAGTCTCTTCGTTACATCCGTTCAAAGTGCTGAATTTATAAGCTTGTCTGAGAGCTCAGAAAAAAACAGGGGCGGAGAGCTTAAGTTACACTTTGCAGAGCTCAGTGAGGAGAGCTCTGACAGCTGTTTGGAGGGAAGGGAAACACCCCCTTTACAGGAACAGAGCTGAGTTTGTCGATCAGCTGGAGCTTCCTCCCCTGCCACTATTTTTCTCAGTGTCAGTATAATTTTTCAGAAGTGACTTATGCTGATAGCAGAGGAACAAAGCAGCAGACAGAAATTACACTTAGTGCTCTTAATTACTATAAGTACACACTATGGAAATATATTCTTTGTTTATATTTTATGTCTGAAACCTAAAAAAAAAATTAAAGTAAGAAGCAACGGAAAAAAAAAAGTCCTTTCAAATTTGTATCTTTTTAGTGATGTCTGAAAATGCCATTAAAAGAAAAGTATAGCCAAAGCTTTTTTACTTATCTTGTGGGTCACAGGAGTACAATTAATCTTGGATTTCTGTGACCCTAAGTCAGTTGATAGTGAACTGTAGCCCTGCTTTTAGCTGATGAGGCAGAGCCATGGGAGGCTCTGGAAGGATCCGGGCCGTACTTTCGGAATCCACCCACTGCCTGACTGACAGTTGACTCCGATCTTCAGCACATAACGGAGAGCCAGAGCCATCCATGCCTGCCTGCCCCCAAGCCTGTCACTCCAGTGACAGGCTTGGGGGCCATCACTGAAGTGACGGCCAGAGCAGACTGAGAAGTGAGTGATCAGCGGACATGCAATCACTAAGTTCATCCACAGATGTTGCAGCATGGAAGTGAGTATGGATGTTGTAGGTTTTTTTTACTTATCCCATATCTCTCCTTCAAAAAATGTCTACAGTGTGTTGCATTAGCTCAATGGTCCTCCTATATCCAGAAAAATTGGTGCATTTTCTACTTGTTTTTAAAAAAAGACCACTGTTCAAGCATAACTAAAGTAAAACTAATTCTTCATCCTGTTGATATAGATTTCTGCAGGGTGGCGGCTCCTACAGGCAGAATCATGTACAGGTACGTGATTCTGCACTTAAGCGGCATGCACGCGTGCCGCCAGCAATCCCGCTACTGCTGTGATTGGATACAGCGTGAGTCAATCAGTAGGTCAGCACGGACCTGATGTCCACCAGGACATCCATGCCGATCATTCCAGACAGAGGCAGAATGGCGGTCTGCCTATGTAAACAAGGTGCATTGCTGTTCTGTGACAAGGGAAGACAGATCCTGTGATTCTGCTAAGCACCCCCCCCCCCACACACACAGCAAGCACTCCCTAGGGACACATTTAACCCTTTGATCTCCCCTGATGTTACCCCTTTCCTTTTCCTACCAATCTCATTAGTACAGTGACAGTGCATATTTGTTTTCCACTGCATTGTCGCAGTCCCACTATACGTTTCTGATCGCTGCCATTACTAGTAAAAAATAAATAAAAATTACAATACTACAGTTCCTTGAAAAAGTATTCCTACCCCTTGAAATTTTGTCAGGTTACAACCATTTTTGGGGGGGATTTTATGTAATAGACCAACACAACGTGGCACGCGATTGTGAAGTGGAAGGACAATGATAAATGGTTTTCAAAATGTTTACAAACAAATATGTGAAAAGTGTGGAATGCATTTGTATTCAGCCCCCCTTAGTCAATACTTTGTAAAGCCACCTTTTGCTGCAATTACAGCTGCAAGGCTTTTTGGGTATGTCTCTACCAGCTTTGTATATCTAGGGGATGACATTTTTGCCCATTCTTTGCAAAATAGCTCAAGATCTGTCGGATTGGGTGGAGAGCATCTGTGAACAGCAATTTTCAAGTCTGGCCACAGATTCTCAATTGGATTTAGCTCTGGACTTTGACTGGACCATTCTAACACATGAATATGCTTTGATCTAAACCATTCCATTGTAGCTCTGGCTGTATGTTTAGGGTCGTTGTCCTGCTGGATGGTGCCCCTCTTACCCAGTCTCAAGTCTTTTGCAGACTAATGTCGTGTACACACGACCGGATTTTTCAATGGACTAAGTCTGACGAACTAGGTCTGATGGTCTTCTCAACTGACTTTTGGCGGAGGTCCAATGGACTTTCCGAATGAGCTAACTTGCGTACACACAAACAGACTTTCTGGCAGACTAGGTCTGAGGGACTTCCCGACAGACTTTCAAAATGAACGGACTTTCCCACACGCGGTCTAAATTCCGTTCATTTTGAACGTGGCTCCAGGTACGATGGGACTAAAAAGGAAGTCAATCTCGCAGCTTTCATCGGCGAGATTGACACCTAGCGAGCCCCATCGCCTGGTAGGGATTTTAAGGGGAACCCCCTACGCCGAAAAAAACAGAGTGGGGGTCTCCCTAAGACCCCTTTCACACCAGGACGTTTTGCAGGCGCTATAGCGTTAGAAATAGCACCTGCAATCCGCCCTAAAGAAGCTGCACCATTGTGTGTAGTATGAAAGCCCGAGGGCTTTCACACTACAGTGGTGCGCTGGCAGGACGTCAGAAAAAAGTCCTGCCAGCAGCTTCTTTGGAGCGGTGTGTTTACCGCTCTTCCACCGCTGCTCCCCATTGAAATCAATGGGGCTGCGCTGCAATACCGCCGGCAAAACGCCGCTATTGCGGCGTATTGCCGGCGGTTTTAACCCTTTCTCGGCCGCTAGCGGGGGGTAAAAGCGCCCCACTAGTGGCCGAAATGCGCCGCAAATCCGGCGGTAAAACGCCGCTAAAAATAGCGGCGTTTTACCGCCGACGCAATGGCCGGTGTGGTGTGAAAGGGGTCTAAAGTCCATACCAGACACTTATCCGAGCACGCAGACCGGTGGGTCAGGAAAAGGGGTGGGGATGACCGAGCGCCCCCTCCCCTCCTGAACCGTGCCAAGCCGCATGCCCCCAACATGGGGGGTGGGTGCTTTGGGGAAGGGGGGTGCCCTGCGGCCCCCCCACCTCAAAGCACCTCGTCCCCATGTTGATGAGGACAAGGGCCTCTTCCTGACAACCCTAGCCGTTGGTTGTCGGGGTCTGCGGGTGGGGGGGCTTATCAGAATCCGGGGGCCCCCTTTAATAAGGGGTCCCCCAGATCCCGGCCCACCACCCTATGTGAATAAGTATGGGGTACATTGTACCCCTACCCATTCACCTGGGGGAAAAAGTGTCAATAAAATAAACACACTACACAGGTTTTTAAAGTTTATTGGGCGCTCCGGGGGTCTTCTTCCAACTTCTCTGCGCTTTCTGGTTCTTCTTCTGGGTTCCTCCGCTATCTTCTGCTCTTTTGCCGCTCTGTCGCTAGCAGTGGCCACACACGATCAAATTATCCGGATTCTGGTCTGCTGGACCGAGTCTGCCGAAAAGTCGATTGCGTGTACGTGGCATAACAGTTTTTTTTTTAAGATTGCCCTGTATTTGGCTCCATCCATCTACCCATCAACTCAGACCATCTTCCCTGTTCCTACTGTAGAAAAGCATCCCCACAACATGATGGTGCCACCACCTTGTTTCACGGTGGGTTCAGGGTGATGTGCAGTGTTAGTGGGTTCAGGGTGATTTAGGCCAAAAAGTTCAATTTTTGTCTATACTGACCAGAGCACCTTCTTCCACATATTTGCTGTGCCCCCCACATGGCTTCTCACAAACTGGAATTGGGACTTCTTATTTCTTTCTTCTTGCCACTCTTTCGTAAAGGCCAGATATGTGGAGTGCATGACTAATAGTTTCCCTGTGAACAGATTTTCCCACCTGAGCTGTGGATCTCTGCAGCTCCTCCAGAGTTACCATGGGCCTCTTGGCTGCTTCTCTGATTATTGCTTTCCTTACCCAGCCTGTCAGTTAAGGTGGACAGCCATGTCTTGGTAGGTTTCCAGTTGTGCCATATTCTTTCCATTTTCGGATGATGGATTGAACAGTGCTCCGTGAGATTTTCAAATCTCACATCTTGGGATGTTGTTTTATAACCTAATCCCGCTTCAAACTTCTCCACAACTTTATCCCTGACCTATCTGGTGTGTTCCTTGGCCTTCATGATGCTGTTTGTTTACTAAGGTTCTCTAACAAACCTCTGAGGGCTTCACAGAACAGCTATATTTATACTGAGTTTAAATTACACACAGGTGGATTTACTAATTAGGTGATTTCTGATGGCAGTTGGTTCTACTAGTTCTTAATTAGGAGTATCAGACCCCTTTCACACCGAGGGCATTTTGCAAGCGCTATAGCATTAAAAATAGCGCCTGCAATCCGCCCTCAAACAGCTGCACCATTGTCTCCAGTGTGAAAGCCTGAGTGCTTTCACACAGGAGCCGTGCGCTGGCAAGACGTCAGGAAAAGTCCTGTCAGCTTCTTTGGAGCAGTGAAGGAGCGGTGTGTTTACTGCTCCTCCACCGCTACTCCCCATTGAAATCAATTGGACAGCGTGGCTATACTGCCGGCAAAACGCCGCTATTGTGGCGCATTGCGGGCGGGTTTAACCCTTTCTTGGCCGCTAGCGGGGGTTTTACCGCCGACGCTATGGGCGGCGCAGTGTGAAAAGGGTCTGAGAGTAAATGGGGGCTGAATACAAATGCACGCCACACTTTTCAGATATTTATTTGTAAATAATTTTGAAAACCATTTATCGTTTTTTTTCTTCCACTTCACAATTATGTGCCACTTTGTATTGGTCACATAAAATCCCAATAAAATACCTTTACATTTTTGGTTATAACATGAAAAAGTGAAAAATTTGGAAAATTTAAAGGGTATGAATTTTTTCAAGGCGCTGTATATCCCATAGTTTGTAGACGCTATAACTTTTGCAAAAACCAATCAATATACGCTTATTGATTTATTTATTGATTTATTTATTTTACCAAAAACACATAGCAGAATACATATTGGCCTAATGAAGAAATTTGATTTTTGACATTTTTTTTATAGGGTGTTTTTATAGCAGAAAGAAAAAATATAGTTTCTGTTTTTAGAATAAAAGGGTCTATTTGTGTGTGTGGGGGGGGGGTTATAATTTTATTTGGATACTGTGTTGCAGGACCACGCAATTGTCAGTTAACGTAACACAGTGCCATATCTTCCGGAGCTGAAGTGGTTAAAATACTTTCAGTGTTCTCTGTATTATTTCTCAATACTTTTATGAAACTTTTTAACATACAAAATAGACCTTTCTATTTACTGTCTTCATATGAAATATATAGTAATCCTCACACATGCAGTGCACATGTGTTTAAAATTGCCTCTATAAAAATGTGGAATTATACAGAATGCATTAGTGATAGATCAGTCTTGGAGGCCACCTGTGAAAATTATCATACTGGAAACATGACAGGGTTGTGATTGGCTTCCTACCAGCATCACCTGGATGTTTTACGTTTAGTTTTAGGACTTGATCTTTATTGCACTTGGTGGTCCATAGGCCACCAACAGACTTCGTTTTCAGTACTGACCCTGGATATAAAAAGGAGCATACATAACTGAGATCATTTGCAAATGATTACACTGAGACAATCCATTATTATATCATGTTATCATGACATTGCAGCTGATGCTGAATGTGAATGTAATATACAGTATGCCAGGATTTTGCTACTTTTCTTATGCTCCCTTTTATATTATGCTTTTCATTATGTACTCTGTTCTCTTAAAGCGAAAGTCAAGAATGCAACTTGTCATTTAAAAGCATTCTTCTTGTTCTTGGTATCCTCATCTACTGAAGGCTTTCTCTTCCTCAGATTTTGCTGTTGATCCTAATGAAGTCACCAATGCATGCACACTTTATCGCATGCTCACGGCATCCTGCCCGTGTCAGGATAAGATGAGCGCCAGCCAGTTATCTCCAACATTGCTTGCTCTCGCAAGTTTATTTACTACTTGAAACCCTGTGAGAGAGATTTACTAAAACTGGAGCGTGCAAATTCTGGTGCAGCTCTGCATAGAAACTAATTGGCTTGCAGGTTTTAGTGTCAAAGCTTAAAGTGTAAGTAAACCCCCCTATCTTTTTCAACCAAGGAAGCTGCCATCTTTGCCTCTGTTTAATCTACAATTGCCATGATGCTGTACATGTGATCAGTTATAACTCCAGCCATTGGGTGGTTTGACGGTTTGGTTGAGAGCACAACCAATAGGAGTGTTACATTTCTGGCACATGCCGGAAATGAAACTGTTTTATAGATGGGTTTACTTCCGCTTTAAAAGACAAGTATGGGATTCCCCCCAATCATACTTACCTAGGTAGATGCAGCATCAGTCCCCCACCGGCTCTAATACTGAGAACTGGGCAATCTTACATGGCTGATCACTCTGTTCTCACAGCTCCCTGAGCAGAGAGCTGATGACTGTCAGTCACCGCTCTCTGCTTTGCCTCCTGCTCACTGGAGCACTGGGCTGTGGAGGGAGCGGCCAGCTCAGGCTCTCAGTGGCTCACTAAGAAGCTGAGTTGGGTGCTGGTCCAGGCATGTGGGCTGAACCCGATTTCATTGTCGTGATCTTGCCTGAGCCTGGACCGGCTCTGTGACCACAGCCAGCAGTGGGCTTCAGCCCGCTGTCTGCTCCTGTGATCCATAGGAGAAGTACAGCCAAATGAGCTCCTCTCTTCTCTTCTTCTCCTTTAATTGAACAAGCTGAAGTTAGAAGTTGATTGGCTACAATGCACAGCTGCACCAGATTGTAAGTTCTCAGTTTTTTGTAGAACTCCCCCTGTGTGTCATGGAGGTTTCCAAATTCTGTTAAAGGGCCCCCCTCCATTTCTTGGTCACAGAAGTAAATGCATCTCAAAGGAAGCCTAGCCGGAGTTCAGAGCAAAGCTTGGCTCCTGTCCGTCAATGCCTGAGTTTTCTGAAAGACATATTTTGAAGGTAAAAGAAAGGAATAGGAGAACGTAGTGCAGAGGCACATAAAAGATAGCACTGGCTTCAAGAACATCAGTGGGAGAGCCATTTACACCACAAAACATAGTAAGCTAATAAAGCTCTTCAAGTGTTTATTACTAATTTTGAAGAATTAAAGAATTGTGGCAGATGGCACACTTTTACTTTTGATTTGAGTAGCTGTAAAACTATTTTTGCTAACTCACTGTATTTATATGTCAAGTGCTGACCAGTGGGGTGATGAAAAAGATGATTTGTATAAGATATTCATTTGGTAATACAGCTACCATTGTAGAGTAAATCTGTGATATAGGTGTATTTAGCAGCCTGTCCAACCCTCCAAAGTTAATGCAGTAGATAACTCGAGTAAAGCAAAGGTACATTAGTACTCTGTGGTTTTTAATGAAAATTATTTGCAGTATGTTGAAGATAGGTAGAATATTCTTCCACATACAATAAGAGACTTACTGCAGTGTGCTTTTCATTTTTGGTGATGCATAACAATATGACACATGCTTACTTTCCTGAAGGCCAATGTGTTAAAGCTCTGATATATTGATGATCTCTGGCTGCTGAGGTATCTAGCGCTTCTGGATTTGTCAAATACCCTGCTCCTCCACTGCAGCCTGTTGTTCAGTATGGCAGGGGACCTGTGGTACTATAAGGCCCTGTTCACACTAGTATCAACAGCAGGTGTTTGAAGTGCATTTTTAACGCTTCACAAATGCTTCGTCAAGCCGTCTGCAATTGATAATATGGACAACACACAAAGCTGTTCACATGATCAAATCATGATGCGTCTGTGTCATGTTGCTGCACTTCAAAAAATACATGTAGCACTGACCCCCGAAGGAGCGGCTGGTTTTGCTGGGCTTGACGTTTACCTTCTGCACCTCGTTGTTCTTGTATAGGGGTTCCCGAGGTTGATGGCCTAATAACTGCAGAAACCAACACTTGAATCCCTTTTGAGGAATTTTTATTTGCATAAAACGTTGAGAATAGTGGGTATGGGTAGGAAAGTTCAGGTACTTTGGAAACTGCTCACACATAAAGATGTCTCTCTCTAGATGATCCAGGGAATAGCCACTCGCAACTGGATACTTCAACTGTCGGATAAATCCTGGTTTATGGATTTAGCAGCCGACAAGTGATTCAAACTTAGCAAAGTCTCTGCCACAGACTTGGTTGCAAAACTAGATGAACACAGAAAGTCTCTCACAGGAACTTCGTTGTAACAGAAGGATGAAATTAGGAACTTTCTTACAGTACCAGAATCTTGCCGGTCCGGTGATGCCATAAGAATGGGGATTTACTTGGTGTCCTTTCAGCTCAACTTCCAGGCTTTTACAGAGCAGCCAGCCTCGTGCATGGCCCTCTTCTGAAGAGTC